>NC_091842.1:15263387-15572637 GCF_037783145.1 Equus przewalskii | reverse complement strand
AGATATGAATATACATGTAAGTGAATACTGAAGAAGAACAAACACTTGTACCAATTATGCATTTTTTTTTTTAATCATTTCTGTTCTCAAAAATGTATCTTTCCGGGGCTGGCCCCATGGCCGAGTGGTTAAGTTCGTGCGCTCCGCTGCAGGCGGCCCAGTGTTTCGTTGGTTCGAATCCTGGGCGTGGACATGGCACTGCTCATCAGACCACGCTGAGGCAGCGTCCCACATGCCACAACTAGAAGAACCCACAACGAAGAATACACAACTATGTACCCGGGGGTGTTGGGGAGAAAAAGGAAAAAATAAAATCTTTAAAAAAAAAAAAAAAAAAATGTACCTTTCCATTGCAGTGACTGGAAACATTACCAGAAGAAAATGATTGCAGGACTTGACTTTTCTAAAGAGATACCCAAAATTTAAACATGCTTGTGAAATATCTTTTTATTAAATATTAAATAGGATCTGTAATTGAGATATAACAATTTTCTGCTCTACAAATGCAAAAGGTCTTCCTAGATCAAAACTTCAGCTCTGTGTGGAAGAACAAGCAATTTCCTATTTCCGGGAATCCCTGCTATCACTATGCAGGGAGGAGACTGCTCCTTGTGAAGCACGTCTAAGAGAGGCAAGTACAAGAAGCTCTGAGGTACAGGACCTTACACAGAAAAAGGACCCCCACCAGCCAAGTCACTATTCAGAAACCTATTACTCTAGAGTAACCTCTGGAAGAAATCTGAAAAGTGGAAAAAAAAAAAAACAGAGAAGGAAGATATTTAGATCCAAGAATTTTAACCTAAGTTGATGTTTCATCCAAAGGAGAGTATAAGAAAACCTGCCTTTACCTTTAAACTTTGGATTCCACAAAAAATACTGATTCTACTCAGTTTTTGGAGTCGAATACACAAGAACATGTACCAGATTCTCTTTCTCACCTCCTTCTCCTTATTTGGAAGCTAGATAAGAGAAAGGAAAAGAGAGAGAGATTTCTTTTGAAGAAATAATTGATAAGGTTACAGAAACACTATAAGGCCTGGGCCTTTGTCCATGGACTAAACGGCTAAAAGGCATGATGATGGGTAGGAATTTACAAGTAGCAATAACCTACGGAATTAAACAGAAACACTTCTGGGAATAGGGAAAAGTAGTTTAAAACCTCTGGGTTCACGAGGTTGAGGAAAAATAAAAGACATGGTCTATAACACCAACTACTGTATTATTGCAAAGGTAAAAAGATCATACGTTTCCTTGTATTTTTTTCCTTTGAGTGAGACAGAAAACCTAGTGAAACTCCAGGCTGTCAGCTACTGGTACCCCACAGCTAGCCATGACAACATCTGCATGGCTCTGTTGTAATAAACTGGAACAATTTAATAGCTTTTATTGTTCTGCAGTGGCATCTGAGCATAGCCACTCTCCCCTCCTAGGACTCCACGGCCCCACAAGGGCAGCAATGAGAGAAGATCTCATTTACCTAAAAGCACTTATAAATTTTTAATTTGCTTTAACAAGTAAATTAACAAGTCCCTCATTCAGGCAAGTTTTATGGCTTCTTGCCACTTGGGGAAGGCAGTAAAAGTTTTATAGATAATCCAGAGCTACTGAGACTGCTCATAATAAATTGTCTGTTTCCTGTTATTTTATCAAACCACTGGGCTTCTAATGACTTAAAGTCACAGTTCCCTTATATTCAGGCTTTTTATGAGGCCATATTTATAAACTCCAAAGAATATCTTAAATTATACTGGGCCCCTGCTAATGATTACAAAGTTGTTTTTTTTTTTTAATGGAAGCTTACCTTAGCTCACGCCCTGCTGATAAACACTGCAACACGTTTTGGAGACAGCATGCTGATTCTACATATTATTTAAGATGCCGCCTTAGCCGGTTTCCATTAGCAAATTAGCTACAACTTGATCTGTTCTGTACAGACTCAACAACAGTTGTGCCCACAGGAGTGTGGTACTTTCTAGATTGCTGCAATTTATCCAAGAAGCAGCCTGATGACTATATGCAGCATGCATGGTGAGAGAGAGAAGCTGAGCCTCAAATGCGTGGACCAGAGCGCTTGTCCTTGCATTAACATTAAATTTAGCTTCTGGTTACCAGCCAGCCATTCAGACCTGAATTAACTTGAAGACAGGGTGGTAGGAAGGAAAAGGAGCAAAGGCAAATCTCATTCAAATTTTTCACTCGTTATCAAGTGCCTATTATCAGCCAGGAATGGGGCTGGCAATGTGCAGAATACAGAGAGGAGTAAACATTCAAAATAATGTTAACATACACCACTTATTAATTGCACAGATATACTCAGTATTAGAAATCAGTGACAAAGTAAGGAAAATGAAATATGTTCTCAAATACAATCTCTGACAAGGTGGAGTTGGTGACGGTGCTAAGTGGCCCAGTTTGCTTTGTGATGACCTTTATATTTTACACATATGCATGCATATAAACACACACACAAAGCAAAGATCAAAAAGCATGTGCTTTTTCAGATTAGTCTAACTGGGGATAGAATCTTAGAAAAAAGTCACCCACTACCAAGGAAAGAAAGTCTATGGAAGGCCTTTAAACAAAATGATTCACAAGGCCAAGGGATCACATCGCAGTTCATGCATATACAACATGCACTGCAGGATACACACTCAGTTCTAGCTTCATTCATACTGATTTTTCCCCCACAAAATACAACTTCGCAGATTACTATCAACCAGTGTAATTTCACATGCAGGTTCACGGTGTAAATAACAACTGCTCTTGTCTAGCTTCATATTTCTGATCCTTATTTTAATTATAACACTTTATTCAATGCTGCAGAGCATGAACCAACTGGCCAAGGTGTCACAACCCAGTCACTGAGAAAGCATTCATAAAGGTTCCTTTCAACTTCATCTCTCAACACAAAAGAGAAAAAACAAAGAGGATATCAGATAGCACAGTTTAGTGTCAGTACTGCCATAGATCACATTCCAAAGATGACACATACATGTTGACATCAGTTATCCCACCTTTAGAAAAACTTCATTTGTATTCTAATTTCAACGTTATGGTCTAATTCTTCTGGAACACTCTGTTAGAGGAAAGAGATGATTTCCAGTTTCCACATGAACTCAGAACTATCTTCCTTCTGATTTTCTTTGCATTTAAGAGAATGCAACATAGTTGTCCTCGATGAATGTTATTCCCTCTAGAAAATCTGAAGTAATAATAGTGAAAATAATACAAACTTACATGAGTATAGTCCTTACAAGGTATTTTCACACACATGATTTCATTCAGTCTTCACAATCCAATGAACCAGTATAACTATTTCTGTTTTGCAGATGTGAAACTTTGCTTAGAGAGGTTGGCTAGTTTTCTCAGTTCACATACCTAGGGAGGAGCAGGCCAGCTTTTGAACCCAGAGTTGTGGAGATAACAGTGAAGGGGACAATATAATAATATCTTAGGTAAATACATCAGGGTTCATATATGTGTATAACAGAATGTTCTACTAGAATGCTACTTTGCTGTCTTCAGAACTGTGTGCTAAGTTAATACCTAGAGCTGTGTGGATTAGGTGCTTTTGCTCAATTCCATAATCAAACTCAGCCAGTTTATTCCTTGTAAATTGCAACCCATTGACTTCAATGGGAATTAGGCAAACTGCTTTTTCTTTTAAGAAACTATCATAGAATTTAGAGCATAAGGAGGTGCTTGATAAATTTTTATTGACTACAAAGCCAATATAAAAATTGTGGGTGTACAGCTGCATGATTATTTATTTAAGTCTGTCCCTCCAAGAGCTTATCAACTATAGGAGAACAGAGACTCTATGTCTTTTTTTTTTTTCACTTAAAAAAAATTTTTTTGTTGTTTTTTTTGAGGAAGATTAGCCCTGAGCTAACATCTGCTGCCAATCCTCCTCTTTTTGCTGAGGAAGACTGGCCCTGAGCTAACATCCACGCCCATCTTCCTCTACTTTATATGTGGGACACCTACCACAGCATGGCGTGTCAAGCGGTGCCATGTCCACACCACGATCCAAACCAGTGAACCCCAGGCCTCCGAAGCAGAACATGAGAACTTAACCACTGCGCCACTGTCCAGCCCCGAGACTCTATGTCTTTTTTTCACCACTGTATTCCCAGTGCCCAGCACAGTACCTGGCATATAGAATATGCTTAATAAATGTCTGTTAAATGAATGCATATATTCTTGAATGACAGAACTAGCTTAATGCTCCTTCATTACCACTCCTAAAAATATCTCAAAAATAAGAAGTGTTATATTGTGTCATAACAAGCATTATAGAGCATTATATCTGAATATGAAGAACAGCATTACTAGGTAGGCTCCAAGAAGTACACGTGCTTTACAAGACTTTTATATGTGTATGAGTGTGCACATGTCTACAAATAAAGCCTTAACCACATAAACACACATACACACCCTTAATCTGTGATCTAATCCTCTCAAGTTTACTGATGATCGCCTTTCATTAATCAAAATCATTAAAAAATATTTGCCCAGCCCTCTGCTTGTCTACAGCAGGCAGATTGCCAAATGCTGTTTCTACACAAGTAAATGAGATCATTCCTTGGTTGCACCTAAGTCCTTCAGAATTCAGGAGTTTTTCAGTTCACGTTTCAGGTTAATCTTTTCCTTTCTTTAAGAACAGAACATCCTCTTTGCAGATCTCCCTGAGGGCTTGGTATTTGCAACGTCAAACAGAACACAGAAACCACTGCACCGACTTCCAAAAGCCTATTATACTGTCAACTGGCTTCCTAACCGAAGCCAAGAGAGAAGGTTTACAGACTCCTAAGCTTTTGTGTGTGTGTGTGGCTGCTGGAAAGTATCCATAATTTCTCCAAGTTACCACTGCATTTTGTTTCACTAAAGAACTCCTAATAAGACAGGCAACATTCCAAGGAGGAAAAAAGCAACTTGAACTCACTAACTATAAATCTTACCACCCTTTTATTTCTTTCTCTCAAACTTTCAATTGTTGGCAGGCACTGACGATGGGGGACTGTCATGCATGGCTACCAATGAGTCTTTTCCATACTACTTAATGAATCATAATAAAATGCAGATCCACAAAAAAACAAGTCCAGAGCAAGGCAAGAGTTGTGGCAGCGCCTTATGGTACTGCATGACTCATGGTTTGCTATTGACATTGAGATGCCTAGGAAGGGCTAGAGTAAAAGGGGGGAAGGAAAACAGGCATAGACACGTTTTTAACTTTCAAATCAAATAAGTATGACTACATGTTTCCTTTGCTTCTTTAGAATCAATCCAAAGTAACACAAGCCCAAGAGGAACCTGTGGCTGTCAGCCTGTACCAGCAGGGATTCACCTCCTCAACTGTTAACAGAGTTGATGAATATCTATTCCAAAAGGACACCATTAATAGGTCCCGAGGATGACAAGCCTTGCAAAGCATGCAGTAATATACAAAACAAACAGTCAAGACACCCACACAAATATGTATATAAACACATAAATCCCCCCAGGTTGAGCATGAAACCATTTATCTTCTCTAGATGTCCACATTTTCCTTCTTCCTGCCTGTAAGTTTTTCACATTTGGCTCCTATCGGGGAAAACAGGAAAGTCCTCAAAGGACTGCATGTCAGGGAAATGGAAATGATGAGAGAACAATGAAAGAAGAGAGCACAGAAGAGAGGCAATACAGGCTTTACCAATAGCCGCACAACTGCATGTCTAAAGTGAGTCAACTCACAACCAAATTCTGTGGTTTCCTTCATCTGGCCCCTAACCGGTTCTTCCAGAAAGGCTAAACTGGTTTGACACAGCTGTGAAGGCTTCAACACAGAGTAGTTATGTCTTACAGATAATAAATAAATTCTGGGTAAAGTCCTCAAATACTGTTGAGTTTAGATACTTGACACAAGTCCTATAACCACACACTGACGTACTCTATAAACAGCTTACATGTTCTCTGCCACCTGTGTGTTAGCAAGGGTCACTTATTTTTGATACAGAATCTCCTGGCCTTAAGCCTAGGCAGCCTAAGCAGCTGAAAAGGGGTGACTCACTCCGTGTAAAATGCATTAGACACAGCTCACCTGAACATGCCCTTCATGTCTCCTCATAATCTCCTTTCTCTCCATTCTGAGTTAATCTTTCAACTTATAAGTTGATAAGAAATGCATCCACCGTGGATAATTTCTTCCCTCTAGAGGAGGCTTTTCTCTCATGCAAAGCCTGTCCATAAAAGTGAAGGAAGTAAGACAACTGAATCATTCATCTTGTTTAAAAAAAAAAGCAAGTGAAAATGTTGCCTAGATCTATGGGTGTTACTGAGCCAAGCAGAGATTACCACCCACAATTTCTGACTTTTGATTTTTATTTAACAACTCATTTGTATAACCTCGATGAACGGAGGCAGCAGACCTGAAGAGATTTGCAGCTGAAGTTCTATCAAGTTGGAAGGTTATGTCAGCTGCCAAGTCTGGAAATGGAGCCCTGCACAGCAAGAAAATGGTGAGAGATTGGTTACAGCCATAAGTAATTGATCTGTCTGAAAATATGGGCTACGAATCATGGGATTAATGCTAGTGCTCCAGCTGGGCTGCATTGCTCATTTCCCTCTAGCTCTTTGACAACAAAGACATGCCTCTTTCTCCAGGGACAAGAAATTTTTATTAAAATCTTTATACAACTTAGCAGCAAAGACTCTGTAAAAGCATCCTAGAGATTTGGGGAGGAGGGGACGTGTAGCCATCATAAGGAAACCATCCCACAATTTTCGTTTGATCTGGTTTTCATTTCAAAGCAATCACCAGCCTGCTTCCCATGGCCAAATGTACTTGCCCCTCAGCTCAGCAGACATGGAGAGGGAGCCCCGCTAGAGGTGTGCTTAGCTAGAGAGAAGTGGATGAGTAAAGCGGTAGAGAGCTGTAGGGAAAAATAAAGTGGGAAGGCATCCAAAGCTGCAGCTGTGCTGGCCCATTAAAAAGCTGAAACTCATTCTGCTGTTCGACCTCATGCTTATCACCACATAACTATTCATCAAAGAAATTTCAGTGCAATTAATTAAATTATTCCCATGTCTGTGCCACAGAGTCGTTATTCCAATATCAGCTTTCACTCACACTCTCTTAAGCTCATGTCTGCATGCCAAGTCACTACTCTGGGGTTGTCCAGTCTCAATAAAGCTGTGCTCCTCACCACTCACACAGGCTATCATTTCTCTTTTTTATTGCCATTTATTTTCCACTAGGATTTTGCTGCCAGTATATTGGCAGGACTTCCAGTATATGGATGTAATGAAATCTACCACAGACACTTAACACGGGGTCGGGATGGAGCTCAGCTCATGTGAAGCTGTAATATAATAAACAAATGCTTTCAGAAGGAGGATTTTATCAGCTCAAAAATAGAACTTAGTATCCTCTGGTACCAAGAGTAGAAAAGAGTTGGAGTCATTTGAAAATTCTTGTGATAATTAAGTTTATGGCTGAAATATGCCGAACATAGGAAATCTGAGCTATAACACAGATTCCTTTTCATCTGTCAGAGCTGGGTTATTAAAAAGGAAGAGAATAAAAATGTACTGCTAAAATTATGGTGTCTTATACCACCATCTTGTTAGCCACAGACCTGTACAAGGAGCACATTCATATAATTTGGAGGATTTCTGGTGGCTGTGGAACTTTAAATGTAAATGAGACTAAGAGAACAATCCCTTCTACTTGATAACCAGCAGGTGAATATTTAAGGCTCTTCTCTTTCCCTAGTAGATCACCATAGAAATTACAGGATTGGGATAAAGTACACACTGATATATCTTTGCACTAAATGTATTCTAACAAGATGGTAGCCTTCATAGAAATACAATATCGGGAAGAATTAGATAGCACTTCAGGAAATTTAGTGTTGATGCTGTCTCAGAACTGAAAAATAGGTACTCAGATGATCACCACAGGACCCAGAGGGGCCATCATCTCAGTCTTGACCATTTATTCCTCATCTAACTTCCAAGAATCTCAGGAGGTAAGCAAGCCAAAGAAGATAACATGTAATTATAAAGGTAGAGGTTCTAGTACTTGATTTTACTTGAGCTTCCTTAAAAACCTCAGCAGTCCCAAAGTTTAAAAGTGAAAACAGACAATGTTTTGTTCCAAGTGTTGAGACTTGATTCTGTCACTCTGAACATCAGATGTACGGCAATAACTTCTATATGAACTATTTGAAAATTTCATCTTTAATAGTACCTGGAGTGTGTTTTTAAATTGGATCATTAGGTAATGAAATGATTAGCTGAGGAGGATCAAAACAGGCTGAAATTTTTCTAAATTTAATGTAAACTATAAACCCACAAATCTAAGAAGCTCCAAGAACGCTAAGTACAAGAAACATAAAGAAAAATACACCAATACATATCATAATCAAATTGCTCCCAACAAGTAATAGAGAAATTCTTAAAAGCATCCAGAGAAAAAAGTCACATCATAGGCAAAGGAAAAAGAGAAGGATGATAGTTGATTTTCTCATAGAAAACAATGAAATTGAGAAGAGAGGGGAATAAGATTTTTAAAGTTGTTCAGATGTGTGTCATTGTATTTCGACTTCTGTATAGTCTATAGTCTACATTGTCTTCACCACCAAAAGGCTAGTTGCCATCCATCACCATAGAAATGTGTCCCTTTACCCCTTTTGCCTCTCCCCACCCGAAAAATATTTTGCAAAAACGAAAGAAAAATAAAGACTTTGTCAAAACTACAAAAGCTGCAATAACAAAAACCCAGCAGACCTGCTCTATAAGAAATGTTAAAAGATGTCCTTCAGATAGAAGGCAAGTGATAATAGACAGAAATACAGAGAATGAAGAGCAACAGGAATGGTAACAGCACAGCTAATATAAAAAACATTTTGGGGGCCAGCCCAGTGGCACAGTAGTTAAGTTCACATGCTCTGCTTTGGCAGCCCAGGGTTCACAGGTTCAGATCCCATGCACAAACCTACACACTACTCATCAAGCCAAGCTGTGGAAGCATCCCACATGCAACACAGAGGAAGACTAGCACAGATGTTAGCTCAGTGACAATCTTCCTCAAGCAAAAGGAGGAAGATTGGCAACAGATGTTAGCTCAGGGGCAACCTTCCCCATAAAAAAACCAAAACAAAACAAAACACCTTTTTCTTATTATTTAAGTCTCTTCAAAAGATAATAAACTAATTAAAAATCAATAACAATGTAGTATGGAGTTTATAACATATATACAAGTACAAAATGTATGACAAGAAGAGCACAAAGAGAAGGGAGAAATGGAAGTCCATTATTGTAAGGTTCTTAGGCTATGTAAGAAATGGTGTAAGATCACTTGAAGGCAGACAGTGATGAATTAAAGATAATACTATACCCCTAAGGCAACAACTAAAATAACAAAACAGAGTTACAACTACTAAGCCAAGATAGGAGATAAAATGGAATCATAAAAAGTATTCAATTGATTTTCAAAAGGCAGGAAAAAAATGGGAAAAAGGGAACAAAGAACAGTTGGAAAAATAAAGAAATAGAGGATAAAATATTTAAGCCTAACCATATCAGGTATCACACAGAACATAAATGGTCTAAACATCCACAATTTAAAAAGGCAGATTGTGAGAGTCAATACAAACAAAAAAGACCCAAATATATGCTCTCTCTGAGAAACATACTGTAAATGTAAAGACACAAATAGGTTAAAAGTAAAAGGATGGGAAAGACATGCTAATACTAATAGAAAGAAAACTCGAGTAGCTATATTAATATGACAAAGTATATTTCAGAGAAAAGGATATTTCATAACAATAGTCAATTCATCAAGAAGATATAACAATCTTAAGTGATTATGAATTGAATAATAAAGCTTCAAAATAAATGAAGCAAAAACTGATAGAACTGAAAGGAGAAATACACAAATATACAAATATAGCCAGAGATTTTAATATCCCTTTCTTAGTAATTGATAGAACAAGTAAATAGATAATAAGGAAGGTTAAAGAAGGTCTAAAGAACACTATCAACAATAATTGACATTTACAGACCACACCATTCAACAGCAGAATACATATTCTTTCCAAGTGCACATGGAGTATTTCCCAAGATTGACCATCTTCTGGGCCATAAAAAAGTCTTGATAAATTTAAAAGTATTAAGGTGAAACAAAGCACATTTTCTGACCACAATGGTATTAAAGGGGAAATTACAAAAATATTTTTATTTGATGACTATGAAACACAGCTATCAAAATCTGTGGGATAAACCCAAAACAGTACACAAGAAGGAAATTTGTAGAACTAAAAATGTGTATTTGAAAAGAAGGTTTTAGATCAAATGCCCTGAGCTTCCACCAAAAGAAATTAGAAAAAGAAGAGCAAATAAAAACAAAAGTAAGTAAAACAAAGTAAATAAGAGCAGAAATCAATGAAAAAAAACACCTCTCTCAGGGGCCAGCCCAGTGGCGCAGTGGTTAAGTTTGAATGCTCTTCTTCAGCAGCCTGGGGTTCAACGGTTTGGATCCCGGGTACAGACCCATGCACTGCTTGTCAAGCCATGCTGTGGCAGGTGTCCCACATATAAAATAGAGGAAGATGGCTAGAGATGTTAGCTTAGGGCCAGTCTTCCTCTGTAAAAAGAGGAGGATTGGTGGCAGATGTTAGCTCAGGGCTAATCTTTCTAAAAAGAAAACCACACAAAAACAAAACTAACTCTTTCAATAAAAAGACAAAAAAAGAATATCAATAAAATCAAGGCTGGCTCTTTGAGAACATCAATGAAATTGATAAACCTCTGGCTAGAGTAACCAGAAAAAAAAAAGGGAAGAAAACATGAATTACTAATATTAAGAATGAGAAAAGTCACATCAGAGCAAATTCTAGAAATATTAAGCAAACATATCAAAGAAATATATAACTATATACAAACAACATACAAAAGAAATATTATGAACAACTTTATAGCAATAAATTTGACAACTTAAATGAAATGCCAAACACCTTGGAAGATACAAACTACCAAAGCTCACTCAAGAAGAAACAGAAGGGGCTGGCCCCATGACTGAGTGGTTAAGTTCATGCGCTCTGCTTCAGCAGCCCAGGTTTTTGCTGGTTTGGATCCTGGTCAGGGATCTAGCACTGCTCAAGAAGCCATGCTAAGGTGGCGTCTCACACAGCAGAACCAGAAGGACCTACAACTAGAATATACAACTACATAATGGGGAGCTGTGGGGAGAAGAAGAAAGAAAAAAAAAGAAATCTTTTAAAAAAAAAAAGACGAAGAAGAAGAAACAGAAAACCTGAATAGCCCCGTATTCACTCAAGAAATTGAATTTGTAGTTAAAAACCCTTCCACAAAGAAAGGTCCTACCATACATTTAAGGAAGAAATAATATCTAATACTACACAAACTCTTTCAGAAACCTGGCGTTCTATAATGCCAGAAGTAGTCTGATACCAAAGCCAAAGATACTGGAAGAAAAGAAAACTCCAGAATAATAATCAAATTCAACAATATATAAAAAGGATAATATATCATGATGGAATGGGGCTTATCCTAGGAATAAAGGTTGGATTAACATTTGAAAAGCAATCAGTGAAATTTATCATATTAACAAACTGAAAAGAAAAAAAATCATGTGATAATGTCAATAGATTTATAAATAGCATTTGACAAAAATCTAGTATCTATTTCTGATAAAATCTTAGCAAACAAGCAATAGAAAGGAGCCTGCTCAATCTAAGAAAGGGCATCTACAAAAAATTTACAGCTAACATGCTAAATAGTGTATAACTGAATGCTTTTCACCTAAGATAGTAAAATGATAAGGATGTCCACTCTCACCACTTCTATTCAACATTGTGCTAGAGATTATAGCCAATTCAATAAGACAAGAAAATGAAATAACAGTCATCCACATTGAAAAGGAAGAAGTAAAACTATCTTTATTGACAGAAAAACATAGTTGACTATATAAATAATACAAATGAATCCACAAAACAGCCACTAGTGCCACCAGTATGTGAGTTTACCAAGGTTACAGAATATATGATAAATATACAAAAATCAATTGTACACATATATACTAGGAAGGAATCATTGGCAATTGAAATTAATAAAATAATACCATTTACAACAGCAACAAAAATACACAGGGATAAATCTGACAAAAGATGTGAAGGATCTGTACACTGAAAACTACAAAACATTTCTAAAAGAAATTAAAGAAAACTTACAGAATAAATATACATTCATCCATCATTTAATGACAGGGATAGATTCTAAGACGTGCACTGTTAGGTGATTTTGTCATTGTGAAAACACCATAGAGTATACTTACACAAAGCTAGAGGGTATAACTTACCTACACAGATGGGCTATATGGTACTAATCTTATGGGACTGCCATCATATATGCATTCTGTCATTGACCAAAATGCTGTTATGTGGTGCATGACTCTACTATGTTCATGAGTCAAGACTCTATATTGCTCAGATATCTATTCTTCCCAAATTGATCTGCATATTGAATACAATCTCAATCAAAATCCCAGTGTGCTTTTTTTGAAGAAACTGACAAAGCAATTTTAAAATTCATATTTTAAAGGACCAAGAATAGCCAAAAAACACTTTGAAAAAGAACAAAGTTGGAAGGTTAACATTACCTGATCTCAAGATATTATAAAGCTATAGTAGTCGAGACATGTGGTACTGAAATCAAGATAGATCAGCCTTAGGAAATTTATTTTTCTGAGAAGGGCCAGATAGCAAATATTTTAGGCTTTGCAGGCCACATACGGTCTCTGTCACATTTTCCTCTTTTCTTCTTCTTAACTTCTGCTTAACTCATAGGCTACACAAAAATAGGCCATAAGTTGTATTTGCTCTATGGTCCTTAATTTGATGACCCTAGACGGACAAATTGATGAATGGAACATAATTGATACTCTAAAATTAGACCCACATATATATCGACAACAGATTTTTTACAAAGATGCAAAGGTAATTCAATGGAGAAAGGACAGTCTTTTCAAAAAATGGTACTAAAACAATTGTGTGTCACACACATATAAAAAAAGAAAATGAATTCAATACATACCTTGCATCATATACAACAATTAATTCAAAATGGATGAAAGACCTAAATGTAAACCTAAAACTATAACTCTTCCAGAAAAAACACAAGAAAAACCTTACAGCCTTGGATTATAAATGATTTCTTAGATACGACAGCAAAAGAATAATCCATTAAAAACTGATAAATTAGAATTCATCAAAATGTAAAACTCTGCTCTTATAAGACACTGTTAAGAGAATAAAAAGACAAGCCACAAACTGGGAGAAAATATATGCTAATCATCTATCTGATAAAGGTCTTATATGCAGAATAAAGAACTCTCAACACTCAACAATAGAAAACAAGCAAACCAATTTTTAAAAATGTGCAAGGGATTTGAACACATAGTTCACCAAAAAAGATATACAGATGACAAATACATGAAAAGATGTTTAACATCATTAGTCATTGGAGAAACACAATTGAAAGACACAATGAGATACCACTACACAACCATTAGAATGACTAAAATGAAAAAGTCTGAGCATATCAAGTATTAGGATACAGAAGCAATGGAACTCTCACAAAATGCTGGAGGCCATGTATAATGGTGTAACCACCTTGATTATTTTTTGGCATTTTCTTAAAACATTTAACATATACCTACCACATTATCCAGTCATTTCACTCCTAGGTATTTACCCAGAAGAAAAGAATGAATATTGTTGTTGTACACAAATATTTATAACAACAAAAAACTAGAAACAACCCAATGGCCACTGATAGGAGAATGTATAAACAAATTGTGGTATAGCCATAGAATGGAATAATGTGAGCAATAAAAAGGACTACACTACCATGTGGATAAATCCCAAAATAATTATGCTGAGTGAAAGATGCCAGACCAAGAAAAAAAAGAGTACATACTGTGTTATTTCATTAACATAAAATTCTAGAAAATATATACTATTCTATAGTGATGGAAAGCAATTCAGCGATTTTCTAGAGACAGGGTAAGGTAGGGTAGTGGAGGGGAGTGGGAAGGTGATAGAGGGAGGAATTACAAGCGGATAGAGGAAACTTTTGGGGCTGATGGGTATGATCATGATCTTGATAATGGTAACGGTCTCAAGGGTGTATGCATACGTCAAAACTTACCAAATTGTATAGTTCAAATATGAGCAGTTCACTATATGTCAATTTTACTTCAATAAAGCTGTTAAAAACTAATGCAAAATGCAACAGTCTACAATTATACTATATCATTATATATGAAGAAGTTTTGAGTATATATATGTGTGTGCGTATGTAACATGTATACACACAGATAATAACCTCAAAGTCTTGGCAATATGAAATCATCTAGAAAGTATCAAAAAAATAAATTATCAAGCAAACAGAGGGACAGGAGCAGAATCGGGGGAGTGGGCGGAATCAGCATTCAAAAAGGAACCATTGAGGCAGAACCAGTGGCATAGTGGTTAAGTTTACACACCCCATTTGGGCAGCCCAGGTTTCAGGGATTTGGATCCTGGGCACAGACCTACACACCACTTATCAAGCCATATGGTGGCAGCATCCCACATGCAAAACAGAGAAAGACTGGCACAGATTTTAGCTCAGCAACAATCTTCCTCAAGCAAAAAGAGGAAGATTGGAAACAGATGTTAACTCAAGGCCAATCTTCCTCAACAAAAAAAAAGAAGAAGAAGAAGAATCATTAATGAATGATTTCACAAACCAAAGCTTAGTAATTTAATGAAGTTTGAGGGAGGAAGATCAATTGTGCTGGAAGGTTGAAAGCTCCACAATGGAAAGGAATATGTCTGCCTCATTTACTAATGTATCCCTAGCAGCAAGTTACATAATAGGCACTGAATAAAATGACTGGTGACTGGATGGATGGGAAATAAACAAAATCACCAGATTTTATGACTCACCGATATACTGATGATCTTATATGGAATATGCTTTAGTAGAGAAGACCAAAGTCAGCCTGCAGTTAGTTAAGGACTGAGCAGAAGGCCAGGAGGGGTTCCACTCACAGGAAATTCGAGAAACACAGGATTGGAAGGCCAGCCTCCTCACTCAAAGTTTCCATAGAGGGTTACAGTGTTTAGACCCACTGTATACTGTTCTTGAACTTCAGACACGGCTCAGACTATTTGGAACAATTTTAGTCCTTTGGGAGTTCCACCATTAAAACCAGAAGTAAAGTACTAAAAGTCCAGCCATCCCTATAAATATTTTTAGAACATACACAACAAGCTAAACCTTCCCTCTTTCCCCTAAGGAGACATATGATCTCAGCCTGACTCTTGCTTTGAATTAGAAATGCTCCCCCCTCCCCCACATACGATGAATTTTAAAGTTTTTAAGACAAATTTCCTTGCAGGGGAGATTACAATAAATCATCCATATACCATAAAATTTAATTTAGCAGTTCCAGGTATTAGCAAATCAACATTGTAGGCACGTAGTCAAGACAGGATTGAAAAGTCATTTTACTTCCATGGTTACATTCTCAGGATTAACAAAATTATTTTTGGAATGGATCTTGGAGGTAGAAAACCATAAAGTTAATAATACCTCCCACTTTCACACATGTAGACAAAGCAAATGAACAACACACCACCAGACAAACCAACATTTAAAACACACAGACACACTCTTACTTCCCAAAAAAAAAAGGCCACCAAAGTTTTGTCTTACCTAAACGTTAACATTAACTGGCATCAACTGGGGGTTTTCATTTCTTCACATTTACCATTCCATTAAGAAAACTCTGATTTCCATTTACTAAAAGTGACTTTCAAAGTTATTAGATCATCTTGCAATTCTGCCTACAAACTTTAGCAAGCATATTTTGTTTCTAGTTAAAATACATTAAAGAAAACATTCCTCAACATTGAGTCTAACTTAGATGAATGGAAATAACTCTTCTCTTTAACCAAAAATCTCTCACGAAAATATATTTTTAGTTGAGCTGTCGTAGCTGGCTAAGTAGAAAGAGATAGAAGACCATTTTGCTTTGAATTTCTAACCCTGTTTTTTTAAAACTTTCTTCAGGGCCAGCCCTGGTGGCCTAGTGGTTAAGTTCAAAGTGTTCTGCTTTGGTAGCCTGGGTTCAGTTCCCGAGTGTGGACCTACACTGCTCTGTTAGCAGCCATGCTGTGCTGGCAGCCCACATATTAAAAAATAGAGGAAGACTGGCACAGATGTTATCTCAGGGTGAATCTTCCTCAGCAAAAACAAACAAACAAAACATACACACACACACACACACACACAAAGTAACTTTCTTCCTTTTTCAAGATTTTTCATTTAGAATGTTTCCAGAACATTAAATTTCTTCTATTATTGCATTAATTCTCAGAGCAATGCAAAATAAAGGCTAGCCTCCACTCTACCTCCACTCTCCACTTCTCATGGATTAGACTCTGAGAGAAAACCATGAATAGATAAATCCTCAAGCATTTGCTACTTGACATAAATGTTTTGGATAACTAAACTGCCTACTTTGTGTCCAAAGCTCCTTCTCACTCAGTTATCTTTCAATTCATTGGGTTCCAAAGCCTTGCTGAGCTTCTAATGATAGTTAACACCCCTCTAGTGTTATTTTGAATATGGTAGACACGTTTAAAGATCCAATAAACACTCTGTCCTTCAAGGATTCAAAATCCCAACTTCACAACCTATAATCAGCAAGATTTCCTATACTACATTTGACCCTCTTGCTATATTGTAACAAAAATCTCACCATTTACACAAGATCATCACTGACCTTGATTCTCATTTGGATTTTAAGAGCCTCATGCTCTACCAACAGTGCTCCCCAGGCATTCCTCATTTGGATTTTAAACAGTAGTGTGTTGGTAGCCCTTAACAACTACCTCCATGGGAAAAGATGTATGCATTAACACATGTACCTATATATATTATAAATTTTACTGATATAAAAAATGTGTAACAATTTACAGATAATAACAAAGTATACAATATTCTTCATTGTAAATTCCAACTAAACAGCCAATTGATTTTCACAGAATGCTTCTGCTGAAATATTTAGAGCTCTTATATATCTACAGTCAATCTTTGGTTGTATTTGAAAAATTATAATTCTGATGTGAAACTTGATTGATATTTTCAAACCACTAAAACGAAAGTGGAACAGCTAAGACATATGTCAGAACTTCATTTGTCAATGACACGAATAACTTTTGTTGAACTGAGGAATAGTTTTTATATACAGGAAGAATACTTCCTCAATTTTTTGTGCTATCCACAATGTAATGGATACAGACACAACACATTTTTAAACTTAATCTGTATTAATAACCATTTTCTCCTTCATTCTTTTAAAGTCTAAAGGACCAACAAAACGAGATCAAGTCTGGATTTGTACTACTTACCAAGTTCTCTGGTGTAAATACTCCAATCACGGCTGATTTCAAGCTATAGAAGTGATCTCACTAAATGCAGTGTTGGGAAGAGATGCCCAACAGCACATCATTATGTAGTATTCCCACCATACAATAAACTCAAGGTCATAGATAATAGTAAAATGTATAAAAATAATTAGGAAGTGATGAGTTTAGAATATTTATTATAATTAAGTAAATAACATTAAAAGCAAAAAGAAGTTTATATAACTTAATTTTTTTAAAAGGCTGTATTTGACAACCAGCTCACAAAATTCCTGAAAATTTAATATCCTGAAAATTGGTTCCTGTGAGTTGCTATCAAGCCAGTTCCAGCACACCAAAGTACCATCCTTTTGTTACAAAAGCAAGCCTCCTGCCTCCCTATCATTGGGTAAATGGTACTTGAGTTCTTTCCATTGGTTGGTAAAGGATGCATAAGGCTATGAACTCCACAAGTTCATTCACAAACTAGGTTGCCCTCCTTGACGGTTATGAATCCGTAGAAGCACTGGTGAGCAGAATGTTTCTCCACGCAAAGCCAACTCTGGCACTACTGTTCCACGTTTTCTACCAAATGAGCCAACCAGGTGAGGGGAAAAAACCAACAGTCCTGATGCTAAAAGCTATTTTCTTATCTGTTAGATATGTCTCAAAGCTTTCTTAGCTCTACCAACAAAACGCCATGAAAACAACAGAAGAGACTAGAGTTTACATAAAGGGGCACACAAGTCGTACAGCACTAACAAAGTCAAAATCCTCCAAAACCAGTCTCCCCAGTGTGAAACAGGATGCTTCTCTCTTTCTCTACGCTCACGTCCTTTCTTCTTCCCCTTCCCTTTCTTCCTGTCTTCCTCCCCACCTCTCCCTTCCCTTCTTTTCTCCCTCTCTCCCTCCCTTCCTAAAGGAGTTGGGATCAGTCAATAGTAGAAGAGACTTAACCATCATAAAGTTGCCCTTCTTCCACCCTATTAAAAGGTATTATCCACACAGCCAGAAAATATACTGGTAATGAAGGTGTGTGGTAGGTGGAGCATGGTAGGCAAGAGGAAGAAAAAGAAGAGGAGGAAAACACTGCCTTGAGGAACATACAAACTTTACTTCATTAGGCTGAAACCGGAGTAAAGACTAACCAGAGTTCTACTGAAGCAAAGAATCAAACGTTCCCTGACTATCTATTATATGCGTGACCCTGACTACAGGCCATGGGGAATGCAGTGATAAATGGGCCATGATCCCTGACCACCTGCCCAAGTACAAAGCATCAAAGTGTGAGACCTTGGCAGATCACTGTCGATCTCCGCAGTAAATCTCCCAGAATTATAATGATAGCAGATGACTACTTTAGGAATATAGTATTCAGAAGACTGGAAAACATATTCCAGACATCCAAGGGACTGGGGTATAACTTAACAGAGTGGCCTGCATGGGAATCAGTAAGGTAGGCAGAGGGCAATGCGTAGCCATCCACAGGAGGTAAAATAACCCTGGTCAGATAGCGCAGTGTAATCACTTCCATGCCCAATAAAGTCTTGGCATTTGTGTGTATATGGCACAGGGAGAAACAAAGGCACTGAGCTGTCCACAGTTATGACTTCTGATAATCTTCTGGGCTTTCATTATGAAACTAGGGTCAGTAAAAGAAAGACATTTGGATATGTCTCAGTTGTTATTCACTTTAACTAAACAAGCACCTATTTTGCTCCTACTGTGTACAGAGCATGTGTTAGACTTTATGAGATTACAAAGGTGGATGTGGCAGGGTCTCTGTCCAATCACATGAAGATGACAGATACAGATACATATATGAAATATGTACATTCAGCATTTGAACCATACAAACAAGGTAGGAGGCTCAAAACATCTGGGTTTGGGCCAACTGCTAGGACATAGGGCAAAGCAAATTCTCCCTGGATTTGTTTTATGAACTCTCAGAATTGGAAGTGCCCATAAAAAACATCTCATCCAATCATGAGTCGAAGTTAGTATTCCCTCACAACATCCCTACAAGGTCAGCAACTGGTGTCTATAATATTCCCAGTGACCTAATCCCTCCAAATAAAGCCCATCCCTCTTTCAGACAGCTCAAATTGTTAGAAAGTTCTTCCTTATATATTGGATCTGCCTGTATCTTCTACCCACTGCTCTTACTTGGATCCACTGGGACCCCCTAGAAGAAGTCCAATCCCTCTTCTACATGACAGACTTTTAAATAACTGAAGACAGTTATTATATCCCTCCAAGCTAAATCACTCCATTTCTTTCAACCATTCCTAATAGGACATGATTCTGAGTACCTTCAAGCACCCAGATAACCTTCTCTCCATGCCCTCTATTTTGAATACTCTCCTAGTTTGTTCAAACAGGCTGCTATTAGACTATGTTTTCACAATCTGCATTTGTACTGTCAAGATGCATTTTTAGCTCTAGAGACAGGATTTCACATCTATCTCTTTTCAATACTTCAGTCTTCTAGATTTGAACCACTGTTCCAGCCTAAGACCTTTTGGGATCTTACTCCTGTCACCTAGTGCAAGTGATCTCTCTCTGCAACAGGTTGTCCACATATTTGATCCACAAGCCAACACTGACCTCAGTCAAGTCACAAAAATGTTGACAAAACTGAATCAAATGCACAGCCTTGTGGCACACAACCACAGAAGATCCTTCACATACACATAATTATTCAACCTGTTATAATTTTGCCTAACTACACTATTATTAACTTCAGACTTCTCCATGTCCTCTACAAAGACTTTGTGAAAGACTCTGTAAATTATTTACAAGACATCCAGGTACAAATTATCTACAACATTCTTAGAAAGTAGCATTCGGCAAACTATGGCCCACAGGCCAAATCCGTCCACTGCCTGTTTTTGTTTTACTGGAATACAGCCAAGTCCATCCATTTACATACGGTCTGTGGCTGCTTTTGTGCTACAGTGGCAGAGGTGAGTAGCAACAGTGATTGAATGGCCCAAAAAGGATAAAATATTTACTATCTGGCTCTTTATAGAAAAGTTTGCCAATCCCTATTCTGAAGTTATAGTCTGGCATAACATTTTAAGTGAACCCACACTGGTTCCCAGTGATGATTACTTCTTTTACCAAGCCCTCAGAAAACATTCATGAGTAATACCTTCTAGAATCTTTCCTGGGTTTATTACAAGCTTACTGGTCTATGGTTTCTAAAATTCACTTTCTTCCCCCTTAGGAAAATCAGGAGTGTTAAGGTCTTTTGATTTGTACACTGGGGAGACTAAATAAATATTGTCTTTTGGCAATGAATTCTACAGCAAATACCAATATATTTATATCTGTAGTTCATGTTTAGAATATGTATAGAGTACATATAGTTCACATATTCATATGAGTGAGTACCAATATTGAGTCTCTTTAGCTACAAGGCATGCTAGGTCATCAACAGCAGGTCAGCAGAGAAACTGGAAAAGCTGAAAGGAAACATAATCAGGCCTAGAGAGGCCAACTCTGCAGTGGGACATCCCTCCCAAGGAGGCTAAAATGCAAAGTCTAAATCTCTAATGAGCTGAACTCAAGGGGACACTGATTTACTCTCTTAAGGATCCAATATTACTGTAGGGGTCACAAGTACAACAGTAAGTCATAAGGCAACAGTAGTCTCTGAGCCGTGTTCATATTTGTTGCCAATAGGAAAGCAATCCTTTGATGTCCAGAGGGAGGGAGCTGTTCTGGATGAAGCCAGCTCCTAAGGAGAAGTTGAGGGTAAAATATAGGTCTATGCCCTTGGGAGAAAGATTGGCAAAGGTAAGGTATCAGCAACCCAAGGAATTCAAGGAATAAATCTGAACTTCCTGATAACCAGATACAAATGGGAATGATTTGGAGGAAAACTCAGAGATGTCTTTATAGCACTCAGGATGCTGAGCTCAAAACAGATTAATTCTAGATACCATCAAATGACTGAATTTCTAATACCTGTCAGGATTAGTTCTAATTTGAGGATTGGTTAAGCCAGAACTTCCAGGGCAGTATGCATGCCAAGATATTTATCCTCTCCAGTTTGGTGCTGGTCATGGCCTCTTCTCTATTGACCTCAATGTGCTGTAGAAATAGTATTCTTTACTTGTGCCATGATAAGACAAGAGCTGAGAAGCACTAGATTAAGTTAAGCCTGCAGATGACAGGACTTCCATATTAGCAGCTGAAAGGCTGGATCAAGTGGGGAATGATGGATTGGAGAAAGGATTTTAGAGTAAATGGGATAACCAGAGTGAGCTAGAAATAAACAAGGACACTAATCTTGGACAGGGTTTTCAAAGAGGAGGACAAAGAGGATCTCCAGTGAAAGGAATGGTTTAGAATAAACAGAGGTAGGGTGAGACAGCAATAATTTATATATGGCCAGTGTTAACTAAGGACTTCATGGCATTAATGAAGAATATAACAAACACCAAGGCAATTACATGGGATCAAGTTTCACTCAGATAAAAAGATAACTCCCAAAGGGGAAGATGCTGCATGTATAATGAAAAGAGAAGGGAAAGCTTCCAGACAGCAAAGAGTTTCTAACCAGGTGGGCAGAAATGCCATAACAGTTTTTATAATCACTGCCAGTGATTTCTTTCCAGGAAAGCAAGAAACTGCAGAAGTCAGCTAAACCATAATCATTCTACGTATCTTGTAGGGACCCATTATATATCCAGTTGACAAACAATTCTGCCAAGTAGCTCTTCTACATGTTGATCATGTCAACAAAATTAATTTGACATTTACAGCTATTTTGAGAATAAAATGCAGTTGCTTAAATTATTCTGTGGGAGCAACATGAGATGGAATTATTCAGTTGACAAAATCTAATTAGGTGTAAATTATTTCAGGTCATGTGAATTATAAAACCTTTCACAGATAAGTATTTTAATTCAAAGTGGCTCAAAGTGCTATAGAATATTAATAGGCCCACAGCCTCTTGCAATACTTTCACATTTTTGTCTCCAATAATGTCACCTATTACCCAAATATTGGCCTATATGTTAGTTCTCATTCTGCCTTCTTGGGCCTATAAGTTGTATAAAGGAGAAGGAAGGAAAGGAGGAAGTTTTTATGCTAGAAACTTTACACAAGTTAATTCATTTTTGTTAATTGAAATATAATTCACATACTATAATACTTCATTTATTTTTGACAAGTAATATCATCTCCCATTTGACAGATAAAGAAACTGAGGCTCAGAAAGATTGAGTAACCCTCCCAATAATATATAACTCATCTGTGGCAAAATGCTGGAATATAAATGCAAAGCCAATGAAATTTTCAATATTCAAGGCTTGCCTGTTCTTCTTGAGAACCTAGAAATCATGAGCCATGTAGTCAGTTCTAGACATCAGATGCAGATATTTAGAGAAGAAGAATCTAACCAAAGGGCAGAAACCTCTTTGCCACCAAAGATCATGCATGAAATTAAAGGAGGAAGAATACCAGCCAGCCCAAAGCATTGCAAAGGAAGAGGAAGTGAAGGGATGACTGAGAAGAGAGTATGCAACAGAAACATGGCAAGAAAGAAGGAACAATAACAAAAAAAAAACCAGTGGTTCACACAGAGTAGATACATGATCTCTTTCTGCTTACAACCGATTTACTAGAGGCCTGGAAATTTTAATGAGAATAACACTGAAATCATTTGTAATTAGGGGCACAGTTCTATATTACCTAACTCTTCTCTGAAATGGGGGTAATGATGTTTGCCTTTCCCTCCCTCAGAGAGATATAGGAGATAACAAACAAGATTTTTCTCGGAGAAAGGTAGGCAAAAAATCCAAACTATGCTTCATAAAGCAAATAGCAATACAGAATGCTCATTACAGAACAGTGTCCCATTGGAGGTCAACCTGTGATAGGAATGAAAATGTCATTAACAGCAATGATGTGAATGCTTGAATAAATCAGGCGGCGTCTATGAAAGACAGATTTCTTTCTACTGTCCTTCAAAATGATTTCCATTTTGAATTACTGCTATTGCCTCTCTGCTTTGAGCTGAACCTCTGGACTATGTAATGCTGAAGGCTTGAATCAAGCCTGGCTACCAGGGGATGGAGAAGTGGCAAAATCACCTCTGTCATGACGTGGCAGTTCTTTTTTTCCTTCCTTTTTTCTTCTTCTCCCCAGAGCCCCCAGTACATAGTTGTATATTCTAGTTGGAGGTCCTTCTGCTTGTGCTATGTGGGACGCCGCCTCAGCATGGCTTGACAAGTGATGCTAGGTCCACGCCCAGGATCCAAACCGGTGAAACCCTGGGCTGCCGAAGCAGAGCGCACAAACTTAACCCTCAGCCACAGGGCTGGCCCGAAGTGGCAGTTCTCAAGACAACAGTTATGCATGGCCTAAATGTCAACTTCACATATAAAGACAGGCACATTCTACCACTTGAAATAGTGTGGTCAGGCACAAGATGTTCTAAAAGGAGAGAGTAACTCAGGCCTCATACTAGGCCTGTTTAGCAACCTCTAGTCCACGCTCTGATTTCTATTCTGGAAAAATGATACTGCCACGATCATCTATAATAAGAAATGAGGGGCTGGAAGGGAAGAGGGAGAAAAGGTAAGAAAGAAAGGAAGAGAAGAAAAGTGAAATTATAAAAAGGGGGAGAAGAAAGCAAGCAGGCAAATCCATTTGTAACTGTAAAATCATGTCCTCGCTTTTGTCAGTGTTCTTTCCCAATTCTGTAAGAGTTAAAGGCTGCCAAGTAATAGGGCCTGCAGAGTTTTCCCTTGGGTCACAGCCAAGGCCAGTAACCCTGCTATTAGAGACCTGCCAAGCTTTGTCAATGCAATCTGCTGAATGCCTTGAGTGACAGGCGATCAATATCCTCCACTCTCATGGGTCATCACAGGTGACACAGGCCTAAGTAATAAAACAGCCCTGGCTGCCTCCTCTAACTTAAATGCTTCCCTAGCCACAATATTTCTTTTTTGTCTAAACGCCTCTAGCTAAATTTCTTGTAGATCGAACCATCTGATGGGGATAGAGATTCTGAGGAATTGCAACATGTCTGAATTGATGCTAGCCAGTGAAAGCTCAGTAGAGTGGAGAAATAGGTTCAAATAAATTGAAAATGACTAGCTACAGAGTTGTAATCTGCCAGCATCAGACCCTGTAGCAACAAGCCAATATGAAAAAAAGCATGCTGACAGCCAACCACCACCAAGTCACCTGCTGAAATGAGAACCCATTTTTCCATCACCACAGTGTTGATGATAGGCACTTTCTCTATAACATCTCTGGTGGTGAGAGGGGGGAGGGAGAAGAGGCAGGAGTTCCTCATATTGTAGGGAGCATTCAGCATTGTATGCAATCAATAACCATTATCGTTGCCCAGAAATGAAGAAGAGTTCACAAAGGTGGTTTTCAGGGGAAGACACGAGCCTGTGCTGTCTTCTAAGACTACAGACCAGGTACCAGCATCTCCTTCCTCCTGGTTGGCTAGACTGCACAGAAGGCTTCCTCCTACCCTCCTCCCTCCAACTCTACAGAGAGGCAGCCACAGACAAACAGGAGACCCATAAAGTGATGCACTCATTTGTATGAAGACCCTAGGCGAGCTTCTACTCAGGAGTCCCAAATAGCATTAGATTCCTCAGGCAGTGGTTTCTAAGCAGATGACAGAAAGCTCTAGTCAACTGATCATTTAACCAAAATAGTGAATTTATCACAGACTATTATATCCAGAAGAGACCAAGGAAGGTCTTAAGACTCCTATATGCCTCAGAGAAGTACTATATTTTAAACAATCCACACTATTTAAAATAAAAAAAATTTAAACTTCACATTCTCAAGTGCTAAGGCTTTTTACTGTACCTAATAAATACTTTCTATTCAAATTTAAATAAACACATATATCCTGAGCACCCATCCAATATCCGGAGTGCCACCACGCTGATGTACACCCGACATGTCCTATGCCTATCCTCTCATCTTTAGGCACACACGGCTGCAGGGAGGAATACAACATCAGGGAACACAAAATCTTACTAAAATTGCTGCTGAAAGCCAAAGCTTTCAGGACCAAGCACCTCTTTAGAAACAAGAGGTTGGGTATTTACCCTGCATGGAGTAAAGGAACAGAAAATGGAGGGAGGGGCCGGCCCGGTGGCACAGCGCTTAAGTGTGCACATTCCGCTTTGGCGGCCCAGGGTTCGTCGGTTCGGATCCTGGGTGCACCTCTTGGCACGCCATGCTGTGGCAGGCATCCCACATATGAAAAGCAGAGGGAGATGGGCATGGATGTGAGCTCAGGGTCAGTCTTCCTCAGAAAAAAGAAGGAGGATTGGCAGCAGTTAGCTCAGAGCGATCTTCCTCAAAAGAAAAAAAAAAAGGAGAGATTTATGATTTATCTTCTTGGTCACACTGACTTGTTCTTATTTAATTTCTAACTATATTTAAATTATTCTTTATTCTGTACTTCTGCTCCCTATAATAATTAAAAAAATTATCTACATTCCAAAAGCCATACCAAACACTTCCCTACTATAACAGGATGGTCCCCAACGATGCTTGAAAAGATGGTACTGAACCAGTGTAGTTAGCATTTTATACCCTGACATTCATACATTATAATTTGAAAAAAAAGATAAAATAAGTCACCACTAAGGCTTCTCGGTTGGGGAAAAAAACATATGGCCTTCAATAAAAGTCGACAGAAGATTCTCTCTCAGAAGAAGAACGTAATTGTGATTTCAATTTAAGATCACTGTACCCCACTGATAAGAATGGATTTTTTTCCTAAGATTGGCACCTGAGCTAACATCTGTTGCCAATCTTTATTTTTTTCCTTCTTCTTCTCCCCAAAGCCCCCCAGTACATAGTTGTATATTCTAGTTGTAGTTGTGGATCCTTCTGGTTGTGTTATGTGGGACACTGCCTTAGCTTGATGAGCAGTGCCATGTCCGTGCCCAAGATCCGAACTGGCGAAACCCTAGGCTGCTAAAGTTGAGCGTGCAAACTTAACCACTCAGCCACAGGGCCGGCCCTAATAATGGATTTATTACATAGGAAGTGGGTAATCTATAATAAACAATGTTACTTGATAGATCTCACAAAATAACCTGGAATGAAGAAGCCTAATGTAGGACAGGATTACTGGAATAGACGTTTACTGGTAACATTAAAGCCTAGACAATTAGAATTAATTACAAAGGGAAGAATCTGACCTAATTGATGCTGTGTTGCACAGGCAGAAATTAATGGTGAAACTGTGGTCCTAAAAGACCAAGTGATCAATAAGTGAACGTGTGAATACATCTGTGGAAGCGTCTAGAACTTTGCTTGGCACATCCTGGAACTCAGTACCTCTCATGAACAGTGATTTTAAAGTAAAGGTGGTCTGGCTCACCTGCATCATAAAGGGCAGAGGCCCAGCTCTGTCCAAGTAGTCAGAAAGTTTTACTCTGTGTATGACTCCCTAAACCTCCTTAACTGAGGCTACCTTCTGCCTCCCTGACCTCCACAAAGGTCAGGATTCTTGTCAATCCCTTCCTAATTACTTGGAGGCGTTGGTAGGCCCTGGGATCAGTTTGCCACATACTTAAAAGGGCAAAGTGACTTGACCTAGTTCCCCAATGCTTTAGAAAAATGCATGGAAGCATTAAGATGCAAGTGACAGTGAAATGTCTTAGTGGTTAAAAGACATCTCTAGTCCAGGATGACTGCATCAATCCTTTTGGATTACCACTTCTTATCAAAAGGTCTCAGCCTGAGAAAGCATATTTCTACAGAAAGTGTAGATGCCCAAGGCAAAACAAGTGATCATCTGGATTTCATTTTGACATGTTGGAGCACTTCTTTGTGGTTAGTTAAGAAGTTCTGCTTTGGTAAGAGAGCATGTCAGCCAAAGAACTGATAGGAAGCCGAAGTGGTTATATTAATCACCTAGTTGATATGACAGCCTTTCTTTTGTTGAGCCACATTCATTATTAAACAAATACTGTTAATTCACTCTGAAGATAGAGAACAGTGTCCCGACAAGTTGCTGCCTCTATGGCTGTAATGTCAGAAGGAATACAAAGTAGCTATGCAACATCCTTGGAAACAAAATCACTTATAGGTATAAAAGGTAATACACACTTTTTGTAGAAAATAAATCTACCTACGGTCTGCCAATCTAAAGATAATCACTGTACACATCTGGGTGCATTTTCTTTCAGTTTTTTATTTATTCTTGTTCTTACTCCCATTTTCTATACATAATTCAAATGATACTGTGTTTCTGTGTCTATATACTTTTTAATACAATTAACATAATTGTAAATATTTCCCCTTGCAGTAAATATTCTTTGAAAGTATCATTTAATCTTTGCATAATATTCCAAAATACAAAAACAACATAAATGAACTATGCATTGGCATGATATGAGGTATTTAGATTGTATGAAGTTTTTCTTCAAATCTGATTCCCCATCTCAGCATAATGTCCTACACAAAGAATTAATAGATTGAAAGGCGCTAATATTTTAAAGAATCCTGAAACATTATAAAAAGGCTTGTATAAAAGTGACCATCCAGGGCCGGCCCTGAAGCCCAGTGGTTAAGCTTGTGCACTCTGCTTCGGCGGCCCAGGGTTTCACTGGTTCGGACCTGGGTGCAGACATGGCGTCGCTCATCAGGCCATGTTGAGGTGGCGTCCCACATAGCACAACCAGAGTCACTCACAACTAGAATATACAATTATGTACTGGGGGGCTTTGAGGAAAGAAGAAAAAGAAGAAAATAAGAGAAGATTGGCAACAGATGTTAGCTCAGGTGCCAATGTTTAAAAGAAAACAAACAAAACAGTGCAGAATCTTGGGTGCTGCCACCAAGATTTGGATTTCAGTAGGTAAGATCTAGGAACCCATATTTTGCTGTGCAGTAAGGTTTGAGAATGTTAAATTTGTAAATAGCTTTCAGGGGAAAAAATAAATGAATTTCAAAAAGTTTAAGAAAAGATAAGAGACTTTAAGATTCTTAAAATTATTCCCTGGGTTAAGGTCTGGAAACTAAGATTTTTAAATGAAACTTCAAAAATAGGTGGCAAAAGTAATAGTTACACAGACAAGAGACATCTAGTTTTCATTTATTTCCTCTATCAAAGATGACTTCAAACTTAAATATTTGTCTTCCCTTGAGAAAAATGAAAATCAAGACCCTTTTTTATGAGGTAGGAAGAAAGAACCATTCATCTGCAAAATAAAAAGAAAATGCTTTAGAAGTATCTTTTTTTTTTTAAGATTGACACCTGAGCTAACATCTGTTGTCAATCTTCTCCTTTTTTCTTCTTCTTCTTCTTCTTCTTTGCCCAAAGCCCCCCCAGTACATAGTTGTATATTCTAGTTGTGAGTGCCTCTGGTTGTGCTATGTGGGACACCGCCTCAACACGGCTTGATGAACGGTGCCATGTCCGCACCCAGGATCCGAACCCACAAAATCCTGGGCTGCCGAAGCGGAGTGGGTGAACTTAACCACTCAGCCACGAGGCTGGCCTCTAAAATTCTCTCTTTTTAAACATAACTTAGCAAAAATTTTAGAATTTATGATCAATCACTACTGAGAAACTAGTCAAAAGTAACTTCAATTACCTTATAGATATGTACTTTTGAAGTAAAAATCTGCAACAAATTGCACATACGATTTTGAACAATGATTTTAAAAAATGCTTTAAAATTATGGCAAATCATCTACATTGAGTTACTTATTATTATAGCACCAGCTATTCCTGCATTTGCATTCTTGCAAAGAACTGTCAGCAACATCACTGCTAACATTCAACTGAGTTTATAAAATTTAACTCCTTCTTAGTCAAAAATACAATTCAGAAAAGGATCTGACTGACAAAGTTTTCAGCCCAGACAGCATTCTTTTCCTTGGGTTTCGGTAGACAAAAGATAAATTAGACCCTACTTTCATGTTAAGTTAATGCACTGGTTTGGTCATTTAATTTTCTTTTTATCATAATAGAGTAGGGGGGCAGAGAAATAAAAAATAAAATGCAATACATCACCAAAATGTGCCTGGGGAGGGTTGGGGTTGATAGGAATGGCTGATGAAGGTGATGGCACAGAAGTTTCCAAAAGTGATTTGTTCAGAAGCTATGTTAGGGTGTTATAAACACAACCATAAAGAAATGCCCCCCCCCAATACATTTCACGTCTATGTTCCCTCAGTCACTCATTCATTTGTTCATTCATTCATTTATTCAACAACTAATAAGTACCTACTATTGACTCTGAGGTTATAAATACAATAAATAATCCTCAAGTTAAATCTTAGAGAAGAAAGACATGTAACCCACTGACAAAGTAACATCTACTATCTGGAGGGATGGGAACAGAGGATGAAGCAACTCACGATACCACCAACTAAAGTTCACACGGTTTTCGATGTCTAATAGTGCCATATGTTAGAATTCTAAGCTTCAAGACACAATACAAGGGACCTCTTCCATGCTATGACCCTTAAAAAAGATTTTCATTGTCCATTTTGGGAGATGTCTCTTCTATCCAGGGTCCATCAAACATCATATTTACCCTTATGTCTTTAAGGCCAAATTACCCCAAATTACAATTCTGTTTGAAAATAATGACCAGTGTGCCAAGCAGTCCTCTCTTGGAAGGCATCTGTGTAAAGAAAACCTAGGCCTTGGCCCCCAGAACGATAAACTCTCAAGTAAATGACACAGACTAGTATTGGTAGAGGTGTGTAGAAAAGATAAACTATTTCCTTTTGTTCCAAGGCCTAAAAACAGCCATTGTATACTATCTGTTTGCTGGATTTGTGTGGCTTCTACTGCTGTGTTAAATGAGCTATTTCTGGAGCTGACCCCTGTATAAAAGCTGGGGTGACCTGAGCTTTTTTCTGCCTATTATGAGTGAGCAGTAGAGCAAAGGGTAAACCTCTGAGTGGACAGGTCAGAGTACACAGATACTGATTCAGGTTTAGCTGACAGCACCAGGCAAGGCATTTCTAATCTACCCAGTTACCACTAAATCAGAATGGTGTACATGAGCCCTTGACAGAGGACAGACAAATGGGACTCACTAAAAGGACAGAGTGGCCTGGTGAAGCACAGATGCTGATACAATCCAAAACCTTCATTCCTTAAGCTAAACATGCTTTGCAGAACTCACATGCATTTAGAACAAGTCTTAGCTCTTCTGTAGCAAAATGACACCTCCTAGTCTGATCCTGAGAAAACAAGACAATGCCCATTCCAAGAATTTAGAAATCAATAATGAAAAGGCATACTCTTGCCTCTCTATTTTCTGTTGCCTGGAGAAGAGAAAAGCAAAGCAAAAATTAAGAAGATGCCATCTGAACCATTGTCATTACCCAGAGCAAGGTAAATCATTATTTGATTTTCTTCAGGCTCTCCTGACAATCAGTTATGCTAAGTCACAAAGCAGAAGAAATGCGACCGAGCAGGAACATGAGCTCTTTTCTCTGGCGTACTTTTCAAGTTTACAAACACATCCCAAGAAAGGAAGGGAGGAAAGACAACAAAAACTTAGACAAAATGAACTTTAAAAGGAACCCTGCCTCTGGTGTGCTGTTATATAGCTTAGATTTCCTAACACAATGTATGTGTGGTCTTTACAGAGCACTCTGTTTGTATCATCCTAAACACTCTACAAAGTGTTATCTAAGAGATGCTACGACCCCTGGTTTACCAATGAGGAAACTGAGGATGAAAGATGCTACATAACTGGCCTATGATCACAACCAGTATGCAACAATGCTGGGATTCTGATCTTGCTCAGAGTTAAGACTCCAGAATCTTGATCTTAATCACTCTGCTATGCCAACATAAGATCCCGTTAAGTGTGTAGACTGAATTTTTACATATCAAATCCCATTTAAATCCAGCAGATAACTTGCTGTTTAAAGGACCCCTAGGGCGAACCATTTTGAAGGCAAACAACAACAACAAAATTAACAGCAATGAGAATAACGACCCTTTGATTTGTTTACCTTGTAAGTTCACATTTTTGGTGATCATACCTGATGAAAACAAGGCTGATCTGCAAACACCAAACGTGGTGTGCCTGCCAACATCCACCAAGCTGCCAGTGGTGATGGTGGGAAAAGGGGTAGTGAGCAGGTTGCTTACACTCTGAAGACAAGACTAACTGTTTGGTCTCTCATACAAACAAGGCTCAAAGTGCTCACTCAGCAGTTTACAACTCATGCAAATGTAACTCGCCTTCATACTAGAAGCCATGAATCACCCATCTCCTTAACAGAGAGAAACTAAGATAGTCTCTTATCCTCAAGAAAAGAAGGTGCTATACCCACTTGACAAGCGTCCTAATAAGGAAGACGGAAAGGGGTGGTCTGGAAAACAGTACTGGCAGGAAAGGTCTAGACCCAGGTCTTCCGCCTCCGTGTCCATAATCCAGGTCCTCTCCAAACTCCACCCAGGTGAGCGACTGAACTCTCCTCCCAAAACACAGCAACTTGTCACTAACACAGTACGGTGAGGTGAGTCTAAACTTTATGAAATGGTACAAAAGCCAGCTATTTTATAGATTCCAAGAGCCTAGAAACTTGCTTAATATGGGAGGGATGGGCTATAATTTAGAAACATCATAATGGGCATAAATGTCACTGTGGAATGATCAAATCAGCTTAGGAAATGAAATTGGACCTTATAAAAAAAACGTGTTTGGGATAGATATGTCTTATTTCAATAGAAGGTAAATAAAGTAAGTGATTTTGTATAGAGGCTTCAGAGGAAAGAACAATAAGAATATTTGAAATGAAAACTAAAAGCATTTTACGTATTTAAAAGGAAAGCTAGTGAAAGAAATTAGGAAAGAAATAACTCTTGAATTCTGCCTACAAGCTCACCCCAAGTTAAGTTCATAAAATAAACAGCTAATCCATTAGGAAGTTCCTTTTGCCAAAGTGTGATATTAAAGGTATTAGTTTTTCGTGTCCATATAGTACTTAGAGTATTACCTTAAGTATCTTTTATTATTTATGTTATAGTAATATCTTTTCAAACTACTATTACAAAAAAAACTACCAATAGTCAGGGGATAAAACATTTTTGCAAATATAATGACCTATATGCTTTATTTACTGGGTCACATTGCTCCATGCTTTATCTTTCTCTTAAATTTTTAATAAGAAGCTCTAAATAACTTAAAATTTCAATAAAAATCTAACACCTCTTACTCCTCTCTTAAGAAACTTAAAATATTATCCTGTTTAAATTCATGGAAAGAAAAATGCTAGAATCAGGAATGAAGTTGTTTTGCTCTTGGGATTGAGGAATTATCATTTATTAAGCACCTTTCAAGTATGCCAAGCACTCTGCTAGGTTCTTTTTTTGTTATTCTTTTTTTTTTCTTTTGAGGAAGATTAACCCTGAGCTAACATCCACTGCCAATCCTCCTCTTTTTGCTGAGGAAGACTGGCCCTGAGCTAACATCTGTGCTCATCTTCCTCCACTTTATATGTGGGATGCCTACCATAGCATTGTTTGCCAAGCGGTACCATGTCCACACCTGGGATCCGAACTGGCGAACCCCGGGCTGCCAAAGCAGAATGTGTGCACTTAACTGCTGCGCCACCGGGCCGGCACCATGCTAGGTTCTTAACATCTATGATTTCATATCACATCACACTACTACCAGAAATTATTGCCTCCACTTTACACATAAGCAAGAATCTAATATTTCCTTATCAAACTCCTCTCAACAGTGAACCAGAATGGACCCTCAAGAAGTCACCTACTTTGACCACCTGCCTCTAATTAAGTATTAGATCCAGATAAAATTCAAAAAGAACCTATAGATCCACCTAACTTGTCATTTTACAGATAATAAAAGTGAGGCAACAAGATGCTAAAGGACAAGCCTAGAGTCATAAGATTTGCTCACAGAAGTCAGAGAAATGGAAACACCAGGTTCCTATCACTGACGCTCTGCTCTCTTCACTAAACCACGCGGCCTCTTCCAGGATGTAGGCAAGAGTGAACATTTGGCCTTAGTCAGGGAGGCTGGGAAATGCAGCAGAGGGAGCACAAAAAGAGGAGGCAGGGACCAGGTGCTGCTTGAACCCCACTGCTGCCTTCTGGGAGACAATCTATACATCTTTACGGCCTGGCAAAGTTCACAGAGGTCAGAATTTAGAATCAGAGAGGCCAGCATTGAAGCTTTACTATGCTGCTTCTTAAACTACTCTTTCTTCTCATCCATAAAATAAGATATTGTAATATTATACTTCCTAGGGTAGAGATTACATGAGCTATATTTATAAAGCACATTACAAAGTAAGTGGTCCACAAACAGTAACTATCAGTACAATTTGTCCCCTCTCTTCTGTAACAAAAGCCTTAACTTCCTCCTCCCTCAATCCCCAATGCCTTTATATCAGTTGTTCTCACAACAGATTACTGGGCCCCACCCACAGAATGCCTGGGGTGGAGTCTGAGAATCTGCATTCCAACAAGTTCTCAAGCAAAGATGATGCTGCTATACTTTTGCTTTGATAGGTTGTTTTCCTCTATTTTAAAAATCTCTCCACTTTGAGAAACGAAGCTTCCTGTTCACTGAATTGCCCTTATACAATGTTCTTCTTTCTACTCAGCACTTCTTTGACTAAGTGAAATTTAAAGCTGTTTCCTCAAATCGAAGAGATGAAGCACAGCACAGGGAGATCGTACAGAACTTTTTTTAATTTAACCCCTAGTTTAGTGTGATTACAACCTGTGGACCCTAAGTGTCAAAAAGGATGGTTTTATGTTCTGTGGAATTTTACTTTTATGCAGGAAATGATCTTGGATATCAGAAGAGAAGATTTTGTACTGGAAAGCTTCTCTTTCCCATTTTAGTAAAATCTGATTAACTTGAGCCAACTATAGGGAAGGTTATTCCAAACTGGTGAACAACTACAATGATAAAGTACTGCTTAATAAATGTCATTTTATTACTTTAGGTCAATTATCTTGGCCTAAGCAAGGTCAAGTGAAGTTCACCCAGCTTCTTAAATGAGTGAATGACTCTTCTCACTTCCCACTTCAAAAATCTGTCATGGCTCCTATGGCTTCACTAAGGAAGTCCATCTTCTTTAGTGCAATATGACAGGTACCCGAAGTGTATCATTCACAATGTCCCTACACATTTACCAAGCACTCCAGGCAAAAAGGAGATCACATACTGCTTCCATCACAACAGAATGCATCTGCTCCAATCTATGTGCCCAAACCAATCCATCTTTCATATAGCATTTCCAGACCCCTGACTCCCATATTACTCTTGCAATAACATATTGAGAAAACTAAAATTTTAAAATAGTAACATGTAAATACTAAGATCTTCACGTGAAAACCTGTACACAGATGTTTATAGCAGCTTTATTCATAACTGCCAAAACTTGGAAGCAACCAATAAGTCCCTCAGGTCAATGGACAAGTGAATGGATAAATAAACTGTGGTCCATCCAGACAATGGAACATTATTCAGTGCTAAAAAGAAATGAGCTATCAAGCCATGAAGATACATGGAGGAAACTTAAATGCATATTACTAAGTGAGAAAACCTAATCTGAAAAGGCTGTATACTGTATAATACCAGCTATGTGCATGACGTTCTGGAAAAAGCTAAAGTATGGAAAGACTAAAAAGATCAGGAGTTGACAGGGATTAGGAGGAGAGGTGGGGCATGAATAAACAGGCACAGAGGACTTTTAGGGCAGTGAAACTGTTCAGTATGATCTTACAATGGTAGATACACATCATCAGACATTTTTCAAAACCCATAGAATGTACAATACCAAGAGCGACACGTAAATGATTGACTTTGGCTGATGACAAAGTGTCAATGCAAGTTCAATGATAGTAACAAATATACCACTCTGGTGAGGGATGTTGATAGTCCTGGAAGCCGTGCATGTGTAGGGGCAAGGGGTATATGGGAACTCTGTAGTTTTAGCTCAATTTTGCTGTGAACCTGAAAGTGCTTTAAAAAATAAAGTCTATTAAAAAAAGAATATATATATATATACACATACACACACACAATCTCTTATATAAAAAGTGATTATCCAGCTAGACCACTTTTCTGATTTCATCCAGATTAGTATCTAACACTATCACCATCACGCGGGTAACCAGTTTATGGAGGATTTGGTTAATAAGGAAAGACATGAAGATAAGTAAGAAAGAAGACACTGGATTCCAGTTGGTTTAAAAAGAGAAAACCAGCATGTAGCATATTTCTTCCTGAAGGAAAAATTACAAATATTTCTTTCTCTTCTGTTTCAAAAGTCTTTATAGGATCATAAGAATTTTTAAAGCTTCTTTCCAATCACCATAGAAACTGCAAATGCCTCCTGGAGTTTGAATAATGCCATTTCGGGGGGTGGGGGGTGAGGGGTACATGGAAACCTACTTTTCTTTAATACTTTCCAGGGAAATTTACTTCAGACTCAAGTTACTGGTTTTTTTTATGAGACCTCAATGCTACTCTACTGATAAAACAAGGTCATGGGTGGTTTTGTGAAACTCCAGACATGGCAGAGTTTATAGGACAAAGCCAGACTGGCCCCTGCACACAGCTGGTTCCATCAGACAATTAGGTGAATGTCTAGCTTGGCTGGATTACTGGGTTTTTAGAATATGCCTCTCAAATCACAAAGTTAAAAAAAAAAAATCACACGGTACTGAATGGCTTACATTAGTTTTATTAATGTCTCAATTTCAGCAAAATCTTTCATCTGGGAATTATTTCAAAATATAGGAGGTTCTGTCACTAATAGAACCCATTCCAGTGGAATGTGTGTTTCCTTTGCTTTAGTCCCATGACTTAAACGTCTTTTCAAAGTCCTCTTATTTATTATGATAGACACGGTCCTATCACTCCCTTAACATCAGAACCCTTAAAGTTTCGCTAACTCTTTGGACAGTGGAAAAACAATAACAATAATACATAGGTAATACTTTGAGCGCTTAGCACGTACCAAGCATGGTATAAGCTCTTTACATACACTGTCTCCCAGGGCTGCTTTCCGTCTTATGCTGGCAGATGCATTTTATAAGCTGGCACAGGAAAACAAAGGGTTTGAGGATCCTGGAGAGCTTTTAAAAGAGAAGCAGAAAACAGAGCCTACCATTTGGAGGGTAGGTTTTGTGCTTCAGCTTCTTGTCTTGAAAGTGGGAATGAAAATCCTTATCCTTCACGAAATAGTTTTTGAGGAAATACATGAGATAATGTAGGTAGATTACCTGAAATAGTGACTATCCCACAGTGGGCCTGTCCTCTGGTATTTTTAAGACGCTTTTAAAGACAGAATCTAAAACTTCTAGTTACCTCACAGAGTCACCAATCCTGGCTTCAACATGCTTCCTCCAACATTCTCCTCCTCGTGCTCAGGAACCTAACACAGACCGTAGGAATCCTCTGCCTAGCTCTATTTAAGAGTGAACTAACCTAGTCCTCTGCCTGCCAAATCTATAGCCCACATCAGTATTTTCCTAAACACATACATTCAGCAACTATTCATTGAGCACCCTCCACCTCCCACTATGGCCCTGGGCACTAGGATGCAGCACAGGACAAGTGAGAAAAAATCCTCACATTCCAGTGGGGTAGAGATACAAACAGAAAGACAGAAACAAGTGTTGAGGGATAAGTGCTATGAAGGGAGTAAATAGGGTGAAGATGATGAAGGTGAGGTGTTTTCCTATGCACCTCCTTCACTTAAACTGAAGTACAAAGGTTGAAGTATAAAAGGTTGGGCATGCAAAGAATCATTTCAGGCTATAAGAATGGCAATTGCAAAGACTCTAAGACAGAAAGGGATTCAGCACATCTGACTAACAAATCCTGTCAATACCCACCTTAAAAATTTCCATGACCAGTGGTGCAAAAACCCGTTTAAACTTCAAAAGCAAAAAATTGCTTTTATGTCTAGTGCAGCTAGATGATTGACAACAGCTTCTGGCTGGGACCTGGAAAAAGCTAACCGTCTCCAGCACATAGGTAACCTACGAATGAGAGCACTCTCAGTAGAAGAGAGTGTAACAGTACAGCAAAACAAGGACTCATAAATAGATATAGTCACTACCACTCAAGTTGTTAGAGGTTTAAAGTCAAATCTAGAATTACAAAAGATAAAAATCATGACTTTGAATGGGGAAAACATCTAACTAAAAAGTGGGTGTGTTTAGATCCAGCCCTGATGGCCTAGCAGTTAAAGTTCTGTGTGCTCTGCCTTAGCACCCCAGATCCTGGGTACAGAACCAAACTGTTTGTCTGTCAGTAGCCATTCTGTGGCGGTGACTCACATAGAAGAACCAGAAGAACCTAGAACTATACATAACTATGTACTGGGGCTTTGGGGGGTGGGGAGGAAGAAAAACAGATATTAGCTTAGGGAGAATCTTTCTCTGCAAAAAAAGTAGATGTGTTTAAATAATCTCGGTGGTATTTTTATGTGAATTAAAGTGGAAGGAAAGGAGCAGAGAAAAGTGCTTAAAGCTAGAAAGAGACACGTGGCTTTCCCATTTAAAAAGAAAGGAAATAAATTATATTAGGAGGAGTAGAAGGGAGGGGAGGAGGAAGATGCAGAGGAGGAGGAGGAGGAGGAAGGAGAGGAGGGAGAGGAGGAGAGGGAGGAGAGAAAGGAGAGAAAGGAGGGGAAGGAGGGGAAGGAGGGGAAGGAAGAGAAAGAGGACCAAACTAGTGAGATTAGAACTAAAGACTTCAAACTAGAAGAAAACTTGCAGGGGGTATTTAATCCCCCTGTGGAGAGGTAAGGACATAGAAACTTGCAGTCTTCCAGCGACTTGATTACAATTAGTCAATAGTTCTGGAAACCAGAACTATGGAGCCTATGCTTATAACTTTTTAAAACCACTGATTTTGATAACATTCTGTGCAATGAATTATCAAAGGAGTCTTCTGTGTATTTACAAAAAGAAGCAGTGATCACAGAAGTCAGCATGGGCTCACCAAAAATATCTTGTCAGAAATATTTATTTTTTGGCTTGTTTTCCATAAGTAACCAGTGTTGTCAGGAGCTTGTGTTGAACACTGTATATCTGGCATGTGCCCCATTTTGGATCACATCTTTGTGGAAGGAAGGAGAACACAGGTAGGCAAGTCTAATTGGTGAAGGATCATAATAAATTATGCAGATTACTGGGGTTATTGTCAGCCTAACAGCAGCACAGGAAAGTGAGAAAGGACCAGGGGAGGAGAGAAGTGAGGAGAAAGGAAAAGCAGGGAAAACAGAAGAGGACAGAGAGGGAAAGAGAACATGGAAGGAGCCAAGGAAAGAAGATGGGAATCTTTAAACAAAAATTAACAATACGAACTTAAAAAGAAAAAAGGAAAAACAACACATGAAGGGCCTGTGCTACCGGACATGGTAGAAAACTAGACTCATGTGGTTATATAAATTTAAATTAGTGAAAATAAAAACTCAAAATTCAGTTCCTCAGTCACACTAGCCACATACCAAGTACACATATAGCTGGTGGCTACCGAATTGAGTAGCGCAGATACAGAACATTTGCATAATCACAGAAAATTCTATTGGAGAGCATTAAGTGAATACAGAAATCTTTTCTTCTGGTTTTCATGAGTGCCATAGTTTCTTGAGTTTCTTATACGATTTCATAAATTACATAAGATTATTTTTGCTTTCTTCCACTACAAGTTGAGAACATAAATATAATCACATCACAAAAGCATACACAATTCCTATTTTTCTAAATGTGGCACCCAGTTACTAGTTTCTGATTATTCAAAAGCACCCAAAATGGTGGCTGCCAAAATGGAGGTCAGATGTGGCTACACAAAAAACACACTGAAAGTGCAAATGCCAAAGAAGATGTACTGTTTGGGTGTAGATTTTACAGCTCATTATTATTCATTTCAGTATCTGGACTTGGGGTGGGAGAGGATGGCTGTAGAGGAAAGCTTTTAATTTGGATAGAAAATTCTTTTAATTACTACTGTTAACAGGAGGATCTCATATGAGCCTCAAGCCAGGGGTTAGGCCTTTTGGAGTAGGGGCCCCTTTAGAAAGGATCAGCTCTGCAACCTCAACCCAGGGAGCTGGAATGTGACTTTGAGAGCACTAAAACAAGGCAAAGAAATGTGGACACGCCTAGTTTAGAAAGGTATCTTGCTGTTATTTATTATTATCTGAAATTTCTTTTGTTTTATATTATGAAATACATACTGATTTTGTTTCCCTAACTGAATTATAATTTTCTAGAAAGCAGAGATTTCTACATCCCTTCAAGCAAACAGAATACTGCTGAGCACAGAGCAAGTGAGCAACTAATGTAAAGTGCGCTAGAAAAATCTCATTCTAGCTATTCGATTTATTTATCTCAAATTCATTTTTCTTGACTATCTTTTTTGTGTATCATCTCATACAGAAAGCATGTAGGACTCGGAACAAGCATCCTAGACGCTAATCCTGGCTGTGACTCTCAGAATGTTCATGTATCTGCCTAAGACCATAGGATTCACAATATGGAAGCCATCGGGGATCTCTGAGGAAACAGTTTGGATAAGATGATGAAAAGAAACCAGTTTGCAATAAGTCTTTAGACCAGGACTTCAGCACAAGCCTCTCAGAGTCACTCCACACACCTCCACACTTCTTTAGTCCTGAACTAAAGGCTTCCCTTCTACTCCTGTTTGATTCTACAGGCTGAGGTTTAGACTCAGGTAACTAAGATGCTCTAAGACATCACTAGAAGGAGTGAAACCAGGCACACTTTGTTTTTAAGCCTTTTGTTTTATGGATAAGTAACTATTTTATCTGAATTACCATGAGCAAGTTAACTCATATATTTGGTCAGGTAATAACACTGGGTCAAAATTTGAAGTCCTAAATATATGTTTTCTAACTGTCTGATGCTATGACAGATCCTGTTTCAATTTAAAAAACTTTGCTACCTACCTCGCAGATATTTCAGGGCCTTATAGTCTAGATAATTCTTCATTCCATTTCCACATCAAAATTAATCTCTATAGGACTTTTACACTGAACATAATACCCATATTTATTCATGCATATTTAAGAAACAAGAAAAATGGGAAAGCTTTTCAAACAAGCTAAGTGCTCAGTATGCCCTCCAGCCTCCCAAGTTAACAAATTAGTCTTTTTCCAAAGAAGACCTCAACATTTGTTTTCAAACAATTTTAGATCATTCAATGTCACTTATGCATTTTACCAAATAAATTCAGTTTTTTTTAATAAAAGGGGAAAAATAAGGAACTGAAAGAGAAATAATGTATATACTATATCTCTTATAAGATATCCTTTAATAAATACATGACATGAACTTGGGGCTAGCCCTGCGGTGTAGTGGTTAAGTTTGGCACACACTGCTTCAGCAGCCCAGGTTCACAGGTTCAGATCCTGAGCATGGACCTACACCACTTGTCAGCCATGCTGTGGTGGTGACCCACATATAAAGTGAAGGAAGGCTGGCACAGATGTTAGCTCAGAACTAATCTTCCTCAAGCCAAAAAGAAAAAAAGAGGAAGACTGGCAACAGATGTTAGCTCAGGGCGAATCTTCCTCAGCAAACAAAAACAAAGAAAAAACAACTACCATGACAACATGACCTTTGGAGCTACATGGGATTCAGTTCAAATCCCAACTCCGCCACTAACCAACCTTATGACTAGGACTACAGCTGGCCTATACAGGTCTTAGTATAAATTAGAAAAAAATGGCTCTTCTGGGCAAACATAGTCCTTACCTGCTACCTCAGCTGACTGCCTTCATGCAGTGAACAACTTGTACAACTATAAGCTGTAACCCTGCATATATAACTTTGGAAAAATCTCTCTAAGCTTCATCTACCTCATCTCTAAAATGAATACAATATCATCTGCACCCCATCAGGTTGAGGGGAGGAATAAACAGGGTAAAAGAGATAAAGCACCCAGCACAGAGTCTGGAAAATTAAGAGTGACTACCTAGGAAAGATTAGTTCCCATCTCTATGCTTCCTAATGGCCAGTCATCTATATGGTCAATGGCCCTGGAACTCCCTATTAAGAATGGATGATATCCGCATTGAAAGCAGTTAATGCATTCCAGGATTTAGCCATTGCCTAGGAGCTTTATAACAGAAGCTGGATGTTGACATAGCTCTACATTCACTCTACATCCCACTGCACTGCACAGTACTAACCATTTACCTGCATCTTCTCCATTCCATTTCTTTCTAAATTGATTGCTTGTTGTAACCATATATTGTAGTACACAGGACACTAGTTTTAAATTTCACTCCATAAATTCCATCTGGGAAAGCTTTTAAATCCACCCAGTGACTGTAGTGGGTAAACAGAAATCTTACCCACATAAACTCCAAACCCTAACCACTCCCATGATGTTCAGTCATTTCTACTCTGGGAACAGATCTGAATTCTTTTTTCCTAAATTAAAAACTCATTTTAAAGAAAAGTAATATTAAACTACTCCATAAACATAACAAACCACACTTAAATCTTTGTTGCAATAAATATCTCTTGCCTACAGCTATTAGATTCCGCAAGTGAATTTTTAAGTTTGCCAGCAAAACAGTATATTTATTCTGACCATGATTTACTTTCTGTGGCTCGATGTTGTCTTGTGTTTCTTTCTGATGCTTTGAGAGAGGGGGTAGTCCCTCCAGAAACCTGTAACAGATTTTATTCAGGAAACAAGAGCACTATGAAAGATTACCATTTCCTCACTGCAGGATCAGATTAGGCCTTAGGACAGTAATATCAATTGGTGGCACCTCTGCCCCTCTCTTGTTTCCTTAGTGAGATTAAGACTACACAATTAGTTTGAAAAATGAACGAATTACCTAGCAAAGCAAGTTAAAGATTCTGGCAGGCATTTCACTCAAAGGCTCTTCAAAATGAGCTGTGACATACATCTGCTGAACTAAAGAACCTGTCAGGGGTTGGGGGAGGAGCCTGTTATTATTTTATGAATAATCACTTAAATTAGTTATTTAATTTAGATAGTACAGATAAAAAGTATCTGGAGTAGCACAGAGAAGTTAAAAGTACGTAAAAGTTATCCCAAACCCAAATTCAGCCACTGACATTTAACATCCATGGGCCTAAATCCAAGGTTTTACCCTAACAAAACTCTGGAATGCAGCTGGGAGGCAGCCACACAAGGGGCTCAAGAAGGCCAGCTAATGACAAAGCTGGAACAGGAGGGCTTACTTTTACATCACTACCCACCCTATACCCAAGATGGTCCTAAGCCCCAGTCCTATAATCTAAAACCTCTTGTTTAGACTATGAAACACATTTCTCATACTTAAAAATTCTGACAATCAGTCATAAAAGCCTATTTGTAAATTGTACAAAATATTTACATTTACAAAAAAAATCTTCAGTTTGTTAATTTCTTTGGCCCTAAATTTGTCATTCCTATGGTAGCAAGCTGAATTATCTTTATATATTTTTTAAGTTTCAGGGAATTTGAAACCCAAACATCTGATGAAAAGAATTCAGCCAGCGGTAATATAGATTGGTACTACTTTCCTGAGGGGCAATTTGATATTATAGGGTTTTAAAAAATAAATATATATATTCTATTTCCCCCAAAATGTCCTAAAAAATAGATTAAAATGACAAGACTACTTGATTGTTCATCAAAGTTCAATTATTTCAGTGAAAAATCTGGAACAACCTAAAAACCCAATAGCAGAAAATTGGTTAAATAAATTACATGATGGAATGTTAATCTATTCATTTATCTAGCCATTTAACAAATAACTACTTACTGATATTTAAAGACCCACAAGATAGCAAGTTACAAAAACCATCAAGAACAATATGTACAGATTGATCTTATTTTTGTTATTTTGTGTACACATTCTTAAAATGACTTCAAAGATTTAAACCAAGATATCACTCAACAGTGGGATTATGGACATTTTAAGTTTTCTTCTTTTAGTTTATTTGTATTAATCAACTTTTCTAAAAGAATATATATTGATTTTGCAATAAGAAAAACAGTTTTGATAATGACCTTAGGTTTCATCTTTTTCTTGGTCACATTTAACAGAAATTTTGCAGATTATTACATTTTTAAGATGTAACATATTTCTTTTTTTTTCTCCCCAAAGCCCCAGTACCTAGTTGTATATCCTAGTTGTAAGTCATTCTAGTTCCTCTATGCGGGGTGCTGCCACAGCATGGCTTGATAAGCAGTGTGTAGGTCTGCGCCCAGGGTCGGAACCAATGAACCCCAGGCTGCTGAATCAGAGCATGCAAACTGAGCTGCTAGGCCACAGGGCCGGCCCCATGTAATATACTTCTGAACACATCCAAAATCACTAATGTAACACATGTGGCTCACATACAAATTAATTCATTCAATCATAAAATATTTACCAAGCACCTATTTGCTAAATGCTCTCCTATGGCTGGGGATGTGAAGATATGTAAAGGGACTTTTCTGTCTTTTAAGAGTTCAGAATCTATACAGAATGAGAGAAAGGCAAGCAATAATTACTATACAGTGAGGATATGTTCTAATGAAAAGAAATATGTACAAAATCTTACAGGCTCAAGGATGGAGCTACCAGCTGCGCTATGGGAGTTCAGGGACTAGGTATTAACAAAAGATACAGAGTTTGTTAGGAGAACAAAGAGGGGCAAAGCCTTGCAGAGATAGGAAACTATGTGTCATGTCATGAAGATACAAAACAAAATGGAAAGTGAGGGAGCCAGTAAACTGCTGGGGATATATGGAATGCATATCGCATGGGAGAGAACTGCAGGAGGCTAAAAAAAAGCAAAGAGAGAAAGCCTAAAGAAACCCTAAAGACTTACTGAGGTGTTTGGAAATCTCCCAGAAGCACAGTGGAGAAGCATAGGATTTGATATCACCAGGGAGATAGGAATGATCTTATCTACCTCCCATGGCTTCAGCTATCACCTTTAGACCCTGACTCCCTAAGGTATGCCTCTAGTCCAGACATTCTCTCCTACACACCAGACCCATATGCCCAACTGTGTACTTAACAGCTTATTTACCACGTGCTCCATGAAGTCTAATACCTCCCTCAAATTTAAGATGTCCCACATCAAACTTTTCATCAAATGTGCAAACATATCGTACTCTAGAAAATCAAACAAGAAGCATCATCATTTTCCCTTCTTTCCTCTCATGCCTCCACACTTAAAAAGTTGGAGAATTTGCCTTAAACATTTTCACATCTCTCATTCCTTCATTGAGCACCTACTCTTTAGTCAAGCATCTCACCTATCCTGGTCAGACACTTCAAACAGTCTCTTAAAGGCTCTCTCTGCCATTCTACCATCCATACCTCAGTACTGTTACTAGGAGTGCTCTCTCCATAGAGCAAAGACCAACACTCCACTCCCTGGTTTCAAAGCCTCTGAGGGCTCCCTATGGCCCGTCACATAAAATGTAAAGTCAAACTCCACCTCCTGGTGAGATTTCCTTCAGCTTCTTAATATACTAACAGTTTATATAAGGGAGTTTCTTAATATACTAACACTTGGTTCAGGTCTGTGTTAAAGCCACCTTGTAACGGCAAGGCAGGTGGGTACAAATAAGCAAAAATACACAAGTAAGCAAGAGTCTCTGCAACAGCACCATGCGCCCTGTGAGCTCTCTGAGGGTTGGCATTCTGCATGGACTATTGTAGGTGCTCAACAAATTTATGTGACAAAATGAATGACTTTTAAAAAACCAAGTAAAAGAAGTTCCTCATCACTTCACATGGCATGTAAAATTAAAGACATAAACTGTTTTATAGATGATTTAGTGGCAATATTGGCCTCAGATTTTTTTAATCTTTTTCGGTGAGGAAGATTGCTCTGAGCTAACATCTGTTGCCAATCTCCCTCTTTTTTTTTTTTCTCCCCAAAGCCCCAGTACATAGTTGTCTATCCTAGTTGTAAGTCCTTCTAGTTCTATGTGGGATGCCACCACAGCATGGCTTGATGAGCAGTGTGTAGGTCCATGCCCAGGATCCAAACCATGAAGCCCAGGCCACCAAAGTGGAGTGAGCAAACTTAACCACTAAGCCACTGGGCTGGACCCCCGTGTAAGATTTCTTTCTTTTTTTAAAAAAAAAAGATTTTATTTTCCCTTTTTCTCCCAAAGTCCCCCAGTACATAGTTGTGTATTTTAGTTGTGGGTCCTTCTAGTTGTGGCATGTGGGATGCCGCCTCAGCATGGCCTGACAAGTGGTGCCATGTCCGCACCCAGGATTTGAACTGGCGAAACCCTGGGCCACCGAAGCAGAGCGCACGAACTTAACCACTTGGCCACGGGGCTGGCCCCATGTGTAAGACTTTTTACGATAAATTTCTTCTTAAAGAACATCTTCTACTCTAAAAAAGATTCTTCCGGGGCCAGCCCGATGGTCGAGTGGTTAAGTTCGGGCGCTCCGCTGCAGGCAGCCCAGTGTTTCATCGGTTTGAGTCCTGGGTGTGGACATGGCACCGCTCATCAAGCCACACTGAGGTGGCGTCCCACATGCCACAGCTAGAAGGACCCATAGCTAAAAAAGATATACAACTATGTACTGGGGGGCTTTGGGGAGAGAAAGGAAAAATAAAATCTTTAAAAAAGATTCTTCCATGGGTGAATCTCATTTATACATTCCATCACAAACATCAATTTCACTACGACAAATTTACCAGCACCACAGATCACCCACAAACTGCCCCTTAGCTTAAGAGACTTGTTCTCGAGGGCTGTCTAGGTCTTAACCAGACCACAAGTTTTAATCAGCAAAATAAAAACCAGTAGACTCTCAGGTTATTTAGCCCTATTAAAGAACACATTAGAACGACTTATTAAGCTTGTTTTTATATGCATGTACAAACATTGCCATAAAATTCGAACAGTTTTAGGACGATATAGAACAGTTACTCTCTAATATAGGATTATGAGGTTATCATGTCTTTATCAGAATATAATAAATATAAAGACAACATCCAAAGCCTCAGAAGCACTGACCAATAGACTTTATGACAGGGAAATATGATAAAAAGATACAGAGTGCTGGGGCTGGCCCCGTGGCCGAGTGGTTAAGTCCGTGCGCTCCGCTGCAGGCGGCCCAGTGTTTCGTTGGTTCGAATCCTGGGCACGGACATGGCACTGCTCATCAAATCACGCTGAGGCAGCATCCCACATGCTACAACTAGAAGGACCCACAACGAAGAATATACAACTATGTACTGGGGGGCTTTGGGGAGAAAAAGGAAAAAATAAAATCTTTAAAAAAAAAAAAAAAGATACAGAGTGCTACTGAATTTATATCAAGGAGGGACTGGTTTAATCTGCAATTACAAGTTTCATCTTATAAAGTATTCTAATTATATGTCCTAATAAATGAGCTCCCCTTTTTGTTCATTTACTTTTCCATTTTTAATTATTACCTGCTGCTTCTGAGTTTCAAAAAATATATCAGATTTGGGGCCAGCCCAGTGGCATAGCAGTTAAGTTCAAGCACTCTGCCTGGGCAGCCCAGGGTTCACAGGTTCAGATCCAGGACCTATACACTACTTATCAAGCCATGCTGTAGCAGGCATCTCACATACAAAAAATAGAGGAAGATGGGCACAAATGCTAGCTCAGGGCCAATCTTCCTCACCAAAAAGAGGAGGACTGGTGGTGAATGTTAGCTCAGGGCTAATCTTCCTTAAAAAAAAAAAAAAAAAAAAAAAGCAGACATTGCTGAAAGCCAACAGCTTCCATTCACTTGAGAACAAAGTTTAAGCTTGAATAATCTATCAAAGTTGTACATTCTTTAACAAGATGATGATTACAATAATATTTAACACTATAATAGCTAACACACACACATATATAGTACTTAAATAATACGTGCAAGTTCCAATGTATCCTTTATATTTTGTCTTATTTAATATATAAAAACCTTTAAGGTAGGTTCCATATTATTTCTGTTTTACAGATGGGGAAACTAAGGCACAAGGAAGCACAAGAAGCGTGCTTTCTATCACACAGACTGTAAGCGGTCAAACTGGGATTCCAACCTAGAGTCTACTCTCTATCAGATGAGATCTCTCCCTTAAGATCGTGAGAGGGAGATTTGACAGAAAAAGAGGACTATTACAGCGTGGGTCACTTGGTCAGTATTTCCTCATAAATCTTCTGCCTACATAAAAAGAGTCTGTCCAATTTCATTCATATTTTATCATCAATTTTGAATAGTAATATGTTATCAAAAAGCATAGCATACTTTTTAAATGTATAATTTTGAAAGCTGTACTGAATATACCAGTTTGTTATTTCCCCCATTGGATAACACAACTTTGAAACAGCAATGACAAATAATAATGTGAGTCACAAATGTGAGTCATATTTGTAATTTTAAGTTTAGTAGCCATATTTAAAAATGTAAAAAGAAATAGGTAAAATTAATTTTAATAATATGTTTTATTTAACCCAATGTATCAAAAACACTATTTCAACAGGTAATCTATGTTATTAAAAAGATACTTTACATTCTTGTTTTCATACTAAAGCTCCAAAATCCAGCGTGTATTTCACACACAGAGCACATCTCAATTAACATTAGTCATAGTTCACATGCTCAATAACCACATGCGGCAAGTGGCTAAAATACTGAACAGCACAGTTCTAGAGCATATATCCAATTTTGTAAAGTAAATGTAAAAAGATGCCTCTGTTCACATACTTCCTTCATAAACTTGCAAGAAAAAGAACACACCAATGTAATACCTTCAAGCTGTAGTGATGATCAAACATTAATTGCTAACTGAAATGTGCTCCTGGACAGTCTGTAATTCTAAACTGTCCAAGAGAGTGAGTTCAACACCACTTTCCTTAGCTCTAGTCTCATCACTTTATTGCTCTGTGGGGGCAAACAGGACGTATTGATAAAGAGTGGAGAAGTAAAATTATGTAGCTACTTCTTGAAAAACATGCTGTGGGTAATTCAAATTGTCTTTCTTTCCAAAGGACAACTTCTCTCTCTATGTAGTTATCTACATGGAATATAGTTGAATCTAGTCATCTTACTCTGACATTTTCTTCAGTTGAAAGTCAATTTCACCTAACTCCTAGCCTGGATTTTCTTTCTCAGTAGTTAACCTGATACTATCAATATTAGATTAGTGGGGGAGGAGCAGGGTGTGGGGGCAGTAGGGGCTACCCTGGATAGCAAAGGCTATTTTTTACCACTAATGCTTCATTTACTCAACAAATGAGTACCACCCTATAATCTCGAAACTGTGAAAAATTAATTTGAGCAAAAGGGATTTTCCCCCACTTAAGAGTAGGGAGAACATCTACTAAAAATGGAATCTAACCTTTGCTGGATTATTCAATTTACTCAGTGAAAAGCAATCAACTTTTAGTGACACCCCCCGCCCTCCCCCGCCCCCCGCCGGGCCCCCCTCCCCTGCACAAAGTGAAAAAAGGCAGAGGGTGGAGGGAATGAGAATGTCAAAACAAAAGTCTGTGCTAGAAAATTTACAAGGAAAAAGAATGAACATCCTCTTTGGGAATTACTCTAGGCTACACAGCAAAGAATTATAGCACATAAACTGAGGTTACATAAACACTCTAATAAAATCCAGGGTCTGATTTATAGAAGCAGCCTGTGTCATGCTTGCTTCCACAGAGGACCTATGTCTAGGAAACCAGCAAACCTGCCCACCCCACTGCCTCACCTCTCCAGCAGCAGAAGGAGAGGGTTTACTGGAAGTTGCTGTGCTTTTCTGCTCATGGTGTTGTGAGTGTGTGTGTATGTGAGCGGGTGTGCGCAATGAGGGGAGGGCGGCAGTGAAAAACACCATAGATATTTCTTTTTTTTTTTTTTTTTGAGGAAGATTAGCCCTGAGCTAACATCCGCTGCCAATCCTCCTCTTTTTGCTGAGGAAGACTGGCCCTGAGCTCACATCTGTGCCCATCTTCCTCTACTTTATATGTGGGAAGCCTGCCACAGCATGGCTTGATAAGTAGGTCTGTGCCCGAGATCTGAACAGGCAAGCCCGTGGCTGCTGAAATGAAACGTATGAACTTAACCGCTGTGCCACTGGGCTAGCCCCAACACCACAGATTGATTCTTCTTTTTTAAGACAGGAAATAATGATATTTCATTTATGCATTCACTGTCACAGTTTACTGAGGGCTCTCCATCTCTACCCCCAAGCTCCAATCCACACCACCAGTGAGAGCAATAAAATGCAAGGGGGGGAGAGCAGTTAGTACCAAATCAGAAGTGTTTAGAAAATGGCAGCGTTTAAAGGAGCTTTGAAATTGACAAATAACATAATGAGATAGAACTTACCTAATTCCAGGACATGCTGGTTGGTAATAAAATGATTACCCCTCACAAACCCTACGAAACAGAGGGAGAACTATTAAAATAAAATCAGCTTAATAAATGCAGGCTGAGGTATACGGAGGCCTCAGTGATAATCAGGCAAGGCTCTGTTGTGTAAACTGGCTGAAACAGGTTAACTCATGGAGTTAGTGAACAAATAGATAATTCTTCTTCCAAACCCTCTTCCCCACTCAGACACCCACAAAAGACCTGACTTCAGGCCTTGACTACGTCTAGGGAACTGCATTACCTTCTTAATGCTGGTGTTGGTTCACCTTTTCTGATAGCCGCTTCACTGAAGTACTTTATCAACATTCACTTATTACCACTTTCCTACATATTGTTCTTCATACAAGGCAATGGTAAATGGCGAAGCAGCCTTGATGAAATGTGTATCATAATTACGTCCAATGTTTCTGAAGGAAGGGGAATGGGAGCGAGAGAGGAAAGGAAAGGAAGAAAGCAAGTTCCATAGAGAGATAAGATTACAATGTATGATTCTGGCATTTTTATTAGGTAAAGCTAATTCTACCTTTCCCAAAAGATGTTTTCTTTTTATCAGCAGCAAAGAGGTGGGCCTGGCTACAAAGCTGCCTCACTCATTCACAATGACATCAGAGGTCTTTGATAACTTCTTTCTAAGCCAGCCTTGGGAATAAAAAGACAAGTCAGGAAAAGCTCCTTAAATTTTACTTTCTTAAATGAATTTAATTTGATGAATCTAAAGTTTGATAGACAACTTTGAAGCATTTTAACCTCCGTATGATTTTTTTAAAAAATGAGCATGTCCATATGATTGTAGTTCCACTTTTACATATAAGATAATTCCAAAATGTGTCAGATAATTAGATTGGCTTGTGAAAATGCTGAAAACCATACTCCTGCAATGTGTCACCAGGCAAAATACTGAGTGAACTCCATGAGAAACATCTAGGTTTCTATCAGTTGGTTTATTAGGCTCACCTCACAGGGAACAGGAAAGTGCAACTAGAAAGAACCACAAGATCTGAAATCAACAGCTTCATTTCTGAGTCAATGGCCTTTCAGAAGTATTCCTAAAGCCTACACGCTTATTACAGAGGTGTCACTGGTGAGACTTGACTAAAACAGATTCTCCCAAAGAAAGTTCCAGAACAAGACTGTGAAACAGAACTAAACAGTGCCATCTGGTGCAAGAAAAACAGGGAAAAATATTAGCTAGAATTGCAAGGCAGCACCTCATTTTAAATCTCTACTTGTATTTGAATGAGCACTTTAGTTTCTTCAGAGAAAGGCCCCAGTGTTTCATGCACAATTATTTTTTTACACGTTAAAAATAACGGTTTTTTTTTTTTAAAAAAATGGAAACAGTACTAAATTTTCCATCAACCTAAAGCATCAGGAATTGAGATACATAAATTCAAAAACCGTTCTCACTTCTGGCACTAGTTTTGATAAGATCTGCCTCCTCTGTTTCAATAGGCACCTTAAAAATCTTATTATCAATTTTTTTGTCCTTTGCATTTTTCATGAGTTTAGCATGCTATTTAATACACATCTTCTCTATTCCCTCTTTTCCTATATGAAATAACATTGTTCAAGTAAAATTCTTCTAATCTTCGTAATTTATGCTCAAACTTTTGGGGTTTTTTTGGAGGGAGGAGGTGGCTTCCTGCAGTTTTTAATGCTTTATTGAACGCCTCTTCTCTGAGTACTTGCCAATGACAAACACAGCAGATACAATGAAACAGCAATTCCACCAACAATTTACAAGGAGGCCAATTATTAAGTTAACTTTAATAGGCTATTTTGAACAGAAAATTGCAACTCTGTTAATACCATGAATCCTTTATAACACAGTCATTCAAAGATCCAATAACATTTCCTGGGTTGCCAAAAATGATGACACCAGTTTACCAATGGAAAAACTAAACTAAACTAAACTAAAATAGAGAAACTAGAGTATCTGGGAAAGAAAATACCCCCTCTACTAGTACCATATTAAAAAACAAATTTTCCAGATTCTGTTATAATAAAATAATTCAGGCCCCAAACTATTTCTGATTACAGAATCATAAACTCTTGGGGACAGAAAAGACTTAGAGACCATTTTGAACCAAGGAGGTAATACATCAAAATCATCTAAAACAAAAAAAGGTGGGGCTGGCCCACTGGCACAGTGGTTAAGTTCGTGTGCTCTGTTTTGGCGGCCTGGGGTTCATGGGTTCGGATCCAGAGCATGGACCTACACACCGCTCATCAAGCCATGCTGTGGTAGCATCCCAGATACAACACAGAGGAAGACTGCCACAGATTTTAGCTCAAGGACAATCTTCCTCAAGCAAAAAGAAGAAGATTGGCAACAGGTGTTAGCTCAAGGCCAATCTTCCTCACCCCCCCAAAAAATTAATTAATTAAAAATTCTTTTAAAAAGGTGAACATAGACACATACATACAAACAACCCCAAAATGCCTGCATTCATTTTTCCTGTCTGAATGGAAGTAAATGATGCAATAAATCCTTTGAGTACACAGAATAGCTAAAATAAAATGTCCCCAACTGGCAGGCTTTCTGCCTCAAGTCTTAAAATGCAAACTATTATGAATGAATGTACTGTATTCCATATGAATTTCATAGCCAGAGCATTACTGTAGAGAGAAATTTTTGTAAGCATGGGGATAAAACAGGGATCTTAATGAAAACACACAGCTAATAACACCAGTATTCCTCTGATGCAGGATAACTGGGGACATACTGAGAAATGAATGTATAGTGGTGCAGAACAAAATACTTAAATTAGTAAATTTTACAAATATGATATTTAAAAGAGGAAGTATGACGTTTTTTAATTTCCTTTTCCAAAAATCCTTTGCATTTAAGAGCCACACAGAAAGTTTTCCTCTTCAGTAGCCTGTAGATGGTGCTACTAACCTGTTTTTCTTTCGCCCGAAAAACTGTTGCAGTTTTATCACTAGAGAAAGCTAATTCATATTATTTCATTCCTGGTAAAGCTGGGGAGGGGTGGTGGGGGAATGTGAGAAATTACCCCACTTTCTCAACGATTACTCTATACTGATAACATGGTTTACTTTCTTTAGAAAACAGAAGCACAAAAGAAAAATGCTGTGTAAATAATGTTCAAAATCAAATTATTATAGATACCTACTAAATGCAATAATTGGAGAGGTGGAAAAAGACATAGAGTTTATCTCGTCTGTGTACCTCTACTTCTGGACACACACAATTAACAGCTGAGAAAGCGACTGGTCCAGAGCATAGAAACGGCATCCCGGGCGACCAGGCGCCGCAGTAGGTCTTTCAGTCTCCGTTAGAGAATGCCCACCCCACAAACCCCAGCTGGCCCAACAAAGCAAATCACGTAAAATAGCATGTCCTAAGCCTTTCGCTACAGAATTTGACCAGAAAGGTTCTAGGATGTCACAAAACACCTTGGTGGCAGAAGGAATTAGAACACAGCTCTACCGGCAAGCCAGGGTGCCCTAAGAGTCTGGTGAAATCTCCTTGTAAAACATGTGCTGCCTTTGTAACAAGACTGTTACTTAAATATACATGCTTTGAATATCATATATTACACCTGAGTAAAGCAAACTACATGTATAGTAAAGCTACATGAATTAACTAACCACCTTCTGTACATGGTTTACTTTAACATCAAAGCATAAGACTCTTTTTTTAACTGATAAACTTTATTTTTGTAGAGCAGTTTAACTTCACAGCAGAACTGAACTGAAAGTAGAGAAATGTCCCATATACCCTTGGTCCCTCAACACACAACTTCCCCTACTATCAACATCCTGTACCACAGTGGTACATTTGTTACAACAGATGAACCTACATTAACACATCATTATCACTAGAAGTCCATGACTTATGTTCGAGTTCATTCTTAGTGCTGTACATTATTTGAGTTTGGACAAATGTGTAATGACATATGTCCACCATTGTAGTACTGTACAGAATACTTTCACTGCCCTAAAAATCCTCTGTGCTCTGTCTATTCATACTTCTCTCCCTCCAACCCCTGGCAACTACTAATCCTTTTACTGTTCCCATAGTTTAGCCTTTTCCAGAATGTCATATGGCTGGAATCATACAGTATGTATGGCTTCTTTCAGATTGGGTTCTTTCACTTAGTAATATGCATTTAAGATTCCTCCATGTGTTTTCATGGCTCGATAGCTCTTTGTTTTTTTTTAGCATGGAATAATATTCCATTGTCTGGATGTACCACAGTTAATTTAACCACTCACTTACTGAAGGACACCTTGGTTGCTTCCAAGTTTTGAAAGATGTTATAAACAGCTGTGTACAGGTTTTTGTATGGACATAAATTTTGAATTCATTTGGGTAAAGTAAGACCACTTTTAATACAGAAACTTTCCAGCTGCTCCAAAAGACACAACATTCAAAGCTGCCTTGAACATTTATTATTTCCTCCCAAAGTCTCATGTTTCAATGAGAAATTTCTTGAAAGGTCATGCTTGGAGCCCCAAAATTTAACATACAAGAAATTTAAAATGCTGAAAAACCAAAAAAGAAAATCCCTCCTGAATTCTTGCTATAAATATCATTTTTTTCTCCATTTTATATTTTTAAAGGTAAGATTTTAAAAGGCTCTCATAAAGGTAGTAAGCAAAGAAATGGGAAAACACACCCTGCTCCTGCCCCAAAAAATATTTCAACTAAGTTCTATTATGAGTTCAAGAGGGGAGGTGTTGTTTGGATGTGTGTTCTTATGCAAGCTCCCGTCAACTTCCCCTGCCAAAAAGTTCAAGTAAGTTCTACTGTGAGTTCCTTGAGAGAAGGAATGAGGTTTGTTTCTGTGTGTTGAACAAGACTGAATTTGGCACTTACATGCACTGAATGTAAATTAGTAAATTATTATATTGAATTAGTCAAATGAATACCTCAAGTAATCAACTCTCCCCCACATCACACACGTACAATAAACTAATTCCAAAATTTTTAAACAATAAGAAATATGTAAGGACTGGGGAAAATCTTTTTAAATAAGATGAAGAATTTTCACTATCATGAATTTTTAAAAATCACTTCAGGGGCCGGCCTGGTGGCACAGCAGTTAAGTGTGCACATTCCACTTTGGTGCCCTGGGGTTCGCCGGTTCGGATTCCAGGTGTGGACAGGGCACCGCTTGGCACGCCATGCTATGGAAGGCATCCCACATATAAAGTAGAGGAAGAAAGGCACGGATGTTAGCTCAGGGCCAGCCTTCCTCAGCAAAAAGAGCAAGATTGTTGGCAGGTGTTAGCTCAGGGCTAATCTTCCTCAAAAAAAAAGAAAATCACTTCAGTCTTTACTTTTGGAATATGGACTCCCTTTGTAACTAAGCCCCATTACAGCTAAGTCAAAGAAAGGTAATCTAAATAATGATAACAATAGATAAGATCAGTGGAGTGCTACCAGGTGCCAGGCACTGTATGAGGGACTTGTCATACATTATCAATTTTTATCCTAATCCTATAAGATATTTGAGTATCATGACTCCACATTACAAATAAGGAACCCACGACTCAGAGAAGTGACCATATACCTATTAAGAGCTGGTGTTTCCATTGGGACTGTTTCACAGCAAAGCCTATGGTTTTAGCTCTATATCGTGTGGACTCCTAAACCAAAGCCATTTATGGAAAAGAACTGGAAGAATTTTTATCATAGACATACACCCATGCAACTTTCCCAGAAAACTGAGACGTTACATTCTTCAACATTTAATCAATATAATAAAAAGAACCAATAAGAGTCAGCCCTGATGGCCCAATGGTTAAAGCTCACCGTGCTCTGCTTATGTGGCCCAGGTTCGGTTCCTGGGCGTGGAACCACACCACCTGTCTGTCAGTAGCCAAGCTGTGGCAGCAGCTCACACAGAAGAACTAGAAGTACTTACAACTAGAATATACAACTACGGACTGGGGCTTTGGAGAGAGGGAAAAAAAGAGAGAGAAGAAGATTGGCAACAGATGTTAGGTCAGGGCAAATCTTTCCCAGGGGAAAGAAAAATTATGTGAGATAATAAATGGTGTTTAAAAAAAAAAAAAAGAACCAATTGAAAACCTGACCAATATGCAAAATTAGGTAAGAGTGTCTGGTAAGAGAGGGCACAAAGCATGAATCATACATCATGTATTCTCTGCATACAACCAGTTATGCCTGATTCAGGAGATCATTTTTTGCATTGTGTGGGCAGTAATCTCTGTGGATGTGTCTGTTTATTTTTTTAAATTTTATTTATTTATTTATTCATTTATTTTTGAGGAAGGTTAGCCCTGTGCTAACATCTGCTGCCAATCCTCCTCTTACTGCTGTGGAAGACTGGCCCTGTGCTCATCTTCCTCCAGTTTATATGTGGGACACCTACCACAGCATGGCTTCCCAAGTGGTGCTATGTCTGCACCCAGGATTAGAACCAGTGAATCACAGGCTGCCAAAGCGGAACATGTGAACTTAACTGCTACAATGCTGGGCTGGCCCTGTGTGGATGTGTTTGTCAAGGTTTTATGGTTCTCTCTCTGAAAACCAAAAAAGTTATCAGAAAATAAAATACACTCTAGGATTAACATGGGGAGACCTTGTCAAGATGATGGCATAGGGGGCCGGCCCCGTGGCTCACTGGTTAAGCTCTCGCACTCTGCTTCAGCGGCCCAGAGTTTCACCAGTTCGAATCCTGGGCGCGGACATGGCACTGCTCATCAAGCCATGCTGAGGCGGCATGCCACATGCCACAACTAGAAGGACCCACAACTAAAAATACACAACTATGTACCGGGGGGGCTTTGGGGAGAAAAAGGAAAATTTAAACATCTTAAAAAAAAAAAAAGATGGTGGCATAAGCAGGTTCTGAACTCATCTCCTCCCACGAACACAACCAGGTTACAACTATTTTTGGAAAAATGACCCTGGAGAGAAAACTGAAAACCGGATAAAAAGAACCCTCACAACAACGGACAGTCCTGACTAAGGAAGAAGAGGCAGAAATTCCTGCTGGAGAGAAATAACCCACCTTTGGGAGCAATGGAGCTTCTCAGCTGGCCAGGCAGGAGCCACCTTGAGGTACCCGGCCCTCCCTGGAGGAGTGAGGTCTGGAGCAGGGGTCAATACTGCTATAAGCATCAGTCAGACTCAGCACAAGTGAGACAAGGCTCTTACTATCTGGCTTCGCTGGCTATTAACTGCAGCAAGGATACCCCTAGAAAAGCTATCGGATGAAAGCCAAAAAGACCCAGGTCTTCAAGGGCTCACACACAAATTCACCCTTCTCAGCAACCTAAAATCACCAGAGAGAAGGCTGATAGTACCTTTGGTGAAAAGAGATTCACATGGTGGGCTCTGGGGGCATCTCAGTGAGACGAGGGACCTCTCAGGAGACTGAGACATTGATGGGGGCTATTGTTCTGACCTGATCCAGGCATGCTGACACAGACCACGAGGGATGCCACTGAGGTTCTTCCATTGGCCTGTTAGCCTGGGGGCGTGTGACACCTACTAGAGTGCAGATTTAATCCAGTTCACCCAGGGTAGGCAGGATTCCCTGGGACCCCACCCAACAGTAAGCCCTCTGGCTACGTGTCTGCCTGCATTGACTGGATGCATTGATCCTCTACAGACAGGTGGGTGTGTCCAGCTTTGTGGCATAGGGCCTGTGTGAGGACCAGGTGAACTGTGGGTGGCATTGGTGGAGAGGTGGGGGCCTCTGTAGTGGGGCATCGGGATACACTCCAGGGGGCTGGGAAGTGTGCACAGACCAGGACTATGTTGACAGGGTGTGTGGTCCTGTAGGGGGTGAGGCTTATCAGCCCCAGAAGACCTGTGCTTCACAAATAGCCATAAAAAGGATCAGCCCCACCTTCCAAAGCCTGAAACAATTGAGTGCTCTGTGCCTACAGCCAGCCCCACTCATCTGCACTCATAAGGGAACTGACAAAAGGCTTGTAGGCTTGAGGCCTATAGCAACTGTAAGCCCCTGAGCCTAGCAACCAGGCTACACTGGGAACCTTCCGAATTAACCGGAAAACTGCAACAGGAGTGTGCTGTTAGACTTTGTAGCCAACAGTGCTGAGACTCCCCAAACCAGATTTACAAACAGCTGGTCAGGGAAGGAAAGACTAGACTCCCCAGGTAGCTGCATTAAGAGCAACCCTGCCACAGCAGAAGGACACAAGTAGCCCACAAAAGGGTCACTCCTGGATCATTTGGACTGGTGATGACAGGGAAGCATACTGCTGGGCCTCAAAAGGCATCTCATACTAAGGCCACTTCTCCAAGATCAGAAGACATAGCCAACTTACCTAATACACAGAAATAAGCAAGGAGAAAGAGGCTTAATGAGGAGACAAAGGAGTACATTCCAAGGAAGGGAACAGGACAAAACCCCAGAAAAAGAACTAAATGAAACAGAAATAACCAATCCATCTGACAAAGAGTTCAACCAAAATCTCATAAGGATCCTCACAGATATTGGGAGAAGACTGGATGTACACAGTGAGCTCATCAACAAAGAACTGGAAACTATAAAAAAGAAGCAATCAGAAATAAAGAATATAATACTGGAAATGAAAAGTCCACTACAGGGATTCAAAAGCAGAGTAGAGGGTGCAGAAGAATGGATCAGCAAGCTAGAGATGAAAGACTAGAGGAAATCACAAAGCAGAATAGAAAAAAGAAAAAGGAATTAGACAGAATGAGAACAGTCCAAAGGAACTCTGGGACAATATCAAGCATGCTAGCATTCATGTTATAGGTGTCCCAGAAGAAGAAGAGAGAGATAATGGGGCAGAAAATTTATTTGAAGAAATAATAGATGAAAATTTTCCTAACCTAGGGAAGGAAACAGACATCCGAACACAAGAAGCACAGAGTGCTCAAAACAAGATAAGCCCAAAGTGGCCAACACAAAGACACATTATAATGAAAATGTCCAAAATTAAAGATAAAGAGAGAATCATTTAAAGCAGCAAGAGAAAGGCAACAAGTGACATACAACAGAAAGCCCATAAAGTTAAGAGCAGACTTCTCAGCTGAAACCCAACAGGTGAGAAGAGAATGGCATGACGTATTTAAACTGCTAAAAGTAAAAGACCTACAGCCAAGAATACTCCATCCATCAAGGTTGTCATTCAGAATGGAAGGAGAGATAAAGAGCTTCGCCAACAAGCAAAAATTAAAGGAGTTTATCACCAAGAAAACAGTTCTGCAAGAAATGCTGAAGGGAGTTATTTAAGTGGGAAAGCGAGCAACACAAATAGGAATAAAAAAATTATTTGCAAAAACAAACAAAAAGCAGGGAATAAAATCACTGGTAAAGGTAAAAGATCAATTACCTGTGAAGATAATATGAAGATTAAAAGACAAAAGTACTAAAATTACCTATTTCAATGATAAGAGGGTAACGGATAGACACGCACTAAACAAGATATTACATATAATTTCAAAAACATAAAAAGTGGGATGAGGGGTGTGAAAAAGTAGAGCTTTTAGAAAGAGGTCAAGCTAAAGAGTCTATCAATTCGATATAGACTGTCATATACATAGAATGTTATATAGGATCCTCATGGTAATCACAAATCAGAAACCAATAATAAGTAAGCAAATAATTAAGATAAAAGAAATCAAATACATCACTAAAGAAAGCCATCAAACCACAAGGGAAGAGAGCAAGAGAAAAAGTACAGAACAGAGAAGAACTACTAAAACAACCAGAAAAAAAAAACAGAATGGTAATAAATACATATTTATCAATAGCTACCTTAAATGTCAATGGACTAAATGCTCCAATCAAAAGGCACAGGATGGCCAACTGGATAAAAACAACAAGACCCATATATATGTCGCATACAAGAGAGACACTTCAGACCTAAAGACGCTCACACACAGAAAGTGAAAGGATGGAAAAAGATATTCAATGGAAATGGCAAAGAAAAGATGGGGTAGCAATACTTATATAAGACAAAATAGACTTTAAACCAAAAACTCTAACAAGAGACAAAGATGGGAACTAAATAATGATAAAGGGAACAATCCAACAAGAAGATATAACATACGTAACTATCTATGGACCCAACATAGGAGCACCTGAAAATATAAAGCAATTATTAACAAACATAAAAGGAGAAACAGACAGTAACACAATAATAGTAGGGGACTTTAACACTCCACTTACACCAATGGATAGATCATCCAAACAGAAGATCAGTAAGGAAACACTGGCCTTAAAGGACACATTATACAGATGGACTTAGTAGATATATATACAACATTCCATCCAGACACCACAGAATACATATTCTTTTCAAATGCACTTGGAACATTCTCCAGGATTGATCACATATTAGGCCACAAAACGAGTCTCCATAAAATGAAGAAGACCGAAATAATACCATACATCCTTTCTGACCACAAAGGTACGAAACTAGAAATCAACTACAGGAAGAAAACCAGAAAACCCACAAAAATGCTACTGAACAATGATTGGGTCAAAGAAGAAATCAAAGGAGAAACCAGAAAATTCCTGGAGAGAAATGAAAATGAACATACAACATGCCAAAATCTATGGGATACAGCAAAAGCGGTTCTAAGAGGGAAGTTTATAGCAATTCAGGCCTACCTTAACAAAGAATAAAAATCCCAAATAATGTAACATCACATGTAAAGGTACTGGAAAAAGAAGAACAAACAAAGCCCAAAATCAGCAGAAGGAAGGAAATAATAAAAATCAGAGCAGAAATAAATGAAATAGATACTAAAAAAACAAGAGAAAACAAATAATGAGACCAAGAGCTGGTTCTTTGAAAAGACAAACAAAATTGACAAATCTTTAGCTAGACTCACCAAGAAAAAAAGAGAGAAGGCTCAAACAAATAAAATCAGAAATGAAAGAGGACAAATTACAATGAACACCTCAGAAATACAAAAGATAAGAGAATACTATGAAAAACTATACACCAACAAATTGGATAATCTAGAAGAAATGGATAAATTTTTAGAAGCATACAACCTTCCAAAACTGGACCAAGAAGAAGTGGAGAATTTGAATAGACCAATCACCAGTAAGGAGATCGAAACAGCAATCAAAAACCTCCCAAAAAATAAAACTCCGGGACCAGATGGCTTCTCTGATAAATTCTAGGAAACATTCAAGGAAGACATAATACCTACCATTCTCAAACTGTTTCAAAAAATTGAAGAGGAGGGGAGGCTTCCCAACTCATTCCATGAAGCCAACATTATCCTGATACCAAAACCAGACAAGGACAACACAAAAAAAGAAAATTACAAGTCAATATCACTGATGAACATTGATACCAAAGTTCTCAACAAAATACTAGCAAATCGAATACAATACATTAAAAAGATCATACATCATGATCAACTGGGTTTCATTCCAGGGATGCAGGGATGGTTCAACATCTGAAAATCTATCAATGTGATACACCACATTAACAAAATGAAGAATAAAAATCACATGATCATCTCAATAGATGCAGAAAAGCATTTGACAAGATACAGCATCCATTTATGATTAAAACTCTAAATAAAATGGGTCTAGAAGGAAAATACCTCAACATAATAAAGGCCATATATGACAAACCCACTGCTCTTATCATTCTCAATGGAGAAAAACTGAAAGCTATCCCTCTAAGAACAGGAACCAGACAAGGATGCCCACTGTCACCACTGTTATTTAACATACACTACTATATTGGAAATCCTAGCCAGAGCAATCAGGCAAGAAAAAGTAATAAAAGGTATCCATATTGGAAAAGAAGAAGTGAAACTGTCACTCCTTGCAGATGACATGATTTTATATATAGAAAACCCTAAAGAATCCACTAAGAAACTTTTAGAAATAATAAATCAATACAGTCAAGTTGTGGGATACAAAATCAACATACAAAAATCTGTGGCTTTTCTGTACACTAACAACAAAGTAGCAGAAAGAGAAATTATGAATACAATCCCATTTACAATTGCAATAAAAAGAATAAAGTATCTAAGAATAAACTTAACCAAAGAGGTGAAAGATCTGTACACCAAAAACTATAAAACATTGTTGAAAGAAATCGAAGAAGACACAAAGAAATGGAAAGATATCCCGTGCTCTTGGATGGGAAGAATTAACATAGTTAAAACGTCCATACTTCCTAAAGCAATCTACAGACTCAACGCAATCCCTATCAATGTTCCAACAACATTTTCCACAGAAATAAAACAAAGAATCCTAAAACTTATACAGAACAACAAAAGACCCCAAATACCCAGAAGAATCCTGAGAAAAAAGAACAAAGCTGTACGTATCACACTCCCTGATTTCAAAATATACTACAACGCCATAGTAATCAAAACAGGATGGTACTGGCACGAAAACAAACACACAGATAAATGGAACAGAATCGAGAGCCCAGAAATAAACCCACACATTTATGGATAGCTAATATTCGACAAGGGAGCCAAGAGTATACAATGGAGAAAGGAGAGTCTCTTCAATAAATGCTGTTGGGAAAACTGGACAGCCACATGCAAAAGAATTAAAGTAGACCATTACCTTACACCAAGCACAAAAATCGACTCAAAATGGATTGGAGACTTGAAAATAATACCTGAAACCATGAAATTTCTAGAAGAAAACATAGGCAGTATGCTCTTTCACACCAGTCTTAGCAGCGTATTTTCAAGTCCCATGTCTGACCAGGCAAGGGAAACAAAAGAAAAAATGAACAAATGGGACTATCTCAAACTAAAAAGCTTCTGCACAGCAAAGGAAACCATCAACAAAATGAAAAGACAACCTAACAATTTGGAGAAGATATTTGCAAACCATATATCAGATAAGGGTTTAATATCCAAATATACAAAGAACTCATACAGCTCAACAACAAAAAAACCAACAACCCAATTTAAAAATGGTCAAAAGATCTGGACACAGTTCTCCAAAGAAGATATACAGATGGCCAACAGGCATATGAAAAGATGCTCAACATCATTAGCTACCAGGGAAATGCAAATCAAAACTATAACGAGGTATCACCTCACTCTGGTCAGAATGGCTGTAATTAACAAGACAGAAAACAAGTGTTGGAGAGGATGTGGAGAAAAGGGAACTCTTGAACACTGCTGGTGGGAGTGCAAACTGGTGCAGCCGCTATGGAAAAAAGTATGGAGTTTCCTCAGAAAATTAGGAATAGATATACCATATGATCCAACCATCCCACTGCTGGGTATTTATCCAAAGAACTTGAAAACACAAAGGCATAAAGATACATGCACCCCTATGTTCACTGCAGCATTATTCACGATAGCCAAGACTTGGAAGCAACCTAGGTGCCCATCAAGGGACGAATGGATAAAGAAGATGTGGTATATATACACAATGGAATACTACTCAGTCATAAGAAATGATGAAATCCAGCCATTGTGACAACATGGATGGACCTTGAGGGTATTATGCAAAGTGAAATAAGTCAGAGGGAGAAAGTCAAATACCATATGATCTCACGCGTAAGTATAAGATAAAAACAACGACAAACAAACACATAGCAATAGAGATTGGATTGGTGGTTACCATAGGGGAAGGGGAGAGGGAGGAGGATAAAAGGGGTGATTAGGCTCACATGTGAAGTAATGGACTATAATTAGTTTCCGGATGGTGAACACAATGTAATCTACACAGAATTCGAAACATATTACGATGTACATCTGAAAGCTATATAATGTTGTAATCCAATGTTACAGCAATAAAATAAATAAAATAAAAAATAAAAAAATAAAATATACTCGAGTCACTCCATCATTTGTAAACAATTAAAATGCTGAATGGATGGGCTGAGAAGCTAAATGATTGGCAACGTGGTTTTCAGGCTGAAAGGTGGCTATGCCACAGATTCCTGCACAGATCACTGTTCCTTTACAGATTGTCAACTAGAAACTCACTGCTTTTGTTTTAGCCCAAGTAGGGAACATCTGGAGACAGAGGCATTTTAATGCAACGGCTAAAAGCACTAGCGCTGGGTTAGACACTGCAGGTCTGAACCCTGCTCTGTTGCCTTCTGCCCATGTCTCAGTTTTCTCATCTGTGAAATGAAATTAATCGCATTCACTTTTTGGTGTTATTAGAGGATAAAATAATATATTGCCTATAAAATCTTGAGTACAAAGCCTGGCAGATATTAAGCACCCAATAGATGTTAGCTGTTGAAAACATACAGAATAAGACTTGCTTTCAAGAGCTTAATCTATAAACATCCCTTATCCTTCTTAATCTATATTAATTTATACTAATTATAGTTTATACATTTATACTAAAACTATACTAATATAATTTATACTGAATATAATATACTAATATTAATTCATCTATACTAATTTATATTTAATCTATAAACATCCTTTAATACTTCACAGAGGCTGCTGTCCTTAATCCATCTCCAACAGTCACTTTCTTTCACATCCCTTGGTCTAGCCATCACTTGGGATAGGAGAGGGGAAGGGCATCCATGAGCCCTCTCTGTCCACTACCTTAAGAATCCTCAGCTTACCATATTTGAGGGTTCACTTGAGGCAAGGATTGTGGTGGGAGAAGCTACAGGGTAGCCCTCAAAATCTGCTCCAAAAGATTGCAAGGGGCTTATGCTATCTCTTGAGTTTTAACTGTGTAGGCTATTCTGCCAGAGCAATCTCAGACTTTAGCACCAGGGGATAACTGAGGCTTCTTGTCCACCTTCCTTTCACTATCTCTGCTCAAAGTCAGAGCCTGAATACAGCCTACCTTCCCTGATTCCAAATCCCTGAATCAGCACACTTCTTCCATCATCAAGTCAGTCTTCCCAAATAAACAGAAAGACACACATAGATAGTAAAATCAGGGACCAGTAATAAAAGTTCATGGATCACAATCTGAAAAACAATGTTCTATGGCATTTTATTCTAGATGTGATCTTCTCAATAGTCCTCATTTAAAAATATTTTTAAATCTAATTATTTAAAAAAAATAATGTTTTAAATATTTACCAGAACTACATTCAAAATGACCTTCCAAAGGAACATGGCTTGTTTACCCAGTTAGATTAAAGTTTTACAGGTAAAGAACATGTCTACATTTTATATCCTTTGCCTTTCTGCATCCCCACCAAATGTCAACATGTGTTACCTAGAATAAACACACCTGGTAAGTGCATTTAACTGATCTGCATAGGAATTAACAGGAATGTTCCAATTTGCATCAACTCAGTTAAGGTCTGAGTGCCTGAACCTGCTTGTGCCAGTGACATCAATTTTGCCTCCTGGCTTTGGAATCTTTGCCGGAAGAGGCATTCCTCTTGAGTACTGTGGCAAGCTCTTTCTTCTGACTTGTCTGTGATTCCCAGCCCTCCAGAGTCACAAACCCATAGGCCAGAGGCACATCTGCTACTTGAAGGTCTACAGATGGCTGTAACTGTTGTTCTCACAGCATCTCAACGACCAAGAAAGAGGAGAAGCGATCAAATGCAGAGAGAAGAGGCGGCTAGAACAAGAAGAGGGCAGAGAGAGAAGAAAAGTGAGGCAGAAAACTTGGGGAAACCAGGCCTTCTCTGTCAGAAGCACAATATCAATGTGCAAACTTTGGCCATAGAGTAGCCTCTGTCCAGGCTACTACTGCATTCACTTTAGGCAAATATACTATTCTGTCCATGTTAAGATTAACATAAAATTAAAATGATTTTTTAAGCAGCTTTAATTGTTCCAAGTTAAAATAAAATTCCCCTCTTTGTCTTCACTTAAAATTTACCACAGGCCTCCTGTTGCACTTAAAATGAAATGCAAAATCTTTAACTTGGCCTAAAATTTGGCACGCCTTTCCAATCTAACTCTTACTAAGTTCTCCCCAACTCATGACATTCTTAGCCACCTTGGCCTTCTGCATCCTGAAAGCAGCTCAGCTCATTCTTGCCTTGGGACCTCTGTCTGTCCTGCTGCCCCTCCTCTCAAATTGCCCCTGGCTAGGCCCTCTAGCTCTTGAAAATTCACTTTGAGAAAAGTCATTTAAACTGGGTCAGATACCCGATTTCCCACTCACAGTAGTCTCTCCTGTTATACAACAGCACTTATCATATTCTGTAATTATTTATTTGTGTTGTCTGTGCTTCCCTAACTAAACTAAGTTCTGTTAGTACAGGAACTATGTCTGTATTTTTCAATACTGTAAATCCAGCTCCTAATATACTGCTTGCCTCATATTAGGTATACTATGACAATCAGGATGTATGAAAGGATGGAGAGAAGAAGGACTGCAGGAAATGGGTAGAAAGAGGATTAAAGGTTAAATACAAAGAATGTGGAAAGACGAAATGAGGAAGAACAAGAAACTGTGCAATGAAGACTATACAACCATATAATCTTGGAACGGGGAGGAATCAAGGACATGCTGGTCCCATCTCATTTCATGATGGGGAGAGGTCGCAATGACTTAAGGTCTCATAGCTAACACTAAAATCTAAGTTTCCTAAGCATAATTTTGTGCTGTTTACACTAAATGACAAGAGCCCATATAACTTTTGAGATTATGATTCAGAACGTTCTTAAAAATCCTGAAGAAGCTATAATATGACAATAACAGACAAAAACAAGATGAAACAAACACCACCACCAATACCTCAGAGCCTCAAGTTCTCCCCTTTCAGGCACAACTGACGCAAGAGTCCCCAAAAAAGGCAGTGCATTCTATGGGATAGGTTTTATGCCTTACCTACTCCCCAGCACCACAGGGCCAATACCATCACTTCCTCCATTCACAGATGAGGAAATGGGAGCTTAGAGAGGGTAAGTTACCTGCCTAGTTTGACACAACTCATATGTAATGGAGCTGGATGACAAAGGGGATTGAAAAGGCAAACAATAAGAACTTTATTATGCAGCAGAATTCCTCATGGAAGGCCTCCAACTCAGGTCATCAAAAGCATTGTGCATGAGTTTGAAATTTTTTAGTGGGTGGCATAAAATAGGAATTGGGAATGCTAATGTTTTGTTTTCATATTTTCCAACGGGGAGAGAATTGTTGGGTGCCACAGGTATTAGCAATTCATTATACTGGAATGATACCTCAAACCCAATGCCAAAATATCAAAAACTTCATAAAAAGTAGAATTGTTCTGAGTATGGCACTCAGTACTCAAGACATGCATGACTACCAATGTTTGTTCTGGCTGGTAATCTCAGCAGAGAGTTTAGTCATAAGGAGACTAATCCACACACGCATGAGTTTGATTTCTGTTTGTAATCCTGTCAGTTTTAATAACTGCCAAAATTGTCACTAGGTACAAGGTTATAACAATATAGTGGCACTAGAGGCAACTCCAAATTTACCATAGATTTACAAAATACAGCAATAATGCCCATGAGCATCAACAGTATTGATGCAATAATTCATATTGCTCTCATAACCTTCACAAACTTGGCCAAAAGAATAAAGCAGTAAATCCAATCTCAAACTATGCTTTACTAAGCACTTTGCTTCCTTTCTTTGTCCTACAAATATCTGTTACATTCCTATTAAATAGAATGCAATAGGTATATTTTATCTCATTTAATCCTTGTGAAATCCTCTTAGGGTAAGAAGAACAAGGTAAGAGAGGAAGAAAGTTTCACAAAAAGTTATTGATTTAGTGTCACGTGGGAAGAGAGTGTTGGACTCATACACCAGCTTTCCCAACTCCTCATCTATTACTCCCTGGGAATGCTACATCTCACATAGCACTGATTTTTCAGAAAGGCACTAGGTAAGTACCAAACAGTTGAAAGAAAATCTACATTTATCTTTTGTAATTTGCCTCTCCTCCATCATAATGGCCCTAAGATACCAATAACCTCCTCCACGTATAGTCTAAAGGATTCCTTTTGTTTTGTTTTCATTTTTCCACTTTGCACACATTTAGACTTCTAACTACAATTAAAAAGATTCACGGTCCCGCCACAATAGTCTCTGCTTCCTTAAACCCTCTGATCTTGTGCTGTACTTCTTTCTCTACCAAGAAATGCCAGACATTTGCCAATCTCCCCTAAGACTGAAAGGCCCCAATCGGGCTTGCCACCCTAGAGCCACACAGATCTTGCTCCACACTGCTTTGCAACATATGATACTCTCTCGTTTAAAAACCTCTTCCTTTTTTTCCTCAATTCACATATATATCATAACCAGCACAAGACAGCTCACACTTGGATCACACACATTATAGTTATACAAACATATACATATTCACATTATAAAGGATGCTCACTGATTAACATTTTCCCTTTTGGTCATTCTATTTTTTTTTTAAATAGAAGCTTTCTTAAGAAATTACCTGCATACCATACGATTCACCCATTTAAAGTGTACAATTCAATGGTTTTTAGTATATTCAGATAATTGTTCAACTGTAGCTACAATCTAATTTTAGAATATTTTCATCACCTCAAAAAGAAAACCCTGTACCCATTAGCAGTCACTCCCCATACCCCCATCTCCCTCAGCCGTGGGCAACCACAAATCTACTCTCTGTCTCTACAGATTTGCCTCTTCTGGACATTTCATATAAAAAGAATCATACAATATGTGGTCTTTTGTGACTGGGTTCTTTCACTTAGCGTAATATTTTCATCTTTTGTTAAGCTGCCTTGATCTGCTCATTCAGCTGTCCTCCTGACGACTTTTCCTGGAGTGACTGGGCGATAAGGTAAACCAACGTAGCAATTATAGAGATGGCTAGGGAGGAGAAGGACCCCTTACATGATCCTTTAAAGGAGCTGAAGCCAACAGCCCTACAGCTTGCCCACAAGCAGCACTCTACCATTGTCCCTCACAGAGTACCCCATGGCTTTAGTTTGAGGGAACTGCAAGGACACACAAGATATGCGTGTACACAGTGGCCCAAAGGGTCAAAAGGAAGCCTTAATAAGGTCATCGCATATTTAAGTGTATCAATAGCTTTGTTTTTTTAAAGGATGATCACAGCTTTGGATACACAATTCAGATTCAGGTCAATCTAAATGTCTCTACTGAAACATTCCCTGAGAGGACAAGGTATCAGTTTTCATAGAAAGATTTTATTCTTTTGTTTGTGAAAATCTTGTCCACCAAAATAGTCCCCACAGAAGCCCTTCTAAATTCTAAAAAGACAAGTAGAGGGACTGTTAATTAAATGTTTCATTAGTGTTTGCTATGTAGCAAGCCTATTGATTTCAGTGAGGTCAAATTATGATATAGCAGAGACAGAATTTTATGTGCTGTACCCATACTTTATAGTTCATTGGGGCACCTCATAAAAATCAATTGTAAAGAACATTTACGCCCTTTTAAAAAAGGACCTGCATCATAATTCAAGATTTTAAATGATTAGAAAGGTTTATAATTTTTGCCTCTTTGCTTTTATGACCTACTATGAGAAGAACTTAGGTGATGCAAAGACCTTGATCAGAAATATTACCCCCAACTAGTATATTGTTTCCTCAGGAAAATACGCTTCACTTTATAAGATGATCTCTATACAAAAAGTGGCAGCTGTCATTGTACAGTTTCTTCTCTTCAGTTGCCTATAATTTTGATGGTAGTAGAGTGGTGTTTTTCAAATTTTCGTTTACTTTTCCTCTCCTCAACTTAATCACAGACTCTGTGGGCAACAGATCCTGTTTCTTTTATTTCCTAAGTGACACACAGTGCATAGTAAGTGCTAAAGAAATGGGTTTTTAGTTTCACTGAATGAATACACAGAAACAGGAGCAGATGTGGTGCTCTTATTAGAAGGCAAAAATTAGGGCATCACTCTTGTGCAGGGAATCCAGGGCCTGTGATCAATCTTGTGGGAAAATCTGTTCAATTACTCAATATCCTCAAAGCGCCTTCCTCAAATGAGCACGTTCAGGGGCTCAATCTATCTTTACTTCGCTATGCCAGATGAACTATCCTAACATCTAATTCCTTTCATAAAGCAGAAAATGTTTCTCAAGCTCTTTATGGCTGATTGAACTAATTTACTGTGGAACAGGCAGCAGCCTATCTTTAGATAAATGCTAATCAGGATGTTAGTGCTCTCTGCGGTCTGACTGCCACTATTATGCTGAAAGGGAAGGTCAACAGCTAATAAACCCAGTTAACAAGCCATTCTGAACTTCACTTTAGCTTTACACTCTTCAAAGTTGCAGTCATTAAATCCATAGATTATTAGAGGCTGCCCTACTGTTTTCACTGCACACTAAGACAAACTTTCAGTACAGTTATTAATTGAATTAACATTGTCTAATCCAATTTTATAAAGTGTAAACTGAGATACGACCAGGAGGAAGGCCTTCTCAAATGTCCCCTCAATAAACCAATGGGAATACAGCCATCTAAGGTTAGACTTTGGTTATATAGGGACAAGAAACATGTCATGTTAATGGTTTCTTTTCCCTCACAGTCCTCTCTTCCTTTCCATCTTTCTTAAAATCGTTCAACAAGTAGAAGAAAGGCATTTTGTAGTTGCCACAGGATAGTTTCACATGGCAGAAAAGCCAGACAGAAAAACAATACGGCTATTTGTATCATGGTCCCATATAACACTGGACGACAATGCAGTCTCAGACAAGTAGCAGTGGGATCCCTTTCTACCAGATACAACTAGGATAACTAGCTCAGCCCAAGACCCCTCAGGGACCAGGTCTGTTATAATCACCGAGGGCTCTCAAAACATTCTAAAGTGAGACCAAAGAAATCCCTGTCTAATTTAGAGACTAAAAACATGTCAACATTATACAGTAGAGTTCTCAGTACCACAAGATGGGTAGCAAACTGCTTTAATCCAAAGTTTTTAACAAATACTGAGAGGCTCATTCCCTTGCCCTTATCAAGCATGAGAGGGGCCAGTCCTTGTTTATTGCCCAGTGACTTGTCTCCCCTTCTCAAGCAGGAGAAAGGTATATGGTAAACTATTTCCTTCAAGTGAGAGGCCAGCTGTTTGCTCTATTTGCCTCTGTATAGGCACCAAAACAAGCAGCCTTTTAAAGAGGCATATAGAAAATCTCCTTTTTTTTTTTTTTTGAGAAAGATTAGTCCTGAGCTAACTAGTGCCAGTCCTCCTCTTTTTGCTGAGGAAGACTGGCCTTGAGCTAACATCATGCCCAGCTTCCTCTACTTTACATGTGGGATGCCTACCACAGCATGGTGTGCAAAGCGGTGCCATGTCCACACCCGGGATCCAAACCGGCAAACCCCGGGCCGCCAAGAATCGGAACGTGTGAACTTAACCACTGCGCCACCGGGCCGGCTCCTGCATATAGAAAATCTTAAGCTTCACAACAGAAATAAGGTCTGCTCATCCAAAGTCACTTACTATATTCGTTAATATAGCTCTGTTCATGTTCTAAGAATAATAATTTAAAACAAGTTTGAGCATTAACAAAGACACTGCACACCTATTCAGAGTCTTTACTACGACAATATAAGAGGAGGTGACATTCAATGTACAATTAAACGGTTCTCAGTTCAAAAGTAACCATCTTGGGGCAGGCCCAGTGGCATAGTGGTTAAGTTTGCATGCTCTGCTTTGGTGGCCCAGGGTTTGTGGGTTTGGATCTGGAGTACAGACCAACACACCACTCATCAAGCCATGCTGTGGCAGCATCAGATACGCAAAATAGAGGTAGACTGTCAAAGACATTAGCTCAGTGACAATCTTTCTCAAGCAAAAATAGGAAGATTGGGAATAGATGTTAGCTCAGGGCCAATCTTTCTCACCAAAAAACATAAACAAATAAAAAGGAGCTGTGTTGTGGGGAGCAAAGATGAACAAGGCTTTGGATTTCATAATTTAATGTGAAGTGAACCACCCTGTCAGAAATGCTGTGCTAGAGCTGAAGTTTCATTGAATACCAAAACATGGGATGATTTAAGAAAGGGTAACAGTCCTCTGCTTCAGAGACAGATAATATGGCCTGTTCCATGCATGGCGCTTTCTAAATTAATCTGCCGGGCCAACAAACCTGCCATCTAGTAGCCAGGTACTGGTCCACCAGGACTCTTTTTAGAAATTTGAATTATGAAACTGCTAGGGTGACACAGCAAAAGGGATAAACGATGGGAGAACATATAAGGTTTAAGTGGTTCATAAAAAGACTTAACACATGAAGTAAAGTTGAGAGAGAGCCAAAAAGACATAAAGCAGAGGAAGAGGAAGCTGAATGAAAAAGAAATGAAGATGAATGAACACGGCTATGTGAGTATGTGTGAGAGAAAGAATGAAAGAGAGGAAGAAACAGAGAAAGACAGACAGAGAAAGACAGAAAGACACAGGGAATGGGTGAAAGAGGGAAGAAAAAGAGGGAGAGAATAAGAATGAACGTGGACAGAAACCTAACAACTGATCAAGACCAAGCTAAAGATAATAATATCACTTGGTTCTACTTCACATGAGGACCTGCTGAAATAAGGTTTCCTAAATGTTTTCTTACTATTAAAAATAAAAAATCTCAAGGCAATAAGAGTGGGTCTTCGCGGGGCCGGCCCAGTGGCGCAGCGGTTAAGTTCGCACGTTCCGCTTCTCGGTGGCCCGGGGTTCGCTGGTTCGGATCCCAGGTGCGGACATGGCACTGCTTGGCAGCCATGCTGTGGGAGGCGTCCCACGTATAAACTAGAGGAAGATGGGCACAGATGTTAGCTCAGAGCCAGGCTTCCTCAGCAAAAAGAGGAGGACTGGCAGTAGTTAGCTGAGGGCTAATCTTCCTCCAAAAAAAACAAACAAACAAAAAAAAAGAGTGGGTCTTCGTTCCTTGTATCTAAACAAGCCAGAAGAGAAAGAACACAATTTCCCACATTTCCCTGAGGTCGACCTAGGTTTATAGTGCATGGATTAAGTAGAGAACAAATGTGAGTCTTTCTCATCCATTTGACTAATGATAATCCTACTTCTACTGTATGATACGATACTTCATCTCCTAAGGGCAAGAGAAATTTATCCATTAGGATCACAGATTTGACCTACTTAATGCTGTATAGCACTCTTACGTACCATGAAATTAGTAAATCTCTTTAACAATGTATATCAAAATGTAAAATGCACATTCCTTTTTATCTAACGTCTCAGATTTGGTTCAAGCATTTTGGGCAAGTTCCCAGGGCATGTTGATGCTGCTGGTCCATGGACTACACTTTAGGAATTACTATTATAGGAGCTAGGTGAAGACTGAGAAGTAGAGGCAAGCCCAAGGGAATATGAGAAGTGAGGATGGAGTCAGAGAAGAAACACTAAAACATATGAACATTTAAGGAATACCCAAAGAAGAGAGGACAATAAAAGCGACTCAAAGTAGTTACAGTAGTAAGAGGCGAACCGGACAAAGTTAAAATCACAAAAACCAAGGGCAAAGATTTCAAGACAGAAGGTATCACAAGAATCCCTAAGTATTTCAGACAAATACATATATCCCAGTAGAACTAATCAGTCAACAGCCTCAACAAGCCAGCACCTTTGCATCTGTAGGGCCTTCTGCTCCTGGCCAAGTCCAACTCTGTCTCCTCCTGTCTCCCGTTTACAAAATAAATAGGAGAACATAGGTATACCCATTCAAATAGACTACAGAAGAACATATTAATATTGATTTCCTTTAAAATCAGGTGAGGCAGCCCTCGCCTACTAGCTATAAAGCTGTTTGAAGATCCAGACAGTCATCTGAAGTTGGGAAATTTTTCCAACCTGTCAAGACAAAACCCACTGAAACTAATTTGACGGAACTCAAGTTGGCATGGCAGGAGGCAAGCACTATCTACAAACATTCAAATTGTTTCTTGCCAAACTGTAGGAAATTGCCAACCTAGATCTCCAATTAGGCCTTGGAATAACAAGTAAGCCGTTCTACCGTGTGCATTTTTTAACATCCATCAGTACTGCTCATGTGTGCTGTAAGGAGCCAACTTCCGCAGAGGGAATTCACAGGCTGCTCTCACCGTTGTCTGTCCAATTTCATTTTAAAGTGCCAGCAGCCTAGCAAAAGCTGCTGGCAGTGGCTAAAACTAGGCAAGGGAAAATGGAAGACAATGGCTGAGAGTCACCAAGAAGGAAAAGAATATTAGAATTACTTTCTGTAGATGAAGCCAGCTTCTTCAGTGAAACCAAAGAGAGCTGTCTTGCTTTTCTTCTAGAGAAAATCTGGCTGCAGATGAAATAGGAGGCACCACCCAAGGCCTCTTGCACCAGACCTACAGCTGCACTACCCATCTGCTGTGACTGTTCCGTCTGTGGGCCAAGCCAGTATATTAAGGGTTTGGCAGCAGACAAGGAAGCAATCTATTAGTGAGAAATACAGGCCAGAGGGCAGGGGGAGGTGATCCTCCTTACAGCTTTTCATGCCTAGTTCAGAAATTAGGCTTAGCATAGTCTCCTCTGCTTAGCATAGTGATGGCCACCCCATTCCATCTTTTAGTTATCTAATCTGAAAACCCAGGTTGCACAGTCAGCATCTTGAGCTATCTATTTCAAAAACAAGCCTTAATTTAAAAAGTATGGACATGTCATACTTTTCAGCCAAGCAAAACACTGCAAAATAACCAATGATGATAATAAGGGAAGAAATATTAGGAAGACATGAATATATAGAAGAGGGAACATGAGAAGGGGAGACAGATCAGCTTAACCAGTGCATAGCTAGCAGCTCTTTGAGCTCCAGTTTCCTCATCTGTAAAATAAAAATAATTCTATGCAATCCATGGAATTTTCAAGAGTATTACATAAGATTGTAAATACAAAGTATCCTATAGAACACCCAATATATAATAGGAACTCAATCATTGACAGCTATTATTACGATTATTATCCTGTACCTGAAGTACCTTAACACTAATGATGTCTCATAAACTCAGTTGTGTGGAGGAGGTAAGAGAAATACAGCGAGTGGAAAAAAAAAGAATGAGAGACTGTAATGGTTAATTTTATGTGTCAACTTGGCAAGGCTATAGTAGCCAGTTATTTAATCAAACACAAATTAAGGTGTTGCTGTGAAGGTATTTTGTAGATGTGATTAATATCTTTAATTAGTTGACTTTAAATAAAAGAGATTACTCTTGATAATGTGAGTGGGCCTCATCTAATCAGTTGAAGGCCTTAAGACCAAAAACTAAGGTTTCCAAGAAAAGAAAAAAGAAATCTGCCCTAAGACTGTAACATCCACTTTTGCCAAGTTTCCAGCCTATAGCCTGCCCTACAGATTTCGGACTTGCCAGGCCCCACAATCAGGTGAGGCTATTCCTTAAATAAATCTCTTCACTCACACACACATGCACACCCTCCTACCTTCTCTTGGCTCTGTTTCTCTGGAGAACCCCAACTAATACAGTGATAGAAAGAAACAGAACTACACGGACCAACAGAGATAAAGAGAAATAAAGATAGAAGAGGAAAGAGAGAAGAGAAAAACATAAATTAGGTGAAACTATTTTAAGAGCTTGGGGCTCCCTATATAATTACTCCATAATTAATGGAAATGCTCACAGCACTGCCCTATGAAGACAACCAGCATTCAGAGCACGTTACAAGCAACATTCCATTACAGTCATGCATGTTCTGAGAAATGCATCTTTAGGCGATTTCGTAGTTGTGCGAACATCATAGAGTATACTGAAGGGGAACAAAATGTGCCACCCCAAAATGTGTCTAACATGAGGATTATCTTAGGCTGATTACTTTTAAGAAAAAGACTCAAAGTTTTTCTTGTTATCTCCCCCTTAACTGCCTAAAAGAATTCAGATTAAAAAAATCTGTCTCAGGATGTGAGCTATCACCTTAGCGTAACATGAATAGGTGGTAGACAGGGAGGAACCCAGGAAAGCCTGTTTGTTTGCCTCCCCACTGTGTTATTCTGTTTCTGTGTGGCCAAACAAACACTTGTTTTCCAATGTTTGCTCCTTTTCACCTACCTGTGAATTGCCTTCCTTCCCTTTGAGATCCCTGACTCTCCCCACCCCCCCAACATCTTCTTTTGTCTTTAGCTGAAGATGGTATTTAAGGAGAGGACTTTGGCCATTTGGGCAAGTTACTAGGTTTTCCTGGGTTTCTCCCATGAATACGTGTTATTACACTTTCATTTGCTTTACTCTTGTTAATTTGTCTCATGTCAATTTAATTCTTAGACCAGCCAGAAGAACCTAGAAGGGTAAAGGAAAATTTCTTCCTCCCCTACAGGACTCACACAAACCTAGAGAGTATGGCTAGATCATATACCTAGATCATATGGTACTAACCTTATGGGACCACTGTCGTATATGTGGTCTGCTGATGACCAAAATGTCATTATGTGGCGCATGACTGTACATTGTTTGCAGTTTGTAATTTCATGTAACACATATTAATCTCAATTCACTAAATACTCGCTTCACTTTGCCACCCAGTACCTGTTTGTTTAAAGGCAAATTGCCACATCAAAACTATATTAAGATGTAATTAGGACTGACTGCATTTTAAGCAACTCAGTTTCTAATGTCGACGAAAATAATCCATAATCAATCTATAAATGAAAATTTGGGTGAGTTAATTCTGAGCTTAAATCTGAGGATTATAACCCAGGAGAGTCTTTCCACAAAGGAACAGAGCACTCCAAAGAAGTGGGGGTATACAGAATGGTTATATACCCTCAAAGAGTATGTTTCACATATGATTGAAATGTCCCTTTTACAATAGTCACGAGGCTGCTCTGTCAGCACAGCAATTGATGGAAACAGCAGATAGGTCTGCTGTCTCAGTGAATGCCGCAGGTTGGCAGGTCTGTTGCCTCGAGCTGGGCAGTCACAGATGAGGGCTGCAATCAGTTCCCAGCCTAAAGAAAGACGCTTAATCTTTAAGGAGATGCCAATGTTGGGAGGGGGAGGGAAGATGCACCTTTATCTCAAAATGTCTAAGCAGATATACAATGCATGCTCAATGGCCACAGTCAGGCCCTTTTGGAAAAACAAAGTCAGGCCGAATTAGGTTTATACCAAATGGCTTCCTCATATATTCCAATATATCCTATTGCTTGCCATTTTTATTTGTCACTAATAAGGCCAGAACTGCCTTTTCAATGCAGCCCATGGTCTTTTACTTAAAGCTAGGCAAAAATATTCATCATTAAAATAAAACTTTTAAGAATCTAGAATTGTAAGTGGGGGGGGGGAGCCTGGCAGTAGCACAAAAGCACTGGTAAAAGTACTCTCATCTGTTTCAATGAGAACTGTCTGCCCATTAAATTAGTCCTTGAATGATTTGTGTATAGTTTCTTACCTAACTACAGTTTGTAACTCTCCCATCTAGTCTAGTCATCGGGTTTCTGTAGAGGTATTAATAAAGATATTACATATTGCAGGGATGGAGGGAAAGTTCTAAGGATCTCTGACTTACATTTAGTTCTTTAAGGGTCAACATCCTTTTAATTGTATAGAAACTGTATTTTGTTGGCCTGAATTTGCAGCAGAATGGTCACTCAGATAGATTCAATCCAGAGTTATTCCATACGGGAGAGTCTCCTTTGGCATGTTTATTATTTCCCTTGGAAACCATTTTAGTGAATTTAAAAAGTGTTTAGTTTTGTTTAATTTAGTGAATGCTGCTTCAATCCTCCAGCCAAACTCTAGAAAAAATAAGTAAAACACCATTCTTACTATGGACCAGGAAGTCTCGTATAGCTTTACATTTACTAACTCCATATCCCCACTTTACGTACAGATGAGGTAATCAAGGCACAGCAAAGTTGAGTAAGTTGCCCTTGGTCACATGGTTAACACAGAGGCAGACTCCAAAGCCTGGGCACTCCTGCTGCCTCCCATCAATATAGCATCCACTCCACACACAGAAACACAGAGTGACACAGACCCATTCCGATCTAGAAAGGAATTTAAGAAAATGACACTCACAAGGAAGAGCAGTTTGTAATCCTGTGAGGAACTGGAAGAGCTATCATTTGGCCTTCAAGTGCCAAAGAAAGTTGTTAATGATCTCACTTAACTGAAGTTTCCCTGTTTCTCCAATTGATTAGAACTTAAGGTGCATTTATCATCAGTGATAATGATCTTATAAAACACACAGTTAACTTAAGTCAAAGTGTATCAAGAAATCACCAGTCATGGGGGTGCCTGTACACCTGCTTGCTTCGTTAGGAGTTAAATGAGTAGACAAAAGGTAAAGCATCCAGCACTAGATCTACAAAGAACGTTACTTCCCAGGCCTTTCACCTCCTTAACTGAATGGCTGGCTTATTTAACTGTCCCCTTTGATGTGATTTGGCAAATCAAAAAGGTGTTAAAATCTATCAGCCTAACACCCACAAAAGCTCCTGAATAGCCTCCATGACTACGAACAGTGACAGGAGCCTTTTCCAGATACTCCAGGCCTGCTCAAGGGTCTTGGATTTGGAACAGCTGTGAGGCCCTCATTTAGCTTTAGTTACCAGCAACTCTCCCTTTTTGCCACTGTTTTGGCAAATTATGGCAGATTGGGAAATATCTCATCTAGTAGCCTCTGCTTACATCAATATTTGATTGCTTTCCAGGTAAAACACGCTATTAAGTTAATCAGAAATTGACTCTCACCACAAACACCTTTTAAATAGGTCAAATGAAGATAAAAGTCCGTGTTCTTTGTCTCTGTAGAACTGGGACACTAAACTAGATATTAATGTCAGCGTGTAGATTAAATGTCATTAAAGGCAATTTGTCACCTACACACATTTATCTCAATCTAATAATTAGCTAAAGGTCAGAGAGATAAACCTGTGTATTTGAATCTACATTTTTTCTCCTTTAGGAAAGGGAATGGAGAGTTAAAGCAAGGCTGAAGGCGGTATGCAAATTTAGGTAATCTTAACCAAACCAGTTTGGAAAAATTCAACAGAGTTAAATACTAGCAGGAGGTAGTGACCCAAGAAAGGTGGACTGAGGAGCAGTAGGAAGGAGGTGCTGTCAGACCCTAAGGTGTGGGCATCACAGCTCTATGAAATTCTTTTTCTTATGTACCCTTACCCTTTCCTACCACATAATTCTACTACCCTTTTCACAGTATTTACCACAGTCAATGTGTGAAGTATTTGTTTTCCAAGAGTGACGAATTCAGGATGCCCAGTCTGGAATAGCGAATGGAGTCTCTTCAATCCAGCTAGAAATAACCTCTTCTTTGCTCCTCCCTCTTACCTCCCATTCAGCTTCACACTTCTCAGAACATAATCTTCTAGTTAAGAGCAAGTATTAAAAGCAGATTAATTCTGATAAAGTTAAATACAGATAATTAAAAGAAAATTTCAATGGAAGAGCTTAAGAGAAATTAGGGAAAGGTCCTAAAGCATGTTCTACTGGGAAGAAATTTTCAAGGGGTGGGGACAGCGGGTGAAGAAAATGAAGTGGGCAAACACAAACGTGAATTCTGACAGAGAAAATACCCTTGGATTCTTCCCTTCCTGGAGCACTCAAGATTCATTCAACAACAACCAAAAATCTATCTCTCTGTGCAACATACTGTGAATATAATGATGAACCAAAGATAGTCACTGCCCTCATGAACTGATAGTCCCTCTCCTGGGGACAGTGACAACAGGTAATTTTGATAGAATGTTTAAAGTGCCAACTTTGAGCAAGCTCAAGGTGACAGATCTTCAGAGATGCCCTTGACCTATGTGGGGATGGAGTTCAGAGTAGTGGTGGGGTTTCTTCAAGAAGCAACCCCACAATTCTGATTTGTGGATATTATCTTCTATTAAATGCCTTTCTAAAACAATGTCTGCTGTCAGTTTGGAGAGAGATATAAGTGGATGGCAGGAAGATGGCAAAGGTCCTGTCTAGAGGAATGGAATCTCAAGGAGGCACCATGTCCTACACATCAAGGAGTCTCTGTGTTTGGCAAATACTAAAGATTTAAAAAATATTTGTGGAAAGAACTGCTCCACAATCAAGTTACATTAATATTCTCTTCTACCTTTCTCCTCTGTCTTGGATATATCCAGATCTGTGTGCCCTGGTCCAAATGTGACCACAAAGTGGAGGAAAAGCCAGCTTTAGAACTAAGCAATGGAATACTCAGGTAACCAAATCACATTCATCAGGGGAGAAGCTATAACAGAACCAACAGAATAAAAGATCCAAATTATGTTGATGCATCCCTACAAACCACATAAAACTACCTATGAAATTCTTTAAAACATCAACAAATCAGTGATAACAACCTCAACAACATTAGCTATCATCTAATGAACACTCATACATGTCCAGCACTATTCTAAGAACTTGCCTTTTATAAATTCATTTAATTGTCTCGACAACTCTGTGAGTTAGGTGGAACAGTTTAGGTCATAAATGTTAACTAAATACACCAAAGTAACAGAGATACTAAGTGGCAGAGCGAAGACTGAGCCCAGATGCTCAGCTTCAGAGCCTGCATTCAAAGCACTACATCACACTGCCAATTATAGTCCTACTGTGTAAGTGATGGGCTCATCAAAGAAAACAAACGTCAACAGACTTAAGTAAGCCAATCAAAATCTTCTATTGGTTCTATCTTCCCAATAGAAAAGGGAAAGACACCCACAGAAAACTATTTTAAAAGTAAATTTTAAGATATTTTCTCTCCTGTTGTAAGCAACTCGCCAAGGCAGATTACAGATAAATCTTATTTTACATTAGAATGTACCACAAATTAAGTTAGATTTATTGAGCACTACCTGCTATTAAAAAAAATTGATTGTAAAAAACTTGTGAAGTCAGGATCTCTTTTGCAGAGAAGAGTCGATGACGTAGAGGAGAGTCCTGAAGAGGAATCCAATCAGGTAAGTTTTAGCCTCAGCTTGGCTAAAATAAGTTATCTTGAACAAGTCATTTCAGTTTTATGGCTCTGTCTCCTGATTTATAAAATCAAGTAGGTTAAAGTAGGTCCCTGGTATATTTTTTTGTCATAATAAGGTATGATTTTGTGAAATCCAGATGTTCACTGATTTTAAAGATGCTTAGTCCAGCTACACTTTATCACATTGAATATGCTTTAATTCCTTCAACTGTGAATGTACAACTCAGCACATAAAGAAAAGCAAAATATAAAGGATGGTAGTCAAAGAAATTTTAAAGAAAGAATACTGATAAACTTCATAGAAAGTCCCCAAAAAGGGTTAAAAAACACACACACACACACACACAAAAAAAAAACGACTTTCAGATATGCCAACTAAACAAGGAAAGTAATTTGTATTTCTATGGGAGACTTAATGATGGTTTGATTTGGCGAGGATGCATAAAACAGAGACCAAGGAACTGAAATGAACAACAAAAAACACAAAACACAAAATGAAACCTAGATTCTATTCTCAACCCTCTTTACAGGCTCTGAGGATGAGTTCTGAAGGGTCAATTAATCTTTCCAAGCCTGAATGTCTGTCCAAATTGTCTATTTCACCCTTCCAAATAGTTCAAAATGTGATCAATTCTTAAAAAATACTTAAAAGAAAAAACTATCAACATAATTGAGTGTTTCCAATTCTAATTCTGAAGACTACCTTCCTGTGGGCATTTCAGCAGTGATGGCCAGTTTGATTTCATCTGGAGAAAAAAACTGAAAATACTTGTTTGTCAGCATAAAGCCTTGTTTGGTTAAGAGGGCACAGCAGCCTCTTGGCCCCGTGGGAGATGCTCCAGCTAACCCACTGCAGGGTAGGGAACCAGCCCTGAAGTCTGTATGTGGGAATTCTTGTTTGCACAAGTCATGGGCATTCAGCCTTTCATGAAATGACAGCATAAAGCTCAGATGAATGGCACACTGCCCTGCAGCTGTGGCCAAGTCTGCAATGTTTAAAGGTTACAGTGATTAAGCACTGTGATTAATTTAGTCTCACCAAAATCAATTCCACTCAACCACAAATCTCTAATTTACATACCAGAGCAGGCTACACTTGGTCTAATCAATACAATCTGAAATTCATGATAATCTCTCATCCTCCCAGTCTCAACCTCTCCCTCTCCACAAAAAAGAAAGGTATATTCTGGGGAAATCATAGGAAAAAATTACATTCATTTTGGCAAAGTTAACATGATTTTTTTTGGCTAAATATTATTTCATTTATTTGACTTGGCCACGTCACAAGTGACGGAAAGTACTAAACATTAATGTAGATTGCTGCAATGCCAAAGATTTAGAAACCTCCCAGTAGTTAAGGTTTCATGGCACTGCTTGGTCAGCCTTTATCACATATACCATTTCAAAAACACATCAGAGTATCTTATATTTACTTGTGCACCATATCTATTCCTACAATAGTACAAAAAAGTTTGTCAAGGAAAAGTACAATTACTTTCCTTTCTCTCCATGGTAGACTGTATACTGTGTGAGGAGAAAGGAATGAACTACGTGACAGAAGTAAATGAGACAAGATAAACTGTTCATAGCCCCCTTCTCTGACCAAGCATCCATGAATTCCTTGCTTCTGTGGTGTACTCCCCAAACCAATTTTAGCCCACAGAAGCAGGTAAGGTGGTTCATCTTCATAATCACCTTTCCACCCCCAAAGCTTCTCTAAACCACCACATATTCTACGTGGTTAAAAGAAAAAAAAATTATTCAAAGGAGGCTAAGGTGCTACAGAAGTAAGTACAGAAAATCCATCCCTTAGCTATCAATGTCAATTACATGCCAAAAAATTAACACAGAATATTTAGGTCTGTCAAACTGACCCTCTTAAAATGACATCACTCCCTCCTGCTTTCAAGTCCAACCCAGGTCACCCCTATCATCTAAAAAATATTTACTTGACTATTGGAACTACTGTCTATTCTTTCTCCTTTCTTTCATGTAACAACTGATCCTAGAGTGAGTTCTGTTTTTACTTACAATCTTTGTATGGTTTTCTTAATATATTGAGATCTGCCTTCCACACTATTGAAATTTTCCTCCTAATAGGAAGCAGTAGCCTTGCTCTGAAACCAAGCAGTCTTGTTTCAGTTCCCCAGCTGCAAATGCTGGAAATATAGATATTAGGCTGAATTTAAAATCTGAATTTTGAATAGCTACAGACATGGAGACTCAGAATTCTCTGCAAGCAGAAATGCAGCCCTGCATGGATAAACACAAGGCAAAAAAAGATGGCCAGTGGATGTGAAAAGTATGTTTATAGAACAGAATTCAGACAGAACCAGAATAGAGACATTTCCCTGAGCCGTGACAAGTTAAATGCTTTACCAATTTTTCTCAAAAGGAGATATGGATAATTCATTCAAGAATGAAATTTCATTTAGTTTGGTGTATTACTCACATTCTGCTGTATATCATTTCTTTGCATGAACTGTGAATCAAGACGACAATCCTCTCACAACATGAGTTGTGTCATCTCAACTAATTCTTTTTTTATTGTCCTTGTAAAGCTTCTGAGTAAAGCACTCTGTCGTTTATTGAGGAAGTTATTAGACTATGCTATATATAGTGGTTACAAATGTGAGCTCAGAATTCAGATACACCTGCCCTTAAATACCAGCTCAGCCACTTAACAGCTGGGAGATTTTGTGCAATTATTCAATCTCGACCTTTTTGTATCTGTATTTGTAACAATGGGAATGATAGTACCTATTTCACTGAGTTTTTGTAAGGACTAAGTGAGATCATGCCTCTAAAGCACAATATTTGGGTCACAGTAGGCACTGAACAAAATGTTTACTGCTCATTGTTGATATCAGTCCTCATCAGACACTGTCACAGGCACAGGGAACACAAAGACAAATAAGACCAGCTGAGATGGCCAGATTAGCTCTTGGTTGGTCAATAAAAAAAAAGTGAACATAAGAGGACTTTGGCGGGAAAAGGCAGGGAAGAGCAGTCACCAAATTTCATCTCTTCACACTTGAGATAGTATTGTTTGCTTACCATAAAGCAATTGAGGACGGCAACCACCACAACAGCTGGATATTAGGATTTCTCAGAGATGCAAAAGAAACATTATGCTTACAGTTTTCTAGTTCCAAGAAAGTAGCAACAGTTTAGTGCTACATATATTTTCATTGCCTAAAGAAAAGACACCGCGTAACCAGCAGCTTGTTTGAAAATGCTTGGTTGAAGCCACTTGCAGGTACAAGGCCTGGATAGCTAGTCCATGCCAGTTCCACTGCACCAGGTAGAGTATGCTGGGCAAAGTACTCTCAAACATCCTCTACTAACACCAGAAATAGAACACCTAATTAACAAGACAACTTAAACTGTGATCTTGCCTAAAGTCATGTGTCATGCGAAGAGGTGTGCATGTCTGTGTGTATGTACACAAAAGAAGCAAAGCCTCATCTGTCAGTGAGCACATAAAAGAGAACCACTTTAAAATTGCAGAGAGCAAGAGAGAAAAAGAATAAAGTATTTAGAGGAAGGGCTATGAAACTAACCATCAGTACTGAAACCTTGATTCATTGAACAAACCTCTATTGAGTGTTGAACAAAACACTGCACTGAGTCCCAGGGCTGATCATCTCTCACCTATTTCTGAGAAGGCAGGTTTTATTTTTAAGTATTATCTCTTTTTTCCACCTTCAAAAGCATCTCAGGAAAACAAGAGTTAAGAGGAATGGTTTTGGTTGGATATTTGCCCTTCCTTTCTAATCCATCCAATTAGTTAAGAAGAATGCCTCACTTGGTGTTTCACTGAATTTAAAATATTTGTCTCTCTAAGTTAACCTGAGAGGAGAATAGGCTTCAGGTTCAGAGCCTTCCATAGGGAATTGTATCCAACGAGAATCTCACAATATTTGAATTGTATTATATTCATTTTTATAGTTTCTTCCTTATGGCAAGTGATACTTGCCTTCTGTTTATTACAGTGACATAATATTTCCTTCTAAATGTTTAGGCAAAAAAAATAATTCCAAACTAGTCAATTTTTAAAAATCTACTGATTAAATAACTGTAGAGATGAGATTCCAAAATGGCACAAGTTGAGGGGCTTAGTAAGTGATCTTCGGCTATAGCAGATATCATGAAGTTAGCAAGCTGAGAAATTGAAAACTTCCTCCAGTTCATCCTCTCAGCTATGTCTACCTCCCATTCTGCCTTCCATGGGTCAAGACTGGATCTCATTAATACACAGTCAAATGTGGATGGTGGAGCATGCAACGAGGGCAATTAAATGAAATCATGCCAGTTTTTCTGCCATCATTCAATCCAATAATTTTTCCTCTACAGAGTGGTATTTAGGAGAGGTGAAAGTGATACTGGTCTAAGCATAATTCTCATCTCCCAATTCCCAAGCTGGAGATCCTTCTCATCTCCTCTGCTGGCTCCTCTGAGTTTAACCAGATGTGAATTTCAGGAGACATGATTTATTTTTCCAACCCAAGTTAGTCCTCAGGGTTTAGACAGTCAGTAGATTGTTGCCACCAGCTTGAGGAAATGAAGCAAGTTTTCAGTCACAGAAAGATTAATAATCAAATCGTATTCATTGCATCACAGGTAGGTACAGTTGCAAGCCTACAGCACAAACATTCTTTCAGTTTCCAGCTGCATCCCCACATGTTCACCCCTTGCTACACCAGACTTTAAAGAGAACTGAATTCTTCCAATAAAGTGTGTTTTCACTAAAATGTGCTAGTTCCTATAAATAGCAACCATATGGAAATTTTCTCTATAAAATATTCTTTCTCCTCCTAATTTCTCCATGCCCACAAAACACACAGTTCTATTCACATGCACTTACTACTCTATACCCCAAATTCTAGAAAATTCTCTTGCTAAACTATCACTTGTTTTATCTTTCACATTCATAGCAGAAATATCTTAAATTATAAACACGACTCAGCTATCTGATCTGAAAAGCCATCATCACATACTGATCATATCACAGACTTTTTCTTTCAACTGACATGCATGGGCAAGATGTTCTCTCAGTGGCAGCATGGTGTGCTTTCAAATATTAAGCTTAATCTGATCTTTCTGATTGTGAAGACAAACTTAGAGTCTTTTACCATTACTGAATGAACAATTACTTGTAAAGGTAATGACGTTACTACCTACATTGGGTCCCTGAACAGTGTCCCTCTCCTCCTCACATAACGGGTAGGTCTATTCACACAAGAGAAAAAGTATGGATAATATGCTTAGGGAAGCATCAAGGGAAAAACGGAAAAGGGGGGAAAAATGCAAGAGGAAGTAAAGCAAGTGAGAGAATGAAAGGAAATGAAGATAAAAGAAAAGTATGGAAAATTCCTGACTTCAGAACACTCACACCATACAGATCCACATTTTTACATGATGTGTTCCGGAAAATGGATTTTTAAATCATGTGTGAGTTAAACAATAAACTGACATGTTTATAAAGAGGGCTTCTTTGCAGAGACCTAAAAATATGAACCATGCAGGCAGAAGAGAATTATCCTAAATATCAGAGCCCAGGGGTGAGAGGTAGCTGTGTGGAGACCAAGCTCCCTACCCCTAGTCCTGCTAGTCTGCCTCTTAGAACTGGCCCACCCCTCTGCCCTAAGGATCCAGGGAGGTTGTCAAATGGTACTTACTCATTAACTCTCTCTGCTCCCTCCCCTCACAGGTTGCCCAACCAAAGTGTACCTGTCAGAACTCAGCACCACCAATACTTTGCAGAAAGCAAGGAGTGATGAAGATGAAGATGGGGCAAGAAGGAGAACACAGCTTGTGAGGGGATACCCTCTCAGGATGGCAGCCCAACAAGAAGCAAGCCTGGGTCCCTCTGCCTCACAGTGAAAGGATTCAATGAGTCCTCAGCCTCACACCTTTCCCACTGTGTAAGAGTCTCACGAGACATAGGATAACAGTGCTAAGACTGAGAAGGCCAGAGAGAAACTTTCTATACCCTCAACACAGGCAGGCATGGTAGAGGCTCCATTTTCCAGCAAAGATTGAGAGGCTACATGGTCACTCTGGAGCTCAAAATCCATAGATGGCCAAGTGTAGTAGGACAGAAGCAATCTGGAATATGCAAAGAACTGCTCTGAAGTACGAAACGATGGTAGGAAAGCCCAGTAGTGCTTGTTCAGGCCACCAGTACCAAAGACTCATGCCACACACTTACCAGCTACACATCCTCAAGGCAGCTAAGGTTTCACTGGGCTCAGGAGTCTCTTACTAATTTTTAATGTAACTTCATGATACAATTGGTTAGGTCACATTTTCTAATTTGGGACATATTATTTCTGTCCACTATTTCATGGGGAAATGGTTTCCAAGTCCTGAGTAAGTGACTTACAAACCATTTTTTGTAACAATGACCTTGATGAGCTAGCTAAGTTAGAGGAAAGATGGTAAGCAAGGAAATGAGGGTGGAAATGAGGGAGAAGAGAACAAAAGGAGGGAAAGCACAAGAACGAGAAGATGAGCGATTTGGCCCACGCCAGCTTTGCTTTGTCAAGGTTAAGCTCTTCAAGCACATTAAAGTTGGATGTCAATTCCAGAACTAAACAACTCAATATAATACAATTCTTACTTGATTCTTTCATCAGCCAAAATGACTGTGTGACCTTTTCCATCCTCAGTGCTCCTCATGCTTTATTTAGTCATGGTTAAAAACAGGGCCCTTGGGAGAAATCTTGCCCTTTTTCTAATTTCAAATCAACACATAAGTAGCCTTTGCTCCTATTTTAAAGGTATACCTCCAGTGAGAATTATTAGGAATCTGGCAGACCCTTATGACTAAAGACCAAATCAAGGATATGTCAAAAATTACTCAAGTAACTGAAGCAAATGTCTCCCTTGGCTGTCTAACAATGGCTTTGATGCCAGGCACTGAGATCTCCTTTCAAGCTTTTCCTCCAAATTTCCAAATCCTGTTTTGTGAGCATTGTAGAATGGACAGATCCTGCTTGAAGGAGATATTAGAGTATCTAGTTTGGGTATAATTTAAGATCTTTAGATTGAAACAACCTAAAGATCTGAATGATGCACAATAAACATATTCTTATGATCCTGCCTCAGTTAGGATAGGTTAGGTAATGCAAAAACTTGGTGTTGAAAATAACAAAAGTTTATTTCTCATTCAGCTCCTCTCATCACAATCACTGAGAAACCAAGGGTGATGGAGAGGTCACCATTTGAATATTGCTGATCCTCATGAAGAGGAAAAGAGAATATGGTAAAGCACACATCCAGAAGTCATACTCCCATTTCACTGGCAAAAGCAAGTCATGTGGTCACCCAAAGTTAAAGTGGTCATAGAAGGCCATGTGCCAAGAGACAGAGTGAGAGAGAGAGTTGGAATATTTGCAGACAACCTTAAAGACTACCACAGTATGTGGTACTATTTCAAACACATCTCAGTATGAAACTTCCAAAATATTAACCACAAATTGAGATGTAAATTTTTTTACTCTCTTCTTTAAGATCATGAAAAAAAAAACATGATTAGCAGTCTGAGGACAGAAGACAAATTTGACAACTCCGCCTCAAGTATCATTTACCTTCAACTGGACTAGGACAAAAGATGATTCTTTCTCCTTTTAGTTAAAAATGTCCTTCATGACAACAGAGGCATACTTTAAAAAAATTAAGGCTTACATATAAGACAATTTTGTTAACTATCATCCTATAACACTGAACAGGAAAGACAGATATCTGTTAGTCCTCAGGGAGAAACAACAATAAAGTCTTACATTTGAATAGTATTTTACATTTTAAAAAAATATTTTGACATATGTCACTCTGGGCAAGCACCTAAAATACATTATTTAACATTTTAAAGTAGGCAAAGTAGATATGCAAATCTCTTAAAAAATAAATAAAGTCAAAATAAAACCAATTTAGGTCTCATAAGAGCTAAGCTAGAGACCAGTCCCACTATTTATAAGTCATGTGACTTTAGGCAAGTATTCTAGTGGAGTATCATTTTCCTCACATGTAAAGTAGACAGTATAATAATCTGGACCAAGCTACTTCATAGAGTTAGTGTTATTATGAGGATCAAAGAAAGAAATATACCTCAAAATACTTCTTTTTTTTTTAAGAACTGATTTTTTTTTTTAAGATTTTATTTTTTTCCTTTTTCTCCCCAAAGTCCCCCAGTACATAGTTGTATATTCTTCGTCGTGGGTCCTTCTAGTTGTGGCGTGTGGGACACCACCTCAGCGTGGTTTGATGAGCAGTGCTATGTCCACGCCCAGGATTCGAAGCAACGAAACACTGGGCTGCCTGCAGCGGAGTGCGCGAACTTAACCACTCGGCCATGGGGCCAGCCCCTCAAAATACTCCTTAGATTGTAAAAGAGCACTCAAAAACAAGGGAGCATCATTTTTATTATAGAAGATCTTTGTGATCGGTAGCTGCACTTAATATGTGCATAAAACCACTGGAGGGAAAGATAGGACTCAGTTCTTTCCTTAAATACCATCAAAGTAACATTTTGGGGTGACCTAAGTTAATATTAAGGCTGGGTGCAATTGGGAAAGATGAACATAGTCCACTTGTGTTTTAACTAATGTTATTTCCAGTCTTCTTAATGCTGCAAGCTAAATAGTTTTCTTTTTGATGCTAACTTTAAACAAATGTCCCACTTGCCTCCTGGCAAATTTCACCTATAGTTGCAAAATTTATCTTGTTTTATTTCTTTTCTCCAGTGAAGCCCTCAGGTATCCCACAAGAAGTAGAGGATAAAAACCATGTCTATATGGGCCACATATACCTGGTTATTTATTTGCCACAAATTCAGACCTTCATAGAATATTGTGAAAAACATATTTTTGGCCTTGTTGTCAGCTCCTGATATAGAGCTCCTAAATCCCTTGGAATTTCCTGAGAGACAGGTCTGCCTTCCGCTCTGAGTCAGCTCTTGCCCATCCCTCAGACTGCTTCAAGATGGAAGCTGTCTTTAATACTGCTGAGGAGATTTAAACTAGACATGTGGTCAAGTCACAAAGCATAGAGGAAGAGACTATGCTAAAGTTTTGGATACGGGCCTTCTAATTCAGAGATCCGGGTTCTCTCAATAAAAAAGTTCCCTGCCCATTTTATAAACTCACAATAATTAAAATGTACTATAGACATAAGAATATACAGATCACAGACGCAGATAAGATAGCTTAAACAGATGCTAATAGATAAATGCAATAAATATATAATAAAGCACATCATAGAAGAGTGGAATACAAAATGCACAATAATTAAAAAAAGGATTAGCAAAACAAAGAAAGAACTACCTATCAATAAAATGACAAAATCAGGGCCTCACCTCATGCCATATATTAAAATAAATTCCAGATCTGAATTAAAGAGTTAGTTATTAGTTATTATTTTATTACTTATATAATAATATATATAATATAAATAATAAAGGAAAACACAGGCTAACTCACTGATTTGTGGGAGAGGAATATAGAGAAAAATATATGGATATATACATACTTAAAATATTCATGTATTTTATTAAGATAAGCAACAACATAAGGAAACACGTTTCAAACATGACAAACAAACACGACAAAGGGTTATAATATATTTAACATATGATGAGTTTGTACAGAAAAAATTAACTGGTCAATAAGAGCAGCAGCACAGGACACGAACTATCTACAGATGAAAAACAAATAAGCAGTAACACATGAAAAACGTCCCATCTCTCTAGTAATCACAAAAGGGCTAAGGTAAAGAGCGAACAATCATTCACTTCAAACACCTGTAAAGATAAAACACATCTGATGATATTTGCGGATGGTAAGAGTGCAATAAGTATTCTTAGGAACATGGAAAGTGTAAATTGATAGAAAATCTTAGGCAATATGTATCAAGAGTCTTAAAAATATTCTGACATTTTGAAGAAAGGATGGACAAATGGTAAACACCATGAGGTTCAGAGACAGACTCTCTGGATTCAAATCCCACCATCACCTCACATGCCCTGCATGACCTTGGGCATATTAACGTTTCTCAGCTTCACTTTTCTCATTTCTATAATAAAGTTAAATTAATCCTTATTTATAGGATTGATATGAGAAATGAAAAGTGTAATGCATGTAAAGCATTTATCACAGTGACTGTCACACAATAAATGTTCAATAAATCTCAGCTACTATAATCATCACCACTACAACCAGATCCATTCTGGAAAATAATCAAAGTATTAATGTAAGTTTATAAGTATACAAGAGAAATATATGCACACATAACTCTGAGGGTAAAGCTACGAGAAAATATACCAAATGTAGGAGTGGTTATTATAAAATTACAGATGATTTTACTTTTTCTGTAACTGACTTTTCATTCTAAGTATTCTACAAAGAATATGTTACCTTTATACTTAGGAAAACAACTATTATTTTGAGGGAAGACAAGAAAAAGCTCCCTCCTTGAGGCTATTATTTTTGTTTTGTAACAATAAATATAATAAAATTTAAACAAAACTAATGTTGTTTCCATCAAGTTTCTTCTCTATACATGGGGCATTTTTCTGCATTCACTTCTAAACTCCTATCTTCACTGAAGAATCCAAGTAAAATATTTAAAGTAATAGGTGTAAAAACAGCAATTAAAGATAAATATCTCACCCTGCGAAAAGACAGTCTATCAACAGCGCCCAATTCTACTTGGCCAAAACCTAGGGAGGGAACAAGGGTATCAGAACTCCCATCTTGGGTTCAGAGTACAAAGAAATCATGATCAGAAATCCCAAATTCTTATGGAAGCAAAGGTACCAAAGTTCACTCTCTCCACCTCTTCCCCTTTTTGGAGTAAAACCACAGAAACAAAATGGCCACACCAGGAGAGATGAGGCTTCTGTAAGGTATTTCCAAAGGCATGACAAAGCATGTTGTTAGAAGTCTCCCCTGGATCCCCTCTGCTCTCTTCTGGACTCTGCTAATAGGATAAAGTGAGTGACTGAGGCATAAGATCATTTCATAAAGGTATCACACAAGCAACTTCTTTAGAATTGGGGGGAGAAATTATCAAAGCTCTTGTACCATCTGTCTGTGGCTAAGGGGGTGGAGGGCTGGGGGGAGAGGGGCTGGAAGCAACAGCAGCAGCTGGTGCAAGAAGTAGCAAGATGTTGGCCCTGGAAGTGACAAGATAGGAAATGACAGGAAACAGCTTTTCACTCCTCCAACAGCAAAAGAAGTGTGCAGCCTGTGTTCCAGTGTTTGAAAACCTCCAGATGCTGCTCTCGTCTCACATTTCCATATCTTTGTTCAGAGAACATATGAAAGCCTGCCTTTCTTTTTTTCAAGCACTCTCTTTCTTTGCAGGAACACACAAAGCTATCAAATGCAGGCTTCTCCCCCTCCTCCTTTCTCTTATAGGCAATGTGGAATGAATTTTAAGTGTCACCACGGAAGAAAAAATGTACAAACAGCATCATCTGAGCCTCTGTGAAACTTTTTCCAGTTGTCTTTTTCAAGAAAAATTTACCACGTGCTCTGGTTTCTGTATTTGGTAGTTAAACTAACATTAGATTTGGAATAGAACTTCTTGGAGCTGAAGAATAAAAAATCTACAATGAGCAGTTGTCTAGGGATGGGGCACCCTATGCATCAAGTGACTACCTGAAATTGTGGACTGTGCTTATTTACCAACTGCACTAAACACTACTACACGCACGCATTTCTCTCCACTTTAAATGCTGGGCTTACGAAGTCAGAAAGGAGGTAACATTATAAACAATGTATATATATGGCCCAGTGTCAGAATTTCAATAGACTGGCATACAATGTTAATCAAACATTCTCATTTGGAGTTCCCCCATATACTAAACGTATAAAACCAATTTTCTAAGAACTTTGGAATATGTACATGAAACATACTAAAATTACACAAAGTAAAATTCAAAATTTTATTTGATGCCACAGGTCACATTTGGGAATCTCACTGTTTCAGGTTCCATCCGCCTCTTTCTTGTCCAATGTGGTCTTGCACAGCTGGGACACCATCCTAGGTGTGCTCTCTTGTCCTTCATCAGGTCAGACCAGCCGTTATGACCCCAGTTGGGTTCCATGTCCAGCATGCCCCCGAAGTTCCCTCTTGGAGAGAGTGAATCTTTCCCCTGAACTCACACAGCACATGTCTGTTATAACAGCCCTCTAGATGGTAATTTCTCTGCTGTGAGGCAGGTCTATCACAATTCATAGTGAACGGCTCAAAGATGTCATGTCTTCTTGATATTTATATACCAGTCCTGGTATAATGCTTGACATTCATTAAAAAAATAATAATCATCACTACTATTCACTACTATGTCAGAGACATCAGAAATTCAAAGTTTGAATGGAGCATAGTTCCTGTCCCCCAGGGGCTTAGAGCACAGTGTGAACCTGGAAATAAAAGTAATCAACTATAAAAATGTGTTCAGTGTCATAAACAAGGCACTCTGGAAATGAATATCAGGCCACCCATGGAAAATGCTCAATCAATGTTTCTTTTTTTTTTTTTTTAAAGATTTTATTTTTCTTTTTTCTCCCCAAAGCCCCCAGGCACATAGCTGTAGATCCTTCTGGTTGTGGCAGGTGGGACACTGCCTCAGCATGGCTTGATGAGCGATGCCATGTCCGCACCCAGGATCCAAACCAGCAAAACCCTGGGCCGCCGAAGTGGAGTGCGCGAACTTAATCACTGGGCCATGGCGTTGGCCCCTCAATCAATGTTTCATAAATTAAAAAATCTTTACAACAGGCTCAACAGGTGAATGTGCTTACTAGAGAATTTCATTTCATAGTGTAATCTTGGGAAAGCTACTTCATTTCTCTGTGCCTCAGTTTTATCATCTATAATATGGGATAACATCATAAGGTTTATATGAGAATTAACTAAAATGATATTTCAAGTGTTTAGAACAATATCTAGCATGTGATACATACACAATAAAAGTTAGATATTATTCACTAATGGCTCTTCCAGTTTCCACTACAACGAAAGTGCAAATGATAAACTAATTACTTTATTAATCCATTGAGGGATAGTACATTTTCAGATTAATAGACTATTTCTCTCACATTCCATATCTAACCTATGAGTTCTATCAGCCAAATGCAGAATCCTCTCACTTCTTACCACCTCTACCATTACCCCTGGTCTAAGCTCCTATCATTTCTTCCCTGCATGTTTCCTGCATTTGCTGTCTAGCCAGTCTCCCTGCTTCTACCATGATCCCTATGCTCCACACAGTAGCCAGAGTGATCATTTTTAATTGTAAATAAATCTATTATTTCCCTAACCAAACCCCTCCCACAGCTTCCCAGCCCAAAGTCTTTTCGGTTGCCTGCGAAGCTCTACATGGTCTGGCCCTTCACTTCTTCCTTTCTGACTTCTACTGCTTAGTCCCTCATTCACTGACTGTTAGCCATGCTTGTCTCCCCTTTAAAGCTTTCTTCTGCCTCAGAGCCTCTGCACTTGCTGTTCTCTCTGCGTACAGCGTCCTGCTCCCTGATATTCTCATGGTTCACTCCTCCTCTCCTTCCAGGTTTCAATGCTAACTCAATGTTCAAATGTTACCCGACTGGTGAAGCCTTTTCCGAATACTTTATTTTAGATGGCAGCAGTCCCACAAACACACCTCAGCACTCACTATTTCCTTTACCTGCTTTATTTCTCTCCACTGCTCATGACTGCACCTGATATTTTTACTTTACTTGTTCAGTTCTGCATTGTCTCTCTTCCCCTATAAGAATCTAAATTCTACAAGGGCAGAGATTTTAGGCTGATGTATTCATTGCTGTATCCCTAGCATTGAGGATGGAGTTTGGATTACAATAGATATTCAATAAATTTTTGAATAATAAATGAATGAATGAATAGCAATCTGAAATTACACACAGGGGCCAGTCCAGTGGCTTAGCGGTTAAGTGCGCACGTTCCGCTTTGACGGCCTGGGGTTTGCCAGTTCGAGTCCTGGGTGCAGACATGGTATTGCTTGGCAAGCCATGCTGTAGCAGGCATCCCACATATAAAGTAGAGGAAGAGGGCACAGATGTTAGCTCAGGGCCAGTCTTCCTCAGAAAAAAGAGGAGGACTGGCAGGTGTTAGCTCAGGGCTAGTCTTCCTCAAAAAGCAAAAAAAGAAATTACAGACAAAAATGGAGACACAAGAGAATTCACTTTACATTTATTTTTAACAATATGTGTACAGCTGTTTACTATCTTTTACTATTTACACATTGCTACCACACACAGTCCCTTACTTGAGCCTCTTAAAAGTTATGTTTGGTAGCAGGGAGAGAATAATTACCACCATTTTATAAAGAATAAAACTAAGGATGAGAGACGTAAATAGTTTAGGAGGTCAACCCAGCCAATAAATACCAGGAAAAAAATGAACTGAGGACAGTACCAGCATTCTAGTCTGCCTCCAAGTACATAAAGATTTTGACATAGTTAACCTTAATAATTAACTGGCTCATGGAACATGATGCCCATTTCCCCCCACTTAAAACATAAGCAGGTAAACCTAATAATTACATCTACATACACAAAGGAACAGGAAGTGTGGAGGGTTGCTGTATATTCTGTTACTTTTTATATTTTAATACTACTTTTTTGGCTTTTAACAGAAGTTTCCTCAAATACAACAAACAGGCAGCAAAGTCCATCAACTGTCAAACTGGCATCTGAATTCTAAGGTGTGCTACTAGGATACACAGGTAAGGGCCAAGCAGATGAACAATGCTTACTCAATGTCCAGTTTACAAGAAATAAAGTAAAATAAATGTAGACTACTGTTCCAGTGCATTGTATAGATAAAGTCCCAAATGCCTTTTTAAAAAATGCCTCTTTATTGCCTACCAAAACGTGCATAAATTTTATCCTGGGTTTAGCATGCTGTGACCCCAACCAGTGCTGACAGACACACCTGGATTCTTACTCTTCCTGTGTCCTGTACATCCTCCAAATTGCCACTGCACATTCAAATTTCATATTTTACAACACTAAGGTCTTTATACAAACTACTGTCTATTTTGCCTTCATTTTGACCCGTCAAAATTCTATTTGCCCTTTAAGACAATGTATTCATCTACTTTGTGATAACTTTTGTCACTCATTCAACTCAGATTCGTCCCCCTAGGTTTTGACATCATCTTGCCTTAAGTTATAGTCAACTACACCCCTCTTAACGTCTGGATCTCTCTCTCCTTCTCTGTCAAATACACACACACTTGCTCCGCTCTGCCGCCCCCAGTCCCCCACCCCCCACAAAGTTCCTTTAAGGATCAGAGGTGAATCTTGGCTAGCTCAGAGCTTTAATGAAACTTTTTCAGTTGAAATTACTTTTTACAAACTACAAATAATGCTGTGTTAAGTTGTTATCAAAATATCACACGTACCCCAGTGTAAAAAGAAATGTAGCAATTCCAGTTGTGCTGGAGGACATTAGGGAGGCTCTGTCTCCTCCACAAACCCAACTTGGAATTTCTACAAGTTAGTATCCCTGAAGTGCACACTTGACAATGAATCTTATTTGGCAATTGTTTCTTTTCTGCTTTGTCCACCAGGTCCCAGGTTCCCTTGAGGAAAGTATCTTATGATCAATCACCCTCTATGACTTCCTTCACACAAAATTATTCTGGGAGCCATTTCAACACCATGCTTTAATTCAGAGCCATAAAACAAAACTTCATTTTAGGGGGCTGGCTAGGTGATGTAGCAGTTAAGTGCGCACAATCCACTCTGGCGGCCTGGGGTTCGCCGGTTCGGATCCCGGGTGTGGACATGGCACCACTTGGCACGTGATGCTGTGGCAGGCGTCCCACATATAAAGTAGAGGAAGATGGGCATGGATGTTAGCTCAGAGCCAGTCTTCCTCAGCGAAAAGAGGAGGATTGGCAGAGGATGGTGGACGTTAGCTCAGGGCTAATCTTCCTCAAAAATAAAATAAAATGAAAAGTAAAAAGAAAAAAAAACAATTTTCACGTGAGATTGACCTTACCAGTAAAAAAAAAAAAACCCTATATAGCTTATTTTAGCTAGTTGGGTAAACAAAATAAGACACCAAACATTAATATGAAATAGCACCACATGAAGTAACTCAATGAAAAGATGAAGCAAAAAAACCAGAGGTTGGCCAGGGGTCACATTAATGTGTCATCATCAAAGCATGTCCAGCAAGTATGCAAAATTGTCCCTTTAAATGGTGTCTGTGCTACACAGCGTAGTGCCTACACTTTAAACACAGCCTACATTTTCAACTAATGATAAAAGCAAAAATGCGAATTTATGCTCACTGGTGAATAAGCAATGGTAATTACGAAAGAGTGATGTGCCCTAGATCCTGAGGGCATGCTAGAGTAGGAGAAAATGGACATCCGGTCTGAAGACCCTGATTCAACCCTCCATCCCTTCTGCTCTGAAATGCTAGATCATGTGACCAAAGATGCAATTTTTTACTGTATATACGATGAGGATTTTGATCTGAATACCTAGACTCAATTTTTATTCATAAATATTTATTAGGTGCCTACTACGTGCCAGGCAGTGCGCCAGACCCTGGAGAAATGAAGGGATAAAATAAGATCCTTCCTCCAGGGGGTTACAGACCTATGGGAAGGCTGTTATGAGTATAAAGATCTTAGGGAGCTAAATTAAACCCAAACACTTTATAAAGGATCTGAACATTAAGGCCCAGTTTTCTAAGATGAAAGTAATGAATTAGAATGACGATCTCTAAGTACCAGATGAATTTTAGAACTAGAAGGAACCTATGCCTCAAATCAGAATAAGATGTTCTAAGTGGGTAATGAGGAGCAGTTTCCAAAAATCACTATTAAAAAATTGTGTATCTAAATCTGCCAAAACCTCAGGCTCATGATTCTCGTCCTAATTCTTCATTACTATTTCCACTAATGAAGTATGAGACAGTCAGAAACCCTTCCTGATCCGTCCTGCTGATCAATTTTATAGCCCCCTAACCTTGAAACCTTTTCTAATTCCCCCTTAATTAGTTTACTATGTTTTATTGAAAAGGAAACATGCCATTTATAAATTCTGAATCTCTGATGGCTTATGGTATATTACACATATATTGAGAAAAAATACATATGGAACTGAATTTTTAAATTCATAGTATGATAAAATATGCAAACTTCTTGCCTTACTCCTTGAAAGTTGTTCTCTCAGTTTCCTCAAACTTTCTCTTTTTTTTTTTTTCTGTTTTTTGAGGAAGATTAGCCCTGAGCTAACTGCTGCCAATCCTCCTCTTTTTGCTGAGGAAGACTGGCCCTGAGCTCACATCCGTGCCCATCTTCCTCTACTTTATATGTGGGATGTCTACCACAGCATGGCTTGCTGAACAGTGCCATGTCCGCACCCGGGATCTGAACCAGTGAACCCTGGGCCGCCATGGCAGAACGTGCAAACTCAACTGCTGCACCACTGGGCCGGTCCCATCCTCAAACATTCATTTTTTCACATATCCTCTAATGACTTTTTCTTACAAGTGCTGATATTTTTAATTAACATCAGACAAATTAAAACACACACTGCTGAATGTGTCGGCTAAATCTCATAAGCCTCTTCTCTCTCAATTCTCTATTTTCACAGTTGAGTTTTTGAGAGTAAATTCACCTTTGGCCCCAGTGAATCTTATTTTGGCCACTGGCCAGTCAAAATCCAGGTGTGTCCTGTTTCTCCCATCCACTGTATTTATGATCCCTCCTATTTTTGCATCATTTGAAACCATACCTTCATCCTAGCCAAGCACAAAATTTCAATACGATAGAGCCAAGCACAGACATTTGCGGAATGATCCTAGGGAGTTACATCCAGGGTAAAACACATTTTCTTAACCAGTGACCTTGGAAATAGTTATAAAATTAATTATGCATCTTGATGATCATAATGCCACTTAACCTATATTTTTCTACTTGTTCACAAAAGTATCATGGAGACCAGGCCAAAAATATTGCTGAAGTCCAAATTAATTGTGTCTATCACATGCTTCTGAGTTAGTGTCCCAGCAGTTTTGCTACAAAAAGGGATCAGTGAATTCACGCTGGCTTTCTAGAAGCACTGTACTCTTTTATCAGTGCTTACTTATTATTATCACTTGTTTGGAAATACTGTCTAGGACCAAATGAAAAGTTACAGAATTTATTTATACTGTTTTTATTAAAGCCCATTCCCTCAAAGATGACAATGAGTCTATAATCCATTCGCATCAAGAGCCTTGAGTCCATTCTTTGTTGGTAGGCAGGTGTTTTCTTACAACCTATTCTTCCACCTTGAACTTCTAGCTCATCTGTCAAATCTCATTTTCTTCTGTTGAGCTGGAAGCTCATTTTCCTTTACAGAGAGGTCAAACGCAAAATTCGAACTAACGAATCCTGCATTCTGTGTCATCCAGCTCTATACCACCCACCAGCGGCAGTAAGCATCATTCTCAGAACAAAACTTACAAGAGCCTCTGCTTTTTTTTTTTTTTAAAGGTTTTTGAGATCTGTTAGTACTAGCTCTTTTTCCAGCCAGCACTGAACAAGTCTTCTAGCATCTAAAAGCTCAAACTTAAATCAATCCAGCTTTATGTTGTCAGGCGGACCATCCTAATGTGATACAGAAGGGCAGGGTTGAATGTCAAGTTTCTATCTAGTCCTCAGGAATCGGTGCCCTGGCCAACAGGCATACGGTCAGCCATTACCAATTTTTTTGTGGTTGTTTTAAAGGAAGCGGGCAAAAGAACAACCCCTTGTAATCAAACAACTAGAGACACTGGCCAAGAACTGGTGCCATCTGCTAAGCTGGGTGGAAATGAGGTTGAAGAGAGAAAGTTTGAAGATGGGGCAGATGGGACTCTCTTAGTCATCTGCTCTCACTATTCTGCCCCTGATTGTGTTCAATAATTTGAGTGAAGGATAGAAAGACACATCTCTCTGTTAAAATAAAAAGAGGAAGGGAGAACACAGAGTTGAATTATTTCTCTCTCCTGTCTCCTCATTCCGAACAATTCCCACACCATCCTGCTGGCTAAAAAGGCAACACTCCCCTCTGAGATGAGAGACCACGAAGATCCTTTCTAATGTTCACTAGGATTAGCCATCCTACTGCTTTCAGTTTGGTGACTAAATTTAATTTGAACTGTACGCAACTGAAATTTTATCTATAATGACTTGAATTAGCTCTTTAAAAGAATATTTAAATACCAGAATAGAGGACAGGCCAAAGATACGTGATGACAGCACAATCTGAGGGTCTCATTACACAGGATTTGAAGGCCCTTCTGGTCCCACCATTGTCCACCTCTTCTAACTCCCGCCATTCCATCCTTCGCAAATTATGCCCCAGTCATTCTATTCTGTTTGTAGCTCCCTGATAATACCAGACTGAACTCTGCTTCTTTGTATAGACAGTTTTAATATAAAGCTTATTTTGAAAAAAACAAATCCGTTTCAGTGTAATTGATATAGTAGAAAAAATTTGAGCATAATGCGAATTTTGCATTTGCTTGTGTACAATTTCATATGCAAGAAATACCAGGTAAATTAAGAAAACTGCACCCAATTAAACCGAGTTGTGTAGGAATACACAAAACACACACATGCACACACTTCAAACATCTACCAGCTACTTCGGCTCACTGTGTGCACTGCACCCCTCCCAACCACATCTGGTGTTACACCTCTCCACCCATTTCAAAAGACTCCTCTTTCACCACTTCACAATAATTCACAAGCTACAAACTTCCTGCAGCCCACGGACACAAGCAAACTTCAGGTCTTTTTCAATATAAAGTGCCATGTTTAATATACTATGTTTTATCTTTTTGGTAACCATTTAACATGTGAAAGACTATACTACTATTTTTATTAGGTTTCTTTCTCTTTTTTTTTTTCTGTCACTGATGAAGTTTTTGAGTGACACTGTACAAATCAGACCTAAAAGAAACACATCGTGCTCCAGGAAAGGAATTAAAGTGGCCTCCATTGGGCTTTGTACATGGCAGGCTCTCAAGAAACACCTGGGAAGGATGGAGAAAGGTTAATTTAAACACCTTTTCTGGCCAACACTCTGTATTCTTTTGAAATAAATTTTGCAAAAATTAAGTCATATGCACAGTCCTTCAGAATTCAATGTATTATACCCTCTTTTATCTGGTCTTCACTCCTGATGAATATAACAAGTAGGAAAAAATTAGCTTCATTTTGTGATATCAGAAACAGAAGCATGACCAAATTATGCATTTTTCCTAAAGTCCCACATGTAATTGTGGTAGAACTGGACCTATAACCCAAGTCTTCTGATTTGGACACCATTCATTTCCACACACTTGCCCATCAAGGTGAAAACATAATGATGGAAAACCTCTGGGGTACTGAAATTTTATCTGTTTAGAGTTCAGAAATGAGTTATTTTTAAGGAAGTTTCACAGACTTTTCCCTTTTCCTTCAAGTGCAAATAAGAGAAGCAAATCTATTGAATATTATAATTTGATGCAACCTTTATCCTAATTTCCGACTGTAAATCTGTTAAAAAAAAAAAAAAAAGAAAAGAAAAGAAACAACATGCCCAAGAAGGAGTCAGTTAATCCCCAGGACAGCAAACCAAGACTTAACTGCAGTTTCAGCCCCCTCCCAGGAATGTCAGCTTAAACCAATCAGTCTGGAAATTCCTGATCAACACTAGTGAGCTAATCTGCCTGATAAGACCCCTGCCACCATTCCCCCAAAGAAAGGAGACCTCGCTTGAAACAATCCTTTCTTTTCCTTTGCTAATAACTTTTTTGTCTTGTTCAGTTTCTGCCTATAAATACCTTCCATTTCATACAACTCCTTGGAGCGCTTTTCTCTTTACTGGATGAGATGCTACCCGATTCATGAATCCCTGAATAAAAGCCAATTAGATCTTTAAATTTACTAGGTTGAATTTTTGTTCATTAGTGGATTTAGTGGGGCAGCAGCAGGACTGAAGGAGACTTCTGGCAGTTTGGGGGTCAAGTAGAAACCACAGACGTGGTGCCCATGAACCCTCTGAGTTCTCTGTCTTTCTCACCATTTCTGAGGATGGCTCTGCTCTCTTTGTGTTGAGCTCCTGATCTAATTGGCTTTCCTTTACAGGGCAGGTCAACTTGCCCTGGTAGATGGCCCTGCCCAGAGCCAAGCCCCTAACCTTTCAGACTGCAATTCAAATTCCATGGGAATCACTGGTGGTTACTGGCCAGGAGTCAGACTGGGTCCGACTTTAAAACCAGACTGGGTCTAGGATCAAACTGGGTCTGATTTAGGCTGGACTGGCGCCAGTGAGAGGCCTCAGGTGAACAAAATATTATTTAAACACGATATTTTATATCCAAACAGTTGAGAACACCACCTTCCAATACACCTGCTTATTTTACGTGTAAGAACTATAGTCCCAGAAGTTGCAGACATCTAGCAAGATGGCAGAATATTATTAAAAACAACCAAGAATTACAATGGCCATTATGGGGAACATTTCAATTAGACAAGATTGTTCATTTAAGAAGTGCGTTTGAGGAGCCAGTCCCGTGGCCTAGTGCACCACTGGTTCAGATCCTGGGCGCAGACATGGCACTGCTCATCAGGCCACGCTGAGATGGCATCCCACATAGCACAACCAGAAGGACCTACAACCAGAATACACAACTATGTACTGAGGGGCTTTGGGGAGAAGAAGGAAAAAAAAAAAGATTGCCAACAGATGTTAGCTCAGGTGCTAATCTTAAAAAAAAAAAAAAAAAAAAGTGTGTTTGAGAGCAAGGGATCCTAACTTGAACAAACAAAATGGGATGCCTATTTTAATTGGTATGCAAATGCTTCCAAAAGGCTTCAAGATTCCAAAATAGCTTCATTAAAAGACTCATTACAAAAGGCTAATGCAAAATTAAAGGCACAAGAGGTACCTAAAACAAAAGCCAACAGGATGGATGTGACTCCTGCTGCTCCTCCCTATCCTTTTTCACCTGAGTACTCACGTTTTACTAATTCTCTGTCTGAAGTGCCTTTCCACTCAGCACTGACTGTTGGATAGTTACCTTTTAAAATAAAACTACCCCGAGGGTGCAGATGAACCTCCTCAGGTATCCTTCACCTCTTGGTCAAAGACTGATTAAGGATTACAGTTAAAGAATTTCCTAAACCTAGAGAGGAACTCCAAACGTTTTTTTGAAGAATTTAGAGTTGTTATCAGGGCCCATGACCCCTGGATACCAGATCTTTATCAGCTTGAAAACAAGTTGGTAGGACCTGAAGAAGCCCAAAAATGGATGCAGGTGGCAAGATAGCAAAACCCAGAGGATGATATCCAGATCCTCAACCAGAAAGGGCTCACAAAATAGCACCTGAACTTTTACAAGCCATTCCTAGAGTCTCTCCTGCCTGTAGTGATTGTTCTCTTACAGAAACACGCAACCAAAGGAAAGATGAATCTGTGGCAGATTGTAAAGCCCTCTTGGAAGCCCTCTTTTATGGCATTCGGGCGTCCATACAATAAATAAAGTCACCCAGTCTGCTCCAGCTGCTCTCTTTGTAAATGGATTATCTTCTGAGATTAGTGGATTGTTAAAAAGGCAGAAAATAGGATGGGAGGCCATCAGCCTGACAGAACACATGACTATACTGAGCATTTTGAAAGAACCCTGGAGCAAAATCTCAAACAAAAGCCCGGCCAAGATAATAGCTTTACAGCTACGACAGCCCCAAGGCCAGAGATCCAAAATAACCTAGGCCTCCCACACTGCATCCTCTAGGGGTCCATCATCAAAAAAATGCTGGTTCTTGGGGCTGTCCTATGGCTTAGCGGTCAAGTTCAAGAGCTCTGTTTCGGCGGGCCACGGTTTGCTGGTTCAGATCTTTGGCATAGACCTAGCACAGCTCATCAAGCCATGCTGCAGCAGTGTCCCACATAAAGGAACTAGAAGAACCTACACTAGGATATACAACCACATACTGGGGGGCTTTTGGGAGAAAAAAAGAGGAAGATGCGCAATAGACGTTAGCTCAGGGCCCATCTTCAAAAACGAAAAGAAGAAAGAAACGGCAGCAATAGTTAATATTAAAAAAAAAGAATGCTGGTTCAAAGATTGATGTTTCAACTGTAATCAACTGGAACAGTGAAAAAGAGATTGTCCTCAAAGGTCCTATGGAAATTCTTCTCTATCTCCAAAAGAGAGCCCCCAAGGGCCCCTCCCACAGTTGACAGGACTCTGAGGGGTTCTCCCATAAACTATTACCAGTAAGTCCCTTCAAAACTCAGGGGAAAATTAAAATTAATGGGAGGGGCCAGCCCCGTGGCTGAGTGGTTAAGTTTGCGCGCTCTCTGCGTCAGTGGCCCAGGGTTTTGCTGGTTTGGATCCTGGGCGCTGACATGGCACTGCTCATCAGGTCATGCCACAACTAGAAGGACCCACGACTAAAATATACAACTGTGTACTGGGGGAATTTGGGGAGAAAAAGCAGAAAAAGAAAAAAAGACTGGCAACGGTTGTTAGCTCAGGTGTTAATATTAAAAAAAAAAAAAACTTAATGGGAAATCTTGTCAAATTCTAGTCGATACCAGAGTTACACTTTCTACTTGAAACTCAACCCTCAAAAGCCAACAAATCCCTCAGATTAAAAAGGAGTTTTCTATTGTGGAAGTATCTAACAAAATTCCGAAAGAATGCTTATCTCAACTAGTACAAATGACTTTGAAATCTTTTACTGAAAAACATCTCTTCTTGCTCTGTGATACAGCCCCAGTCAATCCACTAGGCAGAGATCTCCTTTCTAAATTAAAAGGGATAATATGTTTTGCCTCCCGTGGCGATCTCACCTTAGAAGTTCCTGACCAACACGAACCTGATCTTTTATGTTCCTTACAGTCTGTCCTTGACATAGAAGAGGAAGAATTTAAACAGAAGTTCCCTAATTTAATTGAGGAAATCTGTAGGCTACTTCCAATACTCAAATTAGAAGAATAAAAAGTACACAACTTATAAAGATTCAGACAGATATAACTAAACCTTTCCCTAAATTACGTCAATACCCATTAAAGCCATTTAAGGCCTCACATCCATAGTAGAAGACCCAACTGCCCAGGGATTAGCAGTTCCCTGTAACAGCCCCTGCAACACGCCAATCTTACCAGCTCAGAAATCAAATGGACAAAGATCGTGATCTGTCCAGGACTTAAGAGCTATTAAGAAGATAGTTATTCCCGGGGCCGGCCCAGTGGCGCAGCAGTTAAGTGTACACATTCTGCTTCGGTGGCCCAGGATTCACCGGTTCAGATCCCAGGTGTGGACATGGCACTGCTTGTCAAGCCATGCTGTGGCAGGCATCCCGCATATAAAGTAGAGGAAGATGGGCATGGATGTTAGCTCAGGGCCAGTCTTCCTCGGCAAAAAGAGGAGGACTGGCGGGAGATGCTAGCTCAGGGCTAATCTTCCTCGAAAAAAAAAGGATAGTTATTCCTTGTTTCCCAGTTGTTCCGAACCTGCACACTCTTTTGTCACAAGTTCCACCAGATTCCAAATAGTTTACTGTTGTAGACCTCTGTTCAGTCTTTTTCAACATCCCTATAGACCCCAACAGCCAATATCTATTTGACTTTACTTGGAACAATCAACAAAATACCTGGACAGTTATGCCTCAAGGGTTCACTGAGGTTCCTTCTTATTTCCCCCAACTACTTCACCAAGATTTAAGTACCCTCCAGTTTCCCAGGAAATTGACTGTTTTACAATATGTAGATTGATGAGGGGTCGGTGAGCCGAGGAGTCGAAAGAAAGATTTCTTGGACTCTCAAGATCTGGCAGTAGTGCTCTTTTATTTAGAGTGACAAATAAAAAGAGCAAGCAATAGGATATATTGGAGAATATGAGGAAGCCATTTGGTATAAACCTAATTCAGCCTGACCTTGTCTTTCCAAAAGGGCCTGACCGTGGCTGTTGAGCATGCATTATATATCTGCTTTAGAGATTCTCTATGGCAAGAGCAAAAGGCCCTTGAGGTAAAGGTGCAACTTCCCTCCCCCTCCCAACGTTGGCGTCTCCTTAAGGATTAAGCATCTTTCCTTAGGCTAGAAACTGATTGCTGCGCTCAGCTGTGACCCCCCAAGCTCGAGACAATAGACTTGCCTCCTGCTACGCCCACCAAGATAGCAGACCCACTACCTGCTGCATCCATCAAGCGCTGTGCTGACAGGGCAATCTTGTGACTATTGTGGGAGAGACATTTCAATCATATGTAAAGCACCCTCTTTGCGGGTATAGAACCACTCTGTACACCTCATTTCTTTGGTGCCCTTTCTTCCTTTGGGAAGAAAGGCCCCGGGCCATGGTCCTCAGATTTCAGCTCAGAATAAACTCACCCAAATTTTCATTTACAGATTGGTTATGGATTATTTTCGTCGACAAGAAAATAGTGTGGAATAGCATGGGGACAGCGTCCATGGGCAGTCAGAGCTGCTGCTGCTGCTGCTGCTGCTGCCCCCGCTACTGCTGCCATGGGGACAGGACCCATGGGCAGGCAGAGCTGGTGCGTGGGGACAGGACCCACGGGCAGTCAGAGCTGCTGCTGCTGCTGCTCCAAGTTGAGGGTTAGGGCTAATTTTATAAGGCATGGGTATGTGAGTCATCTCTTTACAAGACAAAGCAAAGAACATGAAAAAAAGTTAAAATGGTATCAGTGCAGGTGGGGTCTGGTCATTGGGTGATCCCATGACTTTCAGACAAGAATCAAATCGGATTAAGTAAAGGTCAGAAGCCACCACCCTAAATCAGTTACATGACATTGCCAGACAGCAACCAACTTAAGTTCTTGCCTTCCTCATTAAGAGTTTCTAGGGACAAGGTCATCTCTCTTCTTCTTCCTGGTACAGAGAGGGAGGCACCTTTTACAGATAGAGATTTACCTTACAAATGTAAATGTGTCCCAACAAGGGCAAGTTCCATTCCCCAGAGCCTCCCTCCCTGTCCCAGTTTATCAAAAGCAATCAGCCCCAAACAATCCCGATGCCAAAGAGACATATCCTGGGGTGGCCGATTTCAGGTCCCTACAAGGTCATCCCCCCTTCCTTCACAAATGCAAATCTCTCTCCAAGGGCAAGCAAATTCTAGTCCTCAGAGCCTGTTTCTCATCTGCAGTTTTTTTAAAATTAACCAGCCTAAAATTCTCATCATAGATGACCTCTTGCTGTGCTCAGTTACCAAAGAGGGGTCCATAAAGCATTCCATTTACTTGCAGCAATAGTTAGCTGAACAAGGATACAAAGTATCTAAGGAAAATTACAGTTATCCCTAGACACTGCTCATTACCTAGGTCATAATCTGAGCCTTGAAGGAATTTGGCTGTCCACAAAAAGAATTAAGCTAATCGAGGAACTTGCTAGGCCCACAACTAAGCAACAGCTCCATGGATTTCTTGGTTTGATGGTTACTGCAGAATACAGGCCCCTACTTTTTCTCTATTAGCTTCCCCACTCTATGAATTTACTAAAATTTCAGTCTTTGAACCCCTTCCTTGGGAAGATAAACACGAGCAGGCTTTTCTAAGACTAAAACAACCACTCTAAGAATCGCCTGCCTTAGGGATACCTAACTGTTCAGAACCCTTTATTTGAGCATGAAAGGGATAATCAAGCCCTGGGAATGCTGATGCAAGAGGACAGTAATAAACACAGGCCTGTTGCCGATTACAGCACAAACCCGTTCAGTTGCTCATGCCCAGCCCAGTTGTTTTAAGGATATAGCCACAGCTACAAAATTAGTGGAAGCCTCAGCAGATTTGACCCTAGGAAATGACGTTTATTTGCAAACTCCACACGTTGTCCAAAGTCGTCTTAACTGTGAACTGACTCAACATTTCTCTACAAGTTCCTACGAGATCCTTCTGTTTTGACCACCTAATCTACATCTTAAACATTGCAACATTCTTAATCCTGCTATGTTACTACCTCTACCTGACAAACGCAGGCCCCATGACTGCAAGGTAATAAGGTTCCATTCTGTGACACCAAGTCTTGATTTACAAGACATCCTTTTAGTCCTGATCTAATCTCGTTTAGTCTGATATAATCATTTCTACAGTAGGTCATACTGTAAAAATGAAAAAGGGAACATCCAAACTGGTTATGATTTTACTATCCAATATGAGCTACTTGGAAGGGAAAACTTCCCACAAGCTAAAACAGCCCAACAAGCAGAGCTCCATGCCCTTACCTGTGCATGTGAGTTATCAGAAGGATAAACTGTTATTATTTATACTGATAGCCAGCATGTCTTTGGGATCATTCATGACTTTGAGATGTTATGGAAACAAAGGAGTATTCTTACATTGTCTGGGGCCCCGATCAAAAATGGGCAACAAGTAAATTATCTTCTTACTGCTATTCTCTTACCTTCTGAAATTAATGTCATCAAAGTTGAGGCTCACACTAAAGGACTAAACCTGAGCATTAGGAAAATGCCCTAGCTTTCATACAAAGGCAGCAGCAACAGAATCTATAAGAATTGTGGCATAAGTGGATGAAGTCCATTCTGCTTCTGCAAAAAGTGACCCCTCACTGACAGACTGTTACCACCCTGATGTCCTTGTAACATGACAACAGTTTGCTCCTGAATCAGAGAAATTAAGATGGGCAAACAATGGCTGTAAATTAAAGGAACAGTTAGGGCTATGGGAAACCCAAGACTGCCACTTGGTTCTTCCTGGCTCCCTGGCAAACGCCATTTTTTGGTTTTTGCATTCCTTCACCCATCATGGTGATTTAAAATAATTGAAATTATGAATAGACATTGGTGGGGAGACTTCTATAAAACTGCAATAATAGTTTACCAGCAATGTCTGACCTGTCAGGTCTATAACCCTGGAAAAACTATTTTCGTCCCCAGAGGCCTCAAACCTCCTCCGTCTGGACCCTTTGAACACCTGAAGCTGGACTTCATTCAACTGCCACTTAGTTTGGGTTATCAATATGTTTTTGTTATTGTACGTATGTTTTCCAATTGGGTTGAAGCTTTCTTCTGCTGCAAGGCTGATGCCCTCACAATGGCAAAGAGACTGTTATAAAATGTGTTTGGCCACTTGGGGTATACCTTCCACAATCTCCAGTGATCTAGGAACCCACTTCACTGGGAAAATCATATGAGCCTTAAACAAAACCCTTGCAAACTTCTTGGAATTATCACTGTCTGTAACACCTTCAATCATCAGGCAAGGTGGAAAGAACTAACGGGATCCTCAAACTTAAAATTTTTAAACTAATGGATTCCCCTGGCCTTAGGCACTGGCTTTGATCTTGCTGACCATTCATAGTACCATCTTTGGGAAACATAAACTTATGCCTCACAAGACAGTCACGAGTAGACCAATGTCTATTGGTATACAACCTGCTGATCCTTTGTTTCCTTATGCTAGGAGGAGCAGGTACTGTAAGTCTCTAATACCTTATGCTCAAGCCTATCATTGACAGGTTAAAGAACATTTCCTGAATCCCAATTCAAGGGATCCTTTGGTCACAGTCTAGAGCCTGGCGACTGGGTATTCTCAAAGCATCATCAGAGGAAGATAACCCTTGAGCCCCATTGGGAGGGACCTTACCAAGTACTCCTGACCACTGACACTGCTAAAAAACTAAAAGGCACTGAATATTGGGTATAACTTTCACAGCTAAAGAAGGCTCCATCTGACATCTGGTTTTGTACAAAGGCTGGAGACTTCTAAATCAAACTGACGAGGAAAAGAAGCAGCTGACATCGAGGTAGACTGCTTCTACCCAAGATGACGGATCAAGACTTCATACTTTAACATGAAACACTTTTTTCTTCTTTTCCTTTCCTTTACTCTGGCATTGGCCTGGAAAGATAATGCCTTCATCCATATCTCCCAGGCCATTGGTAAGGGGGGTAACCGTTCACATTGTTGGATTTATGATCAAAAGTTCTGATCTATTCACAATGAGAGAGATCCCCTGGTCCTCCCTGTGACCAATTTCTCTTCTATTCTGAATGCCACTGCAAACTACAATCGACCCCCCCCCTTAGAAGTCCCTTCACTCCCACGTTCCCACGATTATCTAGATCAGATCTCACCAGCAGCACCCATCTTTGCAAGCATTTAGGATGACTCTTTATTCCAGGCTAGGAGATTCTCTTTCAAACCTGTGCTAAAAACCTGACTGACCTCTGTCTTAAAAGGTAAATGCAGCAATCCTTGTAGATAAATCCATTCCCTGGTTAGGAGTAAATCCAAATGAGAATATAATCAGAAACCTCTCTTTAACTCTTAGGGATATTGCAGATTCTATTACTCAGACATTAGCTGCCCTGCAAAGATCCTTGGACTCGCTGGTCAAAGTTGTTCTTGCTAATAAGATAGCCCTTGATCATCTTTTAGCTGAGCAAAGAGGTTTCTGTGCTGTGGCCAACACCACCTGCTGTATCTGGACTGACACTTCTGGGCAAGTTCAAACTCATTTACAAAAGATCACTGAGTAAGCCACTTGGCTTAAAAGGCTGACTCTTTCAACAGGGTCTTTCTCTGATTGGTTTGAGTCTTGGGGACTACTGCTCTGAAGTACAATCCAAACATTGGAAATTATCCCGCTTATGGTTATAATAATCTCGCTGGTGCATTGTATCCTCCCAAAAGCTTTGCAGCCGCTCACAACAAGCAAATCAAAAAGAACAAAGAGAATGACGAACTTAAAGATTCAGAACCTGAAACCGTGACCTACGAATATCACACAGAGGATCAGTAAAAACCACGAGCACTAGAACGCAGTAGCTGAGTGGCACTGGTGCCTTAAGTTTTGATCACATCTCTCAGGCTGAGAGTCTGACCAAAAGGGAGGAATAATTGTTAAAAAAAAAAAAAAGAAAGAAAGAAAGAAACACCAGGCCCAAGGAGGAGTCATTTGCCTGAGGACAGCAAATCAAGACTTAATTGCAGTTTCAGCCTCTCCCAGGAATGTGAACATAAACCAATCAGTCTGGAAATTCCTGATCAACACTAGTGAGGTAATCTGTCTGATAAGACTCCGGCCACCCTTCCCCCAAAGAAAGGTGACCTTGTTTGAAACAATGCTTTCTTTTCCTTTGCTAATAACTTTTTTGTCTTGTTCAGTTTCTGCCTATAAATACTTTCCATTTCATACAACTCCTTGGAGTGCTTTTCTCTTTACTGGACGGGATGCTGCCCGATTCATGAATCCCCAAATAAAGCTAATTAGATCTTTAAATTTACTTGGTTGAATTTTTGTTCATTAACAAATCCACGTTACAGAGAAAACTCCTATGGATAGGTAGTAGACACATCCTATAGACGTCAGGCCTCCTAGCTAAGCCTCACAAACTCCAGAGACATGACACTGGAGGTGCTTTGTGTCTGAAATGTGCTCCTTCAGATATCTGCATGGTATACTCCCTTACTTCCAGCAACTATCTGCTTAAAAGTCACCTCGGTGAGGTCTACCCTGACCACCTTATTAAAAATTTCACTCTTTTCCAACTATGGTAAAGAGGTTTTCCTCCTTACATGCTTTCTTTTTCTAAATTTCACCTTCCAAAACACTTTAACATTTATGTATTTACTTTTTTCTTATATTCTCTATTCTCTATGGTCTCTATGAGACCAGAGATTTTTGTCTATCTGGTTTGGATACTGTCACTGCAATACTTAGAACAGTGCCTGACAGATGGTAGAAGTTCAAAAAATATTTGTTGAACAAATAAATACACGCATGCATGCATAAGCATGGTTCTCTAAGCCATCTGTAAGAATGAAATGAATAATTTAAAATGCATAGAACCAGGCACCTTTAAGCAACTTGCTCAAATACATGAAAACTAGGGAAAATTTCTGGGCTCATTCAGAGGCAGCTTTCCCACACATGTAGTCCACTTAGAAGGCCAGACACAGATTAGCCCCTGGGAGATCTTAGAATTACAGCAAGTGTTTTTTAAAATGGGACGGTGGCTTTTTTTTTTTTTTTTTTTTTTTTGGCAATTGTGAAGTTGGGGAGATTATAGCTGGGCAGATCCCAGCTGGGCCGAAGATATTGGATCTCATTGTCTTCACGGCCCTTCTTCAAAACCCCTCAATAAAATGGTTTGATTCCCCTCTCCCAAAAAGTTGTGTAAGATAAAATAAAATGTGAGTGTGATTCAAAATTACAGTCTGAGGCAGATTTGTTCCACATTGTCATTTCTTTTTGTTTTATTTATTTTTTGATGAGGAAGACTGGTCCTGAGATAACATCTGTGCCAATCTTCCTCTATTTTGTATGTGTGTCACCACCACAGCATGGCTTGATGAGTGGTGTGTATGTCCGTGCCCTGTATCTGAACCCATGAATCCCAGGCTGCCAAAGCAGAGCATGCAAACTTATCTACTACACCACCAGGCCAGCCCCTCACACTGTCATCATTTCTACAGCGAAAGAATATCCAAAGGATTCGTTTGCAATAATAGCACCTGCAACAAAGTACCTTAAAAGCAAGAGGTGGAAAGGAAGGGAAACTGGATACATTCAAAAAGAATGCATGAGTGAGAAGGCATAGTTCATAAAATAAACACCAAAGTGTTTTACCACAAAACCTCTAAAACTGGCAGAATATTCAATTGCTTCTTCCCTCCAATTCACTCAAATCCCACCCAGGTTTATAAATCAGTAATAAACCCCAAGTGTCAAGCTCATTCTCTCTTCTACCAAGCTTAACAAAATGAACTCATAGCATCTATCTGCAGGCATTTCTATTCAAAAGGACTTAGCACACAAATACTTGGTTTCAAGGCATATTGTGTTGATCAATTTAATTTCATGTCAAAACCAACATTCCATACATAGATTGTGACCATCAGACAAAAATGTACGTGAATCCCCAAGTAGATGGCAATGCTATGTATACTGTTTGATTACAAGATTTAAAAGAATAACTGACTCTCATTCTTGGTATTAGTACCTCAAGTCCCTCCAAACCTCTAATTTCTCACCCGAAAATAGGGATAATCCCTCACAAGGTTATTGTAAGGAGTAAATGAACTGAGCCAGTTCATTTTCTAGTTTCAGATAAGGAAAAGCACCTAGCTACATCTCAACTCTTGTGGCACATTTAGAATCACCAGAGGAGCTTAAGGAAATGATGTCCAGGCCCACCCTGCAAATACGCTGATTTAAATGGTCTGAACTTGGGGCCAGCCCGGTGGCGTAGCAGTTAAGTTTGCACGTTCTACTTCAGCAGTCCAAGGTTCACCGGTTCAGAATCCGGGTGCGGACCTATGCACTGCTTGTCAAGCCATGCTGTGGCAGGAGTCCCACCTACAAAGTAGAGGAAGATGGGCACAGGTATTAGCTCAGGGCCAGTCTTCCTCAGCAAAAACAGGAGGATTGGCGGCAGACATTAGCTCACGGCTAATCTTTCTCAAAAAAAATAAATAAGTAAAATAAATAGTCTGTGCTTAAGCTTCAGTATTTTTTTTAAGTGTTCCAGTTCTGGGTTATTTCAATATGGAGCCAGATTTGGAAGTTCAAGATCTAGATTCTAATACCTACGTGTAGTAGTTCTGGGATGGGTTAGGGAATATATATTTTTCACAAGCACTTCTACATGATTCTTAAATTAAGTAGTAGGGGAAACACTGACCAAACGTATATAACAAAGCATTTAAAGCATTTATCACAGTTAGCCAACTCATAAGTAAGCACTCAAACTATGACCAAAAAGAAAATAATTAAATATATATAAATAAAACTATGTGTTATAATACAGACATGTATTAATCCAGGGTGCATTTGAAAGGAATCCATAACCATAAACTATATAAGATGTAGTTAATGAGTAAACAGGCTTTATCTTTCTTATATCTATGCTTCTACTTGCATGTTAACAAATGGCAGGAAAGTATTTATTTAAAACATACCCTAGAATAGAAGTTTCAGAACTGTCTATAAAGGAAAAATCTATCCTGAATAAGTCTGGTGTGATTTTAGAGAAGAACAGAAGGGAGATGTGTGGGCTGTAGCAAGAAGGGGAGGACAAAGAAAAGTAATTCCCCTAAATATTGCCACTAGGCAGTAGCGAGGGGAATATTTGTGGGAGACTCCTTGACAAAAGAATACGTAACCACTTCTGTTCTCTTTGTCTCCAGATGAGGGTAAGGAACTAACATTTATTGACTCTAACTAAGTGCCAGGCCTTCCACATCCAGGATCTCAGTCAATACTCCTGACAGCCCTGCAACGGAGCCCTTACTATTCACAATCCACACAGACACAATCAAGCTTTTCTCTCCCAATTTCAAATAGGCTTAGTCACCTGGCCCTGACCACTAGCTCCTCTGACAGACTGAGGACGCACACAGCTGAGGCTCCTTGTAGCATACCTCTCACCATGCTGGCAGGCCTCCTGCACTGTGTTTGTTATAGATTTATAACAGGGATTCCAGAGTCGCTACCTGCACTGCCTTTTTAGACACAGCACCTCCAACCATCTTTATTCTACAGATGCCAATTCACATTACTGGACCCAACCTAAAGAAAAAGAAACTTTGGGAGAGACAGATTGATGGACTGAGACTGTACATAGGCAGAACATTTCAGAAGAGCAGTAGAGATTCCTAAAATACTCCTGACTTGAATGTACCCATCCACTTTCAGCTATATTTTGGGGCATCAAGCATGATCATATAGATCAACTGAAATTCTATGGGTTAAGAAGTAAAGGAACATGAAAAACAACCAGAAAGAACTCTAATACTCCAGAAGACCAGCAGCAGCAATTCTCATGATGGCAGTAGAGCAGGCCCTTGACCTTTTATCCGGGGTGGCAGCCAATGGACTTGACCTGGGGTGCCTTGTTACTGGAGCACTGCTGGGCACACAAACTGAAGAATGATTTATAGAACAATTTTTAAGTATTAAGTATCCCAGAAAGCAGAGGGCAAACACGAGAAGATGGGAAATAGGAGGAGGAAGAACTCTTCTGAATAACATCCTCCTTAATAGTCTCAGTAGGTATTTAATTTCTATTTTTTTCCTTTTCTTTGAATTCACAAAGGCCAAATCATCCAGTCAAATTAGAGTGCAGTAAAGCATTAAGTCAGCATTCAACAGGTTTAATTACTGTGTAAATGAAAGAAATTACTATTCATTCATGACATTTACTTCAGATCCAATGCTAGCTGCTTTTATATAAAGTTGGGGGTGGGAGGAGCAAAACTTAGATGGGGAGAGAGGAACAAGAACTAGGATATATAATTACAGCTATATTTCTTTGCCAAGCGTTACTAAGCCTAAACAAAAAGTGCTTGTTTGCTCTCTTGAGAAAAAAGCATGTGATCCATCAGTGGTGGCTCTGAAGAAAGCCTCCCCTCTCCTAAGACACGGCTAGGGTTGATAGGTAAACCAATATTTGAAATGCCAATAACAGGGGGCTTATTAAGGCCACAAAACCTAGTACAGCCCATTGTGGCTTGGAAGTCCTGAACTCTGGGAACAATTCTAGCAGTCAGGCCCTACAGAGTAATGGATGCCCCATTGCACCAAGAGAGAAAAGGAGCCAGTTGATGCTATCAGGACTATCGGGACAATACATCTTTTCTAATGAATTTCCACAGAGCTTAAACATCTCGTACAAGCAGAAAAGAAAGAAATATACCACATACAAAACCCCTACTAAAGCATATGTGCTATTTATTTTTAATTCTCCTATGTCTCCCTGGTGGAAGTGACTGCAAGAGAGGGAGCCCAGGGAGCTATTTCAAAACAGGGAGAAATATCTGTCCACAAATCAACACACCACTAAACAGGAGATAATCTGTTACCTGAATTGCTAAGACACCGTGATTTTGTCAGAATATAGTCATTACAGACTATAATCCCACTGAAATGCTCTAGGTTTTCTAAAGAACACTTAAAACAAAGTAAAATGCCTAATCAAAACACATCTTCTTCCTAGTCCAACACAGTCACACAAACACTCGAGAGCACACAAACCACACAGAGATATTTTTGTAACCAATTATCCTTAAATCATCCCTAAACCTTCAACCACTAGCATTTAATGACTACAAATACTACAGCAGTTAGGATTTGGCATTAACAACCTCAGTTTGTTTTAAAACTTGAGACCACACAAGTGGTGGACAAGAAATCACTGTTGAGCAATATAGGCAGATTTAAGGACCAAGTACAATTCTGAGAAGTAATGATAACGAAGCTGTGACTGCTAAAGTTGAGGGTTTACCTGTGCACTTAGACGAACAATTTAATATACTTAGCTGAGGAGAAAACACAACATTTATATACACCTGAAATATTCCCTGAGACTAACTATCGTAACTAGACTTAAAACTTTCCACTGGTTTCAGTTCCAACGCTCTCCATTTCCAGCGGAAAGTATCCAACATTTTTTTTAGGATAAAGAAAAGAGTTAGGAATTATCTGCATTTAAAAAGTATGAGTCTGAAGACAAAACAGTTTCTGCATTATCATTGTAATGATTATTGAGAAGTGCAGTAAGATTACTTAAAAAAATCAATGAAACAGTTACATGTATTAATACTTGAGTGAGAGTCAGAATTAAGAGAGGGTCTTGATATTGTAGGGGAGGAAGACATTTCCTCTATCCACTCTGGGTCCTTCTGGCTGGACAGCAAATTAAATTCACATGAGACAGAATAACAGGAGAAAATTAAACAAAGCTTTATAACACGTATACATGGGAGAGGGTCAGGCAAACTGAGCAACTCACCAAACTGGCGGAAGCTCTCCCTTTAAATATCACCCTCAGCTAAAGACAAGGGAGGATGTCAGTTATCGGAAATTACCAGACAAGCACAGTAATCAAGAGTCAGATTATTATGCACACTTGAGTCCTTGCCTTCAACATTGATAAGAGTTTCTAGAGATAAGGTCATCCCCCACTCTTCCCGGTACAGAGAGGGAGACACCTTTACAGATGGAGATTTCCGTTACAAACGTAAATGTCTCTTAACAAAGGGTAACTTCTGCTTCTCCATGTTTCTCTCATGTCTGCAGTTTTTAAAAGTAACCAGCTCAAAATAATCCTCATGCCAAAGAGAGGTATCTTGGGGTGGCCAATTCCAGTCCCGTACACATACAAAGGGTTTGAGAGACTTGTCGTCTTGTTTAAATGATAACATGATGCCCTGCAGAGGCGAGAAAAATTAGCACTGAATTCCAGTGCCAGCACCAGCCAGCTATGCCATCTTGGCCAAGTTTACACACTCTCCTGAAAGACACAAAGTCTCCCTTAAACAGAGAGAAAGGTGGGCTGGAAGAATTCTGGACTCATATTTTTCAATTTTCTAATTGTCTCATGGAAGAATATGGGTCACAAAGAGAAGATTGTTAGACAAGATATTTCATTCTCTGCAGGAAAAAGAGATTCTATGAAGAGGCAAATATCATTCTTTATGTCACTAAGAGTTATCAGCCTTTCAAGAGGCACTCACCACACCCCTGAAGCCAGCAACAATGTAAAGGCAGCTTTAGTAAAGGCTGTAGATGCATTATCAAAGTTACACTCAGATAATCATTCATATCCATATTCTCCATCTCCCTTTCCCTTCTCCTCTGGACTCCTTTTGATTATTTTTACCTTTCAAGTTTGAAATAAGGTATCACCCGGCAGAATATGAAAATGAACTACATATTTTAAAGCCAATAAAATACTCAAAATTCCATACTGAGGGTGACAACAAACAAAATTGGTAAACACGCTTCCCCTCTCCCTAGGCACACACATGAGCTTTAAACAAAATACCTCCACTGGCAAGTGACCCAGTAGATGCTTGGGATTATGGGCTACTTCCTTCTCCTCTACATTCCTAATCTTGATTTCTGATAAAAAAGAGTATTTGTCTACACAGAACTATTATTAACAGAACCTAAATGTACCAAGTAAAAACTATTTCAACATCAATCTCAGTATTTAAATAAAAAGAAAATTGGACCTAGTTTATGAATAGCAAGTAGTCTTTCACAGAGCTTGGAAGTGGTGAGAAATCCCTTTAAAGTTGCACTACTTTTCCATACTTAGCTTCTCTTTATTATATTTTCCTCAATGTTTTATTGGGAGAAAACTATTCAAATCTACAGAGAGGTTGAAAGAACTGTACAATGAATGCCCATGTAGCCTTTACTCACATTCACTAATTGTACTATTTTGTCACGAAATTCACTAATTAATATTTTGTCACACGTGCCCACCCTCCGTCTCCTTCCCTCCTTTGGCGTCTCTTCATCTCTTCTCTTCCCCTTCATGCCTTCTACACACACACACACAAACACACACACATTATTTCATTGAGTCACTTGAAAATTGTTGCAACCTGCATGATGCTTCACCCCTTTTTATTACCATGAGTCTAAAAGGACATTCTCCTTCATAACTATAATATCATTAATATACTCAACAGTTTAATATTTATTCAATATTATCAGCTAATACAGTCCAACTTTTAAAATTCCCTAGTTGTTCTTGAATGACCTTTATAGCATTCCCCTCAACCAAAGATTCAAGCAAACTCACACTCTGCTCTTCTGATTGTGATGTAAATTCTTTAGGCTCCTTTAATCTAGAACACTCCTCCCTTTTCATTTAATGTAATTTAACGCAGTTAGGGATCCAATGTTCTATGATGGTCATGTGAACTGAATCACAGTATCAAATCACTCTTTATTAATAGCTATAAAATGCTTTAATCCATCTGAGAGATATTATGGTATGAAGAGTAATGGCTTTAAACTTTTATAGGCACAAAATTCTCAATCTTTTCATCTCAATATCGTCTTTGTGAATCCAGAGGTACGCAGTTCAAATGCAGGTTCTGCAAAGCTCATCACCAGACATTACAGAACCAGTCCTGAACACTGAAACTCCTGCTCTGCAGCTCCAAAATAAATTTATACTCATTAAATCTAAAAGAACTTTTATAAGATATTTGAGAAGGGTTACCACAATATTTGAGTCAAAGATAACCCAAAAATAATCAAGTAACTGCTCATTAATTTGTTTCCCACTTTGAAATCCAAATCTCAGGCATGGCAGTGCACAGAAAAATCACACTAAAAACTGAAGGGGATATTATTTTACCTGGTAATAACTAAGTCCTCACAGCAAATTCTGACAACTGTTCAGAACATATACAAAATAATGATGTTAATATTCAAAATTTCTATTGTGCCCTTCAACTGTCAGAAAATTTCATTCTTCAAGCAAGGAGCACTGTCCTAGTCAAGGAGGAAGGTCTGGAGACCCTTAGTAATACTGGAAAGTTTGCACTGCACTTTTGCCAAAATCAATAAAGTTCTCACCTGACAATCAACTTTATTGCCAAGAACAGTCACACTGGTGGGGAGGAGCGGGAGACTACGATGAGCAAGATTATTTTTTCAAGTGAGCCCAACTTGGGACTTCTGTAAAGAATTACAACTAACAATTCCAGATTATGGGAAACATTGTTTTCAAGAACTGAATCTAACTTATTTTTTTAACTGCTAATACAGCACCTGCCATATGACAGGGGCTCATTTTGTCCATTCATACATTCATAACAAATATTTATTTAGTGTATTCACGGTGTGCCAGGCATTGTCCCAGGTGCTGAGGATACAACAGTGAATAACATTGTAAAGGTCCTGTTATCATGGAATTTACTTTCAATGAAAAATCATAGACACAAAAAATACTAAAGAAGTAAGTACATTTACAAAGGGGATAGTTTCAGACAGTGATAAGTGCTATCAAGGAAATAAAAAGGAAAGAATGACAGAATAAAAAATCAGTAGGGGCCGGCCCGGTGGCGCAGTGGTCAAGTTTGCATGTTCTGCTTCAGCAGCCCAGGGTTTGCCAGTTTAGATCCCGGGTGTGGACATGGCACCACTTGGCAGACCATGCTGTGGCAGGCGTCCCACATATAAAATAGAGGAAGATGGGCACAGATATTAGCTCAGGGCCAGTCTTCCTCAACAAAAAGAGGAGGATTGGCAGCAGATGCTGGCTCAGGACTAAACTTCCTCAAAAAAGAAAAAAAGAAAGAAAGAAAAGAAATCAGTAAAGGGGGCAAACATGAATACGTGGTCAGAGAAGATGACACTGAATGGAACCCACCACATGCGGCAGAGAAACACAGGCAGCATGAACAGGTCAAAGAACTAAAGGAAGGCTGATGAGGGACTCCTGGAGGCCTAGAGGGACAGAAAGAACGGAATTGGGCAGGAGTCACTCAGGGCCTCCCAGGCCATGACCAAATATTCAGATTTTACGATCAGTGAAAAGAGAAGCCCTAGATGATTTTCAGGAAGAGAATGCTAAAATGTGCTCTATGCTTTTAAAAGATCATATTGGCTGATACATACAGAATGAAAAGATTATCACCACAATGAAAACCATTGAATTATGTGTCTTCATCCCATTGTTGATGCCTTCAATTCTATTCCTAGGACTACCAAGAGGCAAAACGCACAATCACAGCACTGTGAAGGCAGTGTTAGCAGAGTGAGGAAGCCACAGAGCTACTGGACTGGTTCCTAGAGCTGTTCAAGCACAGAGACAAGACTGAACTACAGAGAAACACAGCACACACACTTACGCTCCAAACGTATTTAAGAGAGTGACATCAGCAAGATGATGGAGTAGGAGATATTAGCTTTCATCCCTCCACAAAAGAACAATTAGGAAGTTACTCACAAATGAAAGTAGCCCTCGGAGGGCTCCAGAGTCCAATTAAGAACCTACAGTAACACAGTGGAGCAAAAAACAGAGAATAACTGCACAGAAAGAATCACTGGGGAGGTGGGCTTGGCTGAGACATCAGGAGATAGTTACAAACAAAAGTGAAAAGAGAGGGCTATCAGTATCAGCCACACGACAGGTGCCATCATAGTTCCCAGTGGCCTGCTCTGCAAAAGACAATGACACCTGCTGCTGCTGAAGACTTCAACAGCCCTCATGACAGCTTTGGACTCCCAGAGAGGGAGGTGCTGCTATGTACCACCACAAAAGGAGCTGCCGTTGTACCACTCCAGAACCAGGGTTGCCCATCACCAACCTCATTCATGCCTCATACCCCAAACTTGCAGCTGCTCCATGAGCACCCGCACTTTAGACCCCACCTACACAGCTGGTCCACATGTCCACATGCATCTGCATCTCAGGCACCAGAGCCACCACTGTTCTGTGCTAGCCAGCACCTCAGATCCTGGAGCTGCTGTTGTGGAAAAAGCATACGTGCTCTAGACTCTGGTTCCATGGCTGCAACACAGGTACCTGTATGTCAGCCACGAGTCCCACCACTGCCACAAAGGCACCTGCAAGGCAGAGCTGGTAGAAAGAGGATCCATTCAGCACAACATCCTAATGGGAGAGAAAGAGATCAGGAGGTCCCTAGCAGATTTTGCACTTAGGACCCCCAAAGCCCTCACCATCGCTGCGGACACTCACAGCATTGGCCACTAAGGATTCCTGCAATCTTTGCCAATGCTGACCTAAGCTGATGGAGCTTCAGAGAAACTATACCACTGGGTCTTCCACAAAGGCAGAACCATTGCATCCCACCTAGCCAGTGCCCCTGCACCCACCCATAGGTGAAGACCTTTCTCTACCAAAATCAGTCCATGAAGTGTAGAATAGGTAACTGCTCCATCAAATGCATAGACATCAACACATTTTTTATCTGCGACAAACAAAAAATATAAAACACAAAAAATTAATGAAATACGACATTACTAAAGGAGGACAAAAACATCCAAGTAACCAACTCCAAAGAAATGGAGATCTATGAATTGCCAGCAGTAGATTTAAAAATAATTTATTTTCTTTTTAAAGACTGGCACCTGAGCTAACATCTAGTGCCAATCTTCTTTTTGTTTGTTTCTTATTATTATTCTCCCCCAAACCCCTAGTATGTAGTTGTATATTCTAGTTGCAGGTCCTTCTGGTTGTGCTATGTTGGACACCGCCTCAGCATAACTTGGAAAGCCATGACATATTGGAGCCCAGGATCCAAACTGGCAAAACCCTGGACCCCTGAAGCAGAGTGTGTGAACTTAACCACTCAGTCATAGGGCTGGCCCCCCAAAATAATTGTTTTAAGGAAGCACAACAACCTAGAAGAGAATACAGACAGATGACTCAGTGAAATGAGGAAAACAATACAAAAACAAAATAAGAAGTTCAACAGAGACAGAAATCATAAAAAAGAACCAAAAGAAATTCTACAGCTGAGTAATTCAATGAATGAAATAAATAATGCAAGAGAGAGCCAACTTGATCAAGCAGAAGAAAAGTCATTTCAAATTGTCCAGTCAGAGGAGAAAAAAGAATAAAGAAAACCTAAGTGAATATGGGATACCTCTGAGTGAAACAATATTTGCATTATGGCAGTCCCAGAATAAGACAGACAGGAAAAGGGGCGGAAAGCTTATTTAAAGAAATAATGGCTGAGGGGCTGGCCCCGTGGCCGAGTGGTTAAGTTCGCGCACTCCGGTGCAGGCGGCCCAGTGTTTCGCTGGTTCGAATCCTGGGCGTGGACATGGCGCTGCTCATCAGGCCACGCTGAGGCAGCGTCCCACATGCTACAACTAGAAGGACCACAACGAAGAATATACAACTATGTACCGGGGGGCTTTGGGGAGAAAAAGGAAAAAATAAAATCTTTAAAAAAAAAAAAAAGAAAAGAAATAATGGCTGAAAACTTCCCAAATCTTGGGAGAGATATAGGCATCTAGGTACATGAAGCTGATAGGAACTTACACAGATTCAACCCAAAGGGGACTTCACCAACACAGTATATTAAAACTGTCAAAAATCAAAGACAAAAAGATTTTGAAAGCAACAAGAAAAAAGGAACTCATCACACACAAGACAATCAGCAGACTTCTCAGCAGAAACCTTGCAGGCCAGGACAGAGTGGGATGACACATTCAAGTGCTGCAAGTAAAACAGCCAACCAAGAATATTATACCTGACAAACCTGACCTTCAAAAATTAAGACAAGAACAAGACTTTCCATTGAAATCAAAAGCTGAGTCAGTTGACCATCACCAGGCCTGTCTTACAGGAAATGCTAAAAGAAGTTCTTTAAGCTGAAATGAAGGGATGCTAATTAGTAACAAGAAAACATATGACAGCATAAAAGTCACTGATAAAGGTAAGTATATAATCAAATTCAGAATACTCTAACATTGTAAGGCGGTGTATAAATCACTTATAATTCTATATGAAACCTAAAAAAGCAAAGTATTAAAAATTAATATAGCGGGGCTGGCCCCGTGGCCGAGTGGTTAAGTTCGCGCGCCCCGCTGCAGGCGGCCCAGTGTTTCGTCAGTTCGAATCCTGGGCGCGGACATGGCACTGCTCGTCAGACCACGCTGAGGCAGCGTCCCACATGCCACAACTAGAGGAACCCACAACGAAGAATACACAACTATGTACCGGGGGGCTTTGGGGAGAAAAAGGAAAAAATAAAATCTTAAAAAAAAATAAAAATAAAAATTAATATAGCTATAATAATTTGCTATTGGACATACAATATAAAAAGATGTAAACCATGACATAAAAATGTTTATCAACATAAAATACACTGTTATAACCATAAGATTATTTTATGTAAGCCTCATGGTCACAACAAAGCAAAATCCTATGTTAGATACACAAAAGAGAAAGAGAAAGAGAAAGGAATCAATGCATACCACCATGGAAAAATCACGAACTCACAAAGGAAGACAGCAAGAGAGGAAGAAAGGAACCATAAAACTGCCAGAAAACAATTAACAAGACCTATTAGACCTATAGAAAATAGTCTTTCCAACAGCAACAGAACACACATTCTTACCATGCACACAAGGAAATTTCTCCAAGACAGAACTAATGGTAAGAAACAAAACCAGTCTCAATAAAGACTGAAATCATATCAGGCATCTTTTCTGACCACAATGGTATGACAATAGAAATCAATAATAGAAGGAAGCTGGAAACTTCACAAACATGTGGAAATTAAGCAACACAATTTGAACAATCAATGGATCAAAGAAGAAATAAAAAAATATCTTGAGACAAATGAAAATGGAAACACAACGTAACAAAACTTATGGGATACAGCAAAAGCAGACTAAGAGGGAAGTTTATAGCAATAAATGCCTACATTAGGAAAAAAGAAAGATCTCAAATAAAAACCTAACTACACCTGAAGGAACTAGAAAAAGAACATGAAACTAAACCCAAAGTTAGCAGGCAAAAGGACAAAACAAAGATCAGAGCATAAATAAATGAAATAGAGACTGGAAAACAATAGAAAAGATCAATTAAACTAAGCTGGTTTTCAAAAAGATAAACAGAATTGAAAAGCCTTTGACTAGGATAACCAAGAAAGATAGAAGACTCAAATAAAATCAGAAACAAGAGAGAAGACAATAAAATTGATACCAGAGAAATATACAGGATCATAAGAGATTTCTGTGAACATTCATATGCCAACAAATTGGAAAATCTCAAAGAAATGGATAAATTACTAGAGACATACAACCTACGAAGACTAAATCATGAAGAAATAGGAATCTGAACAGACACATCACTAGTAAGGAAATTGAATCATTAATAGAAAATCTCCTAACAAAGAAAAGCCCAGGACCATATGTCTCCACTGGTGAATACTAACAAACATTTAAAGAAGAATTAATGCCAATCCTTCTCAAACTCTTATAAAAAATGGAAAAGGAGGAAACACTTCCAAAGTCATTTTTTTGTGGCCTGCATCACTCTGATTCTAAAGCCAGACAAGGAAACTACAAGAAAAGAAAATTACAGGTCAATATCCCTGATGAACATAGAAGTCAAAATTCTCCACATAATACTAGCAAATTGAATTCAAGAGCACATTACAAAGATCCCCATGATCACAGGGGATTTATTCCAGGGATGTAAAGATATTCCAACATAGGCAAACCAATAAATATGATACACTATACTAGAAAAATGAAGGATAAAAATGATATTCATCTCAATAGATGCAGAAAGAGCATCTGCAAAATTTAACATCCTTTCATGATAAAACCTCAACAAATTAGGTACAGAAGGAACCCTTCAACATAATAAAGGCCATATTTGAAAACTCCACAGCTAACATCATACTCAACAGTGAAAAGTTAAAAGCTTTTCCATGTAGATCAGGCACAAGACAAGGAAGCCCACTGTCACGACTTCTATTCTGGAAGTCGTAGCTAGAGCAATTAGGCAAGGGGGGGAAATGGCGTCTAATCAAAAAGGAAGAAGTAACTATCTTGTTTGCAGATGACATGATTTCATATACAGAAAACCCTAAAGACTACATCAAAAACCTGTCATAGCTAATGAACAAAGTCAACAAAGTTGCAAGATACAAAATCAACATACAAAAATCAGTTTTTTAGATAAATTAAGATAAATTAAGAAAGCAATCCCAAGTACAACAGCACGAAAACAATAAAATAATTAGGCATAAACGTAACCAAGGAAATGAAAAATCTATATACTGAAAACTGTAAGACATTAATGAGAGAAAATGAAGAAGACACAAATAAATGGAAAGATATCCCATGTGCTTGGATTGGAAAAATTAATATTGTGAAAATGTCCATACTATCTAAAGTGATCTGCAGATTCAGTGTAATCCCTATCAAAATTCCAATGGCATTTTTCACATAAATAGGAAAAACAACCTTAAAAATTGACATAGAACCACAAAAGGCCCCTAATAGCCAGAGTAATCTTAAGCAAGTAGAACAAAGCTGAAAATATCATACTTCTTGATTTCAAACTATATTACAAAGCTACAGTAATCAAAACAGTATGGTAATAGCATAAAAACATATATCTATATCTATACACACACACACACACACACACACACACACACACACACATACACACACACACATTAATGGAACAAAATAGAGTGGTCAGAAATAAACCCATACATATATGGTCAACTAATCTTTGACAAGTGCACAAGAACATACAATGGGGAAATGACAGTCTCTTCAATAATTGTGCTGAGGTCTGGATATCCATATGCAAAATAATGAAACTGGGTCCCTATCTTACACCAGTCACAAAAATTAACTCAAAATGGATTAAAGACTTAATGTAAGACTTGAAACCTTAAAACTCCTAGAAGAAAACAAAGGGAAAAGCTCCTTCGCATTGGTCTTGGTAATGATTTCTTGGATATGACACCAAAAGCACAGGCAACAAAGCAAAAAACAAGTGGAACTACATCAAACTATTAAGAGCTTCTGCATAGGAAAGGAAACAATCAACAAAATGAAAAGGCAACCTACAGAATAGGAAAAAAATTTCCAAATCATACATCTGATAAGGAGTTAATATCTAAAATGTATAAGGAACTCATACAACTCAACAGGAAAAAACAAATAATCTGATTAAAAAGGATCTGAATAAACATTTTCCAAAGAAGAAATACAAATGACCAACAGGTACATGAAAAGGTACTCAACCTCACTAATCATCAGGGAAATGCAAATCAAAACCATAAGGAGATATCACCTCAAACCTGTTAGGATGGCTATTATCAAAAAGACTAGAGATAAATGTCAGCAAAGATGTGGAGAAAAGGGAACCTATTTGCACTGATGGTGGCAATGGGAATTGCTGCAGCTATTACGGAAAACAGTATGGAGGTTCTTCAAAAAATAAAACTATCATATGATTCTGCAAATTCACTTCAGGGTATATAAATGCAAAGGAAACAAAACCATTATCTCAAAGAGAGACCTGCACTCCCATGTTCATTGCAGCATTATTCACAATTGCCAACACATGGAAACAACCTAAGTATCCATCCACAGAAGAATGCATAAAGAAGACGCAAGAAAGAGAGAGATATACACACAACAGACATGATACACACACACAATGGAATATTATTCAGCCATAAAAAAGATGGAAATCCTGTCATTTTCAACAACATGGATGAACCTGAAGGGCACTGTGCTAAGTAAAATAAGATAGACAGAGAAAGACAAATACTGTATGGTATCACTTATATATGTGGAATTAAAAAAAAAGTCAAACTCATAGAAACAGAGAGTATGGTTTCCAAGGGTTGGGAGATGGGGAAATGGGGAGATGTTGGTCAAAGGGGACAAACTTTCAGTTATAAATAAATTCTGAGGACCTAATTACAGCATGGTGACTATTAACACTATTGTATACTTAAAATTTGCCAAGAGAGAAGACATTAAGATTTGTCATCACACATACACAAACAAAAGACAACTATGTGAGGTGATAGATGTGTTAATCAACTTGACTGTGATAATCATTTCACAATGTATACATATATCAAATCATCACATTGTATACTTTAAGTATACACAATTTTATTTGTCAATTATACCTCAAGAAGGATGGAAAAAACAGGTACTTGGGGACCTTCTCAATGGTTTCAGACACACAGCTGAATGAAGAATAGCTTTATTTTTAGTTCGCCACTAGTTTTTCTTTATAAAATTCCCAGCAAAACCCTTTCTAAAACCTTATGTCGCTGACTAGCCATTATTCTTAACCACCTCCAGATTTTGGTGTAGTAAAGACGTCACAAGAATGGCATGTGACAGAGGTTGCCCAGCCCCTCCGATCCATAGCTCCCAGATTACTCATCTGCCTAGCCCCAGAGATAATTAGAAAGAGTGTTAGAGCAGTGGCGTGGCTGGATTTCTAGAAAGCGTTATTTGGCACAATGAAGTATGGAATGAAGTCAGCTACCAACCAGGACAGTTCCACACAAATTGCCCCAGGAATGGGAAAGCATTTTTACACACCATTCACCTGAGGGGCACCATGCACCACAGTCAGAGCAGGTGAAAGTGTCCACCCTCGTTTGTCCACGAAGGTAAATAAAGTAAAAAAAAATTTCCTGGAAAATAAATAATACAATGAAGAAGGCAAAAAACCTTTATTTTTTGGTCATAATAAGTCCGCTATCAAGAACTCTTTTGCTGGGGATAAACATCTATTAAAGGCTATCAAAATTTTCATAAACATTTTAGAACTTAGATTTGTAAACACGAAGCTTCACCTTTCAAAGCACACGTCTTTGAAAAGAAAATACGGTAAAATAACACAATTTGGATCAACATTAGGTCAAAATCCTTACATTTTCGACCATATAATTGTTCCACATGTTCCCACATGATAAAAAGAGTAACAGTTTAAATCAAGAGTCAACAGATAAACTCCAGAGAACGAAAATTGTGCTGTTTGATGCACCACAGTATTTTATAGTTAAATATGTCTGTTCTTTGTTACATTCCTAGAACCCTGGAGGAAGAAAGAATATCTTTGAATATACATTTGATATTGACAGTATCGATGCACACGCCTCTTCAAAAATCTCTTTATAGAATTGTATAAATAGGTCACTTTAATATTTAATTTTACAACGTCCCCCCAAAACTACAGATTTATTTCATTTTCATAACATTAATTTTGCCCAACATTAATCAAGCTAATCAACTACGCTATTGGAAATGCTTTTACCTTCCCCAATGGAGGTGGCAACTTGACAGGAAACACAAAATCCTACATTAAGACTCAGCAGTTGTTTGACCTACAAAAAGCAGCAGATTGTTTTTCTGTCATGCACATTCACACTCACCCAGTCTTGGCACACATATAGCACAGGGCACACTCCTTCAGAAGCTGGAAGGCTACAACGTGCTTCTCATTGCTGCAATGAAGTCACTGCCAGGAACTTAAATGATGAGAAAAAAACAACTTAAGAGAATGACAAGCTACATCCACCACATTGTTTTCTGTGGCTTTCTCCTTCATAGCATAAAACTTGACTGTCTAAGTGCTCAACAACAAGGGAATAATTTAGTAAATTATAATGAAAACCCAAAAGAATTGTGACAAATACTACATAGAAACAGTAGAAAGAACGATGTATGTGCAAAAGGAAAATTAAAAAGTGGATAGAATTAGTAATAAAATGTAAATAAGGGCAAGCAGTGGAAAGCAACATGAAAAAATTAAAACTTGTGCCAATGTTAGGATTATAATAGCATTTTCCTAACAACAACAAAAAAACGGAAAAACTAGTACTGAATGAAAGAAAAGATGCAAGTCTGGTTACACCACTGACTTTCAGTAGAGTAAATGTACTTCATAGCTATGGTCCACACTTCTGCCTACTAACACTAAGTGCGACTCTTGGCTTGCTGCCCTCATCTGCAAATTGAAGGGGGTGGCCTAAATAGCTTTTCAGCTCCAAAACTCAGTCTTCCCTTGCCATTAAAAAATCTAGCTGAATATTAAAGTCTTCCCTTGTTTCTTGCTGAATGACAGACACTGTAATGAAGGTCTCAAACATTATATTAAGAAAGAATTTGAGTACAGTCCTCAAATTATAGCCCTTCTAAGTCACTCTGAAGACTTTCATCTCTGTCAAGAAGATACCACAACTGAGTCCTCCACTGGTTAAGTAAATGGCTAGGCTACTGGTTTATCACATGCCAAGACCCATGCTTTGTCTCTGACAACTTGTTTGGTTCACTGAATGGCAAAGTGGCTGGAGAGAAGCACATTCATTCTTGTAATTTCTCCTCATTTTACCTGTGGGTGATGACTCCCACTGGAAAGCACTGTCTTGCTTTTGCCTTTCCTTTTTCTCTCAGACTCACACATATATAACATGTACACTTCAGAGGCCCAAATAAAATACTCCACGTTTTTTACAGATAGCCTGGAGCAGGAGAAGGAGAAGAAAGAAAAACAAAAACAAAACAGCACATAAAGCCTTCCTTGTTCTTATAATCTTTCTTAGACAAATTCTACATTAGAGAAAGCCCCAGCTGAGGATTTTACAGCAGTGTTAAACAATACTTAAGTCCCCTGAGAGGGAAGGAATGCATTCCCTTTAGTATTCACTGTGCTAAACTACTCAGCTTTCCTGAAAGATAATCTAACAGAGCAGTCAGAAAGAAAAAGCACAGACCATGGTACTTGCACTTAGCTACTTACACACCCGTTTGTTTCTTTCCTTCCCAGGAAAGAAAGCAAACAAAACTATTCTTGGGATCTGTTCACATAAGGCCTGGCATTCAGTCCTGCACGAAGTAGTGACCTAATATCCATACACTAATTCAATAAATTTAATTCAGACGGTAAATTCCTAAAACTGTGTTCTATGTTGTAGACACTACACCAGAGGAAGATTAGATTCCTTGTCCTCAAGGAAGGCACAATCTGAAAAGAAGACAAAACAAACAGATATAAACCAGATTAATGAGAGCAGGTAGCTAAGCAAAAATAGACAAAAATTCATGATTAACTATCTAAATGAAAGGAGAAGTGCAAATGCGATTACCATAAACAATTGAGAATAAACAACTAACTCTAGACATGCACATATCAAGTGGTAAGAACAGAAGTTCCCATATTTTGATGGGTCTGAGTAATCTCACATAGTCTATTAAAGGCCACTAATGCTCTAACGTCCACTAGTACATCTTATTAGGAAGAAATATCATTTATTAATGCTTGAATTTCAGTCAAGTTTTTCCACAATTTATTCACAAATCTAATGTAAAGTGTACTTTAAGACATATGATACTCAAACACCAAACTGAATTCAAGATTCCTAAAGTGTTGACAGTGTGTAATGAAGGCTCATAATGAATATCATTTAGATGGTTATGCTGGAATATAAAAACCACAGGCAAGAAACAGTTCTCACTCTTGAGATAACAGTGATTATATTGATTATATCTATGGGCATTTAGCACTAACATCAGACATCAATTAATCCAAAGTCCTGAATAAGAAACCAACTACGAAATAAGAAAGAAAATCTACACATATATTCACTTACGGAATAAAAATGAAACATATCCCACCTTCTTGTAGGTGAATATTAATTGACCTAAAATCAGGCCAACTATGAATCCTTTACCATAAATGCTCTTCTGACTGACTTCCACTCAACCGAACAGCTACATCAACAGATGGTCCTCATTGCCTTTGTAAAACATACTATATGATTCATAGCCAATGAACGCTCTTCTATACGACACCAGTGCCCTATACGCTTGCAAAGAGTAAACTGTTGGTTCACAAACCTGTTTATGACAGCTTTATTTATTATTTAATTAAGTATCATGTAAACGAGTGATGTAAAAAGTGAGGTACTGCTTCCATAAAAAATAAGATAAAAACTGTAGGGGCCAGCCTGGTGGTGCAGTGGTTAAGTTCACACGTTCCACTTCGGCAGCCTGGGGTTCACGGTTCGGATCCCGGGTGTGAACTTGCGTGTGGCTTATCAAGCCATGCTGTGGCAGGCGTCCCACATATAAAACAGAGGAAGATGAGCATGGATGTTAGCTCATGGCCAATCTTCCTCAGCCAAAAGAGGAGGATTGGCAGCAGATGTTAGCTCAGGGCTACTCTTCCTCCAAAACAAAAAAATAAAAACACTGTAAAGCGAAACTCTTTTTAAAAAGAAAAAAGCCTGTTGTCAAATTAAATATGAAATAACTATTGAAGACTAGGAAGGGGAATATAAAAGAATTCTGCACTCAAATTACTCACATATGTCTAAGTTGTTTCAACAGTTTTAGTAAACCCTCAAAGACAATTGCGGCCAATGCATTATGGATGTGGTTTATTCAACAAAGAGAAATTAGAACACAAATCAGTGGAACCATCCTCAAACCAACCCTCACTGCACATTTAGAGATCCTGAGGATCTTTTAAAAACCCCAAGGCCAAGGCTGCATTTCAGACCAACTTAATCAGAATCTTTAGGGTTGATATCTAAACATCAGTATTTTTTTAAATCTCCTCAAGCTGTTCCAATGTGCAGCCAATGCCAACCACTGATCTACATGAAAAGACTGTTGAGAGGATGAACAATCATTTGTCTTACTATAAAATCTTTTTAAGTATACACTATTTTTCTTTCAATGATTTCAAGCTTTAGCTGACTGTTTCTAATTTATATATGCACTACGGAACTGATGATGTCAGATAAGAAGTATTCCACCAAACAACAACAAAAGAGTGTGCAACCAGATCTACCTTGGCCTAACAAGTACAATGAATGGGAGTCGCATGCCTTTCTTCTCACGAATGTCTACAGGTAAGATCTATCAGTTAAAGGTAAAGTAAGGTCAAAACACGACTGCTATAATTTCAAGGGTATTCTCCCTCTGTAAAACTGAACTATCTGTCCAGCTCCTTCTACAGCATTGGGAGATCCTCCAATACTTTAAGTGTACATAATCACGTTCTAGCAAGGCAGAATGGACGGTGAGTTTTAAAAGGTTGGGATCGGAGGGAAAGGTGGAGGTACCTTGCAGGGGAAGAAAAGGTATAGGAGTTTAATTTTCAGGTGTGCACAGCACAAAACCCTAATTTAGGAAACCAAACTTATTAATTCATTCTCTCATTTATTCATGCAAAAAAATACAATGAATAACTATACGTATGGCTATGCCAAGTGCTCTAAAACAATGTAAAAAATGGCAAAAACATCATCTGAAAAACAAAGCCAATATATGAGTCTATATTCCTCTTTAACCCCTCTTCTGCTGCAACTGATAGTGGACAGCTTTTCAACAAGGAGCTATTACAGCCCGCTGAAAAGGATGCCTACACAAGGGCAAAGCTGCTTAATGACAGTCACATGTGACGGACTATGTACTCTTCAATACCAAGTTGCTCAACTGCCAGATGTAGTCCTCCTCGTACTCTTATAAAATAATCTGGAATTGGGCCTTTGATTTAGATTAGCTACATTTTTTACTTCCAAAGTACACTAGTAAAAACATAGTCTTCAAATTTAACACTCGAAACTGGAGTTCCATTTACCTCCTCGTACTTACGCAAAGAAAATGACTGCAACTGAAATCCTTCCACGGGAAATGAAGCCCTTGGAACTTCTGAGCAGTTGTTCATGCTTAACAGTTTTTATCTGAGCCATCAAAACTATGAATAGTCTTTCTATTAAAATGAGTCCATTCTAAGGATGGAGAAAAATTTATAGCGTAGCCTGGTATAAAATTCAAGTCCTTCTTATCTCAAACAACAAGTTTTATAAGGGCAAAGGGAACAAAGTCCTGCCCTGTCCAAATTCTACTGCTTATCAAGTGAGAATAAAGGAATTCATAAGGCCATACTTTATAGTTTTTGTTCTACACCTTAAATTTGTTCTGAATTTCCCAATTAGTTTTGTGACACAAATATATTGCTTTGTTCTAACTGAAGAACCCAATAAAATTCTACAAAATTTTAATAAGAAGTTAGGTGCAGTCATCATGATTACGCAAATTTCCAAAGAGACTGTGTAAATAAATTTCAAATTAACTCTGAAATTAAAGACTGAATTAGAGTACATCCTTTAAACTTACAGACAGATAAGGCATAAGGTTCCAAGCAAGGCTGGCAATGGGGTTAAATAATATCTATAATAATCTCAGAGCAGTTGTTCAGAAGAACATCTCTTACCAAAGGAAAAAAGTATATTCATTTTCCCCGCACCTAATTCAACAACTCATCAAAATGAATATTTCAAGAAAAAGAATCTATTGTGTCCTATGCTATGCTCTTTCTGGTGGAAGTAGCTAATAATTTGTCAATGAGGCAAAAATTAATTCCAAACTGATTACAAAAATGCACTATCAAAATTGTCCTGTAAAAGAAAAATACTGCAAAGCTAATGTTTCTTATGGATCTATGCCTTGATGGAATAGCAATGAAGGGGTATGAAGATGCAAATTTATGTGTTACTGATAATATAATTTATACAATGCAAGGTAAATTTACAATGGAGCTGCTTCTAGCAAAGATTAGCAAAGTATGATGACATTTCAAGTACAAATTGGAGAAACATTATAAAGATAACAAAAAACAATTATCACTCCCTATCAAGCACTTACTATCAGGCCCTGTGCAATGCAAACACTTAAAAACATTGTCATTTAATCACTTTTTCAAAAGCATTTTAGGGAACTTCTGCTTCCAGGAAGATGGAATAGACATACTTTTCCCTACTACATAAAGGACAACTAAAAACCCTGGACACTATAGATGAGAACATAAAAATAGACTCTGAAAGGTGGAGAGAAGAAGGCGAACCAGCTAGGAAACTGGGGAACCAAAAAGTGAGAAGGTGGTGAGTTCCCTAGGTTTTCTGTTTTCATTTTTGTTTTTTGCCTCATATATCCCAGATTGTCAGCTGAAGAAGCCAAAAACCCGGAAAACACAATAGCGGATATGAAAAAAAAACAGCCCCAAGGAAAGTCTGCTATCTTTAGACAAAGGACTAGGAAAGAGTTGAACTAGCAAGCTACATAACTTTTACACAAACACCAAAGAAAAAACTGGGATGCAACCATTCCCCCATTAGCAAGGGAGAGGGGAGCCTAGACTTCTATTCTCCCCAGGCTTTAAAGAGGTAATCTACCTCCACATCCAGTTGGTGTCCCAGAAGCATGCATAGAGAGTCTAGACTTTCAACTCTGCTTGGCAGAAAAGAGGCCCCCCCCTCCTCTAGCAGTCTCAGTGGAGGTCATGAGGGGAACCTTGATCCTCACAGGGCAGTAACAAGGCACCTTCTACCTCTCCCCACTGGAGTGGTGTTAGAAAAATCATTGTGGAGAGTCATTGCCTGGTGTTAACAAGACCACCCCACTCCCTGTGGCATTAGCGGAGGCCACGAGGTAAGCAGTAATAAGGCACTATTACCCCTCTCAGTCAGTATGGGATCAGCTGAGGCTTAGAGGGGAATTGGAACTCCTACTCAGCACTAACAATAAGGCACTCTCTCCTTTCAAGGTGACAAGTGAGGTTGAATTGGAAACCAGGACTTCTACCCGAATGTGGCAGCCCCCTTCTCTTGCCGGAGAGCTGTCAAAAAAATCCAGCTAAAAACCGAAGATTTAAATAAGATTCAGTCTCAAAACATAATACTGAAAATATCCAGATTTTGATCAAGTAACACTCCACATACCAAGAACCAGAAAACCCAACTTAAATAGAAAAAGACAATCAATAGACACCAACATTGAAGTGACAGAGATATTAGAGTTATCTGACAAGGATTTTAAAGCCCACCATAAAAACGTTCCAGCAAGCAATGACAGACGTGTTTGAAACCAAAGAAAAACTAGAAACTTGCAGCAAAGAAATAAGTCTCAGCAAGGTAACAGAAGATATAAAGAAGATCCAAGAGGAAATTTTAGAATTCAAAAATGCAATATTCAATAACAAAAATTAAAAATTCGGGAAACTAGAGAAAAAATGCTGAAAGAAATTAAAGAAGATACTAATAGAAAGACACTTTATGTTAATAGAAAGGAAGACAATATTGTTAATATTTCCACATTACCCAAAGAGGTACAGATTCAACACAAGCCCTATAAGATTCCCAATAGCATTTTTGGCAGAAATAGAAAAATTCATCCTAAAATTTATACGGAAATTTGAAGGACTCCAAACAGTCAAAACAATTTTGAAAAAGTAGGACAAAGTTTGAGGACCACCACTCCCTAACTTCAAAATATATTTAAAGCTACAGTGATCAAAACAGTATGGTACTGGCATAAAGACAGACAAATAGACCAACAGAATACAACAGAGGGCCCAGAAATAAACCCTTGGGTACAGCGTCAAATGATCTTTGACAAGGGTGCCAAGACATCAACAGGAACAAAACGTAAGGAAAAGCTTCATGACATTGAATTTGGCAATGATTTCCTGTATATGATATCAAAAGCACAGGCAAAATAGACAAATGGGGCTACATCAAACTTAATAAATTTTGCACATCAAAGGACGCAATCAACAGAGTGAAAAGACAACCTACGAAATGGGAGAAAAACGTTTGCAAATCATACATCTGATTAGGGGTTAATATCCAGAATACACGCATACCTCATTTTATTGCGCTTCACTTTACCGCTCTTTGCAGATGCTGTATTTTTTACAAATTGAAGGTTTGGGGGCAACCCTGAGTTGAGCAACTCTATCAGTGCCATTTTTCTAGAGCATCTTTCACTTCATGTCTCTGCGTCACATTTTGGCAATTCTCATAATTTCAAACTTTTTCATTATTATTATATTTATTACGGTGATGTGTGACCAGTGATCTTTGACGTTACTATTGTAATTGTTTGGAGGCGAAACAAACCATGCCCATTTAAGATGGTCAACTTGGGCCGGCTTGATGGTGCAGCGGTTAAGTTCACACGTTCCACTTCGGCGGCCCGGGGTTCACCAATTCAGATCCCAGGTGCGGACATGGCACCACTTGGCAAGCCACGCTGTGGTAGGTGTCCCACATATAAAGTAGAGGAAGATGGGCACGGATGTTAGCTCACGGCCAGTGTTCCTCAGCAAAAAGAGGAGGATTGGCAGCAGATGTTGGCTCAGGGCTAATCTTCCTCAAAAAAAAGATGGTCAACTTGATCAATCTTGTAAGTGTTCTAACTGCTCCACCGACCAGCCATTCCCCGTTTTTCTCCCTCCCTCAGGCCTCCCTATTCCCTGAGACACAACAACATTGAAAGTAGGCCAATTAACAACCCTACAAATGGCCTCAAAGTGTTCAAATGAAAGGAAGAGTCGCACGTCTCTCACTTTAAATCAAAAGCTGGAAATGATTAAATTTAGTGAGCAAGGCATGTTGAAAGCTGAGATAGGCTGAAAGCTACACCTCTTGTGCCAAACAGTTAGCCAAGCTGTGAATGCAAAGGAAAAGTTCTTGAAGGAAATTAAAATGCTACTCTAGGAAACATACAAAAGAAAAGAAAGCAAAACATTCTTATTGGTGACATGCAGAAAGTTTTAGTGATCTAGACAGAAGATCAAACCAGCCGCAATATTCCCTTAAACCAAAATCTAATCCAGAAGCTACGCCCTAACTCACCTCAATTCTGTGAAGGCTGAGAGAGGGGAGGAAGCTGCAGAAGAAAAATTTGAAGCTAGCAGAGGTTGGTTATGAGGTTTAAGGAAAGAAGCCATCTCCACAACATAAAGTGGCAAAGTGAAGCAGCAAGGGCTGATACAGAAGCTGCAGCAAGTTCTCCAGAAGATCTAGCTGAGATAATTAATGAAGGCGGCTACAACAAACAGATTCTCACTGTAGACGAAACAGCCTGCTATCGGAAGAAGATGCCATCTAGGACTTTCTCAGCTAGAGCAGAGAAGTCAATGCCTGGCTTCAAAGTTTCAAGGACAGGCTGATTCTCATTAGGGGCTAATGCAGGTGGTGACTTTAAGTTGGAGCCAATGCTCGTTTACCATTCCAAAAATCCTAGGGCCCTTAAGAATTACAGTACATCTACCCTGCTTGTCCTCTATAAACAGAACAACAAAGCCTGGAAGACAGCATGTCTGTTTACAACATGGTTTACTGAATATTTTAAATGCACTTTGAGACCTACTGCTCAGAAAAAAAGGTTCAAAATATGACTGCTCATTGACAATGCATCTGGTCACTCAGGAGCTCTGATGGAGATGTACAATGAGATTAATACATAAAGAACTACAACAACAAAAGATCAAACAATCTGATTAAAAAATGGGAAAAAGACTTGAATAGACACTTCTCCAAATGACATACAAATGGCCAAAAGACATCTGAAAAGATACGCAACATCAGTAATCATCAGAAAAATACAAATCAAAACTACAACGTGTTATCGCCTCACATCCGTGAGAATGGCGACTAGCAAAAGACCAGAAAACAACAAGTGTTGGCAAGGATGTCGGGAAACCGGAAGCTTTGCACGCTGTTGATGGGAATACAAAATGGTATGAATGCCATGGAAAACAGTATGGAAGTTCCTCAAAACATTAAAAATAGCACTACCATACAACCTAGCAATACCACTTCTGGGTATATCCCCAAAAGAATTGAAAGCAGGGTCTCATGTCACCTATATTCATACCAGCACTATTCATAATAGTCAAGACGTGGAAGCAACCCAAATGTCCACTGATGGATGAACAGATAAACAAATGTGGTATATACATACAAGGGAAGATTATTCAGCCTTAAAAAAAGGAAATCCTTTCACATGCTATAATATAGATGAACCTTGAGGATATTATGCTAAGTGAAATAAGCCAGTGACAAAAGAACAAATATTGCATGATTCTACTTATATGAGGTGCCTACAGTCGTCAAATTCATAGAGACAGAAAGTAAAATGGTGGTTACCAGGAACTGGGAAGAGGGAGAAAAGGGAATTGGTGTTGTGGTCTTTTTTTTTTTTTTTTTTTTTTTTGAGGAAGATTAGCCCTAAGCTAACTACTGCCAATCCTCCTCTTTTTGCTGAGGAAGACTGGCCCTGAGCTAACATCTGTGCCCATCTTCCTCTACTTTTATGTGGGACACCTACCACAGCATGGCTTTTGCCAAGCGGTGCCATGTCCGCACCCGGGATCCGAACCAGTGAACCCCGAGCCTCCGAGAAGCAGAATGTGCAAACTTAACTGCTGCACCACCAGGCCGGCCCAGGAATGGTTGTTTTAATGTGTACAGAGTTTCAAGTTTGCAAAATGAAAAAGTTCTTCACAAAAATGTGGATATAATTAACACTACTGAACTGCATACTTAAAAATGTTTAAGGTGGTAAATTTTATTTAATCTGCCTTTTACCACTGTAAAATATTGTATTTTAATTTAAAAAAACAAAACAAAAAGTCAACGGATGGGCTCAACATCAAGTAGAGGGGAGAGGGAAGCAGCCAGAGAGAAACAATGTACGACCTATAGAGGAAAGAATCATAGTTGAATTTCTTATCAGAAACTGTGAAGGCCAGAAAAAAGGTGCCATGACATTTTTTTGATCGCTGAAAGAAAAGAACTGACAACCCAGAAGTCTATAGCAAGTAAAAATATTCCTCAGGAAGGGACGTGTAATCAAAATATTCTCACACTAAAGAAAATTTTAAAAATCTGTTGCTAGACCTATCCTAAAGAATGGCTAAAGGAAGTTCTCTTAAAAAAAACGATGAAAGAAAGAATCTTAAACAATCAGAAAGGAAGAAAGAACAATAGAAACAGCAAAGTAAATACAATATCCTTTCTCTTCTTGAGTTTTCCAAGTTTCAACTGACAGTTGAAACAAAAATGATAGCTGTCTGGTGTGGTTCTAAATGCATGTGGAGGAACTATTTAAGATAATTATAATATGAACGGGGGAGGGCAAAGGAAAGTAAATTTTAACACTTCACTTGAACTGGTAAAATGCAGACAACAAGACACAAGTTATGTATACACACTGTAATACCTAGAGCATTCACTAAAAACGAGGTACAAAGACAAACACTGAAAAACATTATAGATAAAGCAAAATGGAATTGGAAAAAGTTCTAGAAAGTAACCTACAGGAAAGGAAGAAAAGAAGAGAAACAAAAAATAAAATACAGAATACAAACAAAACAAAATTGACAAACTTAAGGCCTAATATATCAATAAGTAAAAGCAAGTGGTCTAAATATACAAATTAAGACAGATTGGTAGAATGAATTTAAAAATATGACCCACACAAATGTTGATAGCAGCTTTATTTATAATAGAAAAAAGCAGAAACAACACAGATGTCCTTCAATGAGGGAATGATTAAACAAACTATGGTGCTTCTTCTATACCATGGAATTCTACTCAGAAACAAAAGGAACATACAACTCGGATGAATCTTCAGAGAATCAAGTTTAATGAGAAACAACAATCCCAAAAAGTTACATAGTATATCATTCCGTTTATATAATAGTCTTGAGATGGCAAAATAATAAAAACGGCGAAAAATTATTGGTTGCCTGGAGTTAACGACTGAGGGTGTAGGGGTGGGAGGAAAGTGGTGTGGCTATAAAAGGCCGACATGAAAGATCCCTTTCGTGATGGAATTGTTCAGTATCTTGACTATATTAACATCAATATCCCGGTTGTGACATTATACTATACAGTTTTACAAGATGTTACCATTGGGAGAAACAAGGTGAAGGGCACATGGTATCTCTCTGTATTATTTCTTACAGCTGCATATGAACCTATTACTATCTCAAAATAAAAAGTTTAATTTTAGAAAAGTATATTAGGTGATAATTAGGTGATAATTCTCCTGATTTACTACATGAGGAAACAATTTTATCAAGTTTCCAAATATTGCTCAAGGTCATAAACCACCAGTAAACGGTAGAAGCAGAATTCAAACTCATGTCACCCTGACTCCCAAAAGAAATCACAGATTTGCTCAAAAGCATTTAAGGAATAACTGAGCATCTGTAATGTGCTGGTATTATAGATTTTTTTTAAAAAAGGACAACATAGTTCTGTATCTCTAGGACCTCATGGTGCTATAGAGGACATGGTAAATAATTACAATAAATACATGATACATAGACAAGGCCAAGTGCTAGCACTCTTGAGGGGGATCAAGTGAGGATTCTCAGGTGGGAGAGGGCAGCCATTAGCAAGCAGGGGCCTAAGAGACTCAGACTGACCTTTAACAAGATCACTCCAGCAGTATCTTGGACCAGGGGAACGCATCATGAATGGCAGTATGGAGACCAATCAGGAGGCTCCGCTAATAAGCCAGGAGGGAGATGGTAAGAATAGAACTAAAATGAGTCCTTTAGGAACACAGATGACCAGCTGGACAGTGATGCCTTGCCTCTGGTAGGAAGTACAAGAGGAAGGAAATGTTAGGTTGAGGAAGAAGAAATTAACTGCATTTTAGAGATGTTGCGCTAGAGGTATCTGTTGAACTTTAGGACAGATATCTAACTAGTCAATAAAATATATGCCTCTATGATTCAAGATAGACATTAGACTAGTGAGAGATTTTGGAATAATCAGTTACAGGACATAGCAAAACCCATGAAAATAGGAAATTGCTCAGAGAGAATACGCAGAATGAGAGGGGGAAAAGGGGATAGGATGAACTTAATTCAAGGAAACAGTATTTTAGAAGAAATGATGTCTGGGTATTAACCTAATTCAAGAAGGAGATAACATAAATATTTTAAATGGGAATTCTTACAGAGGAGAGTGTATATACGTTTGGTGGTGGTAAAAGAGATTTTTGTTTTACTATTATATGTTTAATTTTGGAAAGGGATCAAAATGCTAATGATCACAAGGAAGTAATATTCTCCTGTGCCAATGTTTTTGGTAATGCGTTACTTGAATTTCTTAACTTTTCTTGCTCATAATATAAGACTGATTAACTCATTTTCCTAAATGTAAAACCAGGAAATGGCCGGCTATTGAGGATATCACATAATGTATTTTCTTATAGTTGTGAACAAACTTCACAGAAGAAATATCTTTTTGACAATTACAAGTTTATATTAAATCCTTTGGTCAATGTTTGAAATTAGGGAGGGGAGGGTACTTTTTTGCCCTTTTTAAGATACTGGAGGAAATTCCAAATTAATAGCCTTTTAAAAGAATGGCTTTTTGTAATAATTCAGAAAAGAATGGCTTAAATTTGTTTTTTAAACATCTCGATCCCTGGGTTTATACTAAGGCTTTTTATCTCTCCACAGGAAACTAAACTCATTTTATTTGAGGAAGATTAGCACTGAGCTAACTGCTGCCAATCCTCCTCCTTTTGCTGAGGAAGACTGGCCCTGAGCTAATACGTGTGCCCATCTTCCTCGACTTTATATGTGGGATGCCTACCACAGCATGGCTTGCCAAGCAGTGCCGAACCAGCGAACCCCGGGCCACCAAAGCAGAACATGCGCACTTAACTGCTGAGCCACCGGGCTGGCCCCGAAACTAAACTCATTTTGATAAGTTAAAAAAAAAATCTCCAATGTAAGTTTAAAAAATAAATCATTGGGAAGGAACAAAAGAACAACAGTTCTGCTAAGAATCACAGAGATCTAGAGCACCATAAGCATGTTAAAAACAAGACAAATATTTCTGTTTCTCTTTTCCCGCTTTCCAAATAAAAGCAGGCTATTCTTCAATTAGCTATGGAGACTTAAATTATTTAGCTTTATACTGCACACATGTCTTGGTATATGAATGCATTCTCTCCTTATTTGGTTGCTAGGAATAATAGCAACATGCTCATCCAAAGAAGCAGTTAATGTCCCCCTTCTCTTCCTTTTTATGAAGATCATCTGTTGAAATGTTCTCCCCATTTTAACATTAGTTTACTCTTATTCCTTAACTCTGAGTTTCACGTTTCTACAGCAGGATATTCAAGGTGAAAAGAAAAGGTTAAGAAAGTATACAGCTTTATTTACCAAAGTTCATTAACAGCAAACAATGGGTAACAGGCTGCTCAAAGGAAAGTAATCCACTGAGGAAAAAAGTAAATTCCAAACTACCGTGATAACCTTTCCTGACCCTGTACACAAAAACGTCTGGTTATAATAGCTTTAAAAGTTAACAGTGCAAATGGGTTTAAAATGGAGAATGGATCTTTTAAGTCAAAATTCTAGACTTTGATTATGGGTAAAGAACAAGTAATTTTGCTGCCATAAAAACACAGCAGAAACAAATCTACACAGAAAAAACAATGTAAGAAAAATAAGCCCTTGGGGCCAGCCCAGTGGTATAGCGGTTAAGTTCGAGCGCTCTGCTTTGGCAGCCTAGCATTCACCGGTTTGGATCCCTATGCACTGCTTATCAAGCCATGCTGTGACAGGCATCCCACATATAAAGTAGAGGAAGATGGGCACAGATGTTAGCTCAGGGCCAATCTTCCTCAGCAAAAAGAGGAGGATTGGCGGCGGACGTTAGCTCAGGGTTAATGTTCTAAAAAACAAAAATGAGCTCAATGTGTACTAACGTCTTTTTTAAACTAGAAGAATGGAGGAGGGATTTTTAATGTGCATATATATATATATATATACACACATATATAATCATAAGAAGTATGAAGGCAGTCATCACAATTTTCCATCTTCCCACATCACAATTCCATTCTCTAGGGCCTCAGCTTAACTTTATAGTCAATACACCAATGTTTCCAACAAGCAAATCAAGGAAGCAAGGATTTCAAAAGAGAGGCATTTTTAAGATGCTTCTGGAAACCTCATTACCAGCCCTATAAATTCCCAAGAGAATAAGTATATATATGGATCCAGAACCAAAAAGATGGCCAAGAGCCCCAGGTAAGTGAAGATGTGTTAGGAAGTACACAGTTCTTTCCCCAAAGCCTGGTAACGGTATATTGAAACACAGAACTATAAAATCAAAATTTCAGATGCAACCAAAATTCACTGCTTCCCTAAAATATAACCCCCAAGAGACAGCAAACAGACAGTTTCATATGTGGTCAGCTAAACTGATGGGGATTTTTCGCATATTCAACACTGGAAAACACTTCTTCTATACATGAACGAGCAAAGTCAGTTAACTGAAAGAAAACATAAAAATTTCTGACTAAGCAACTAAGCAACTAAGGTTGTGGGAAGTGACTATCAATTTGTTTCAGAACCAAAAATACATCGTTTCATTACAAATATTTCTCTAGAAAATTCTCTGTTCACTCTAAAGCAACATAGCCTATCTTTCCTGTTACTGTAGTTTCATTATTTTTCTTCTGTAAATTCTAAATAATGCCTCTGGAACAGGGTTTGAAGATTCCTTCCTCTTTGTCAGTGGCGATGTCAAATTCTAGGCACAGAGCCTGTGTTTCATCCAAGAATCATTTAGGCCAGCGGAAACACTTTCACAAATAAAACTTCTAGGTTCATTCCCTTCCCGAGAAGCCATGGGAGCCCGTCAACATGAGAACACTGGAGGGAGATGGCAGGTTTCCCTTGGGAAAGGAATACATATTGACTTACCTTCTCTGCATACTTGAACTTAACATAGAACCAGCTTGACTTGATCATTGTCTCACTTCCTGCCCTCAGAGGAAAAGAAGATGGGAAAAAAATAAAAAGAGGAAAAGAAAAAAAAAACACAACACCACAGTAGAGTGCTGAAGAAAAAGCGATGTTTCAGCAAAGGCTTCTTTCAGATGTTGAATTTTCCAAAGGATGACATGTATTCAAAGACAGGAGGGGCAAAGGGGAAAGAAATAGGAAAATGCTCTATTTCAAACCTGGCCTCCTTCCACTTTATGTTTCTGTACACCCTCCCTTAGCGCCTAAAACACTGTGTGTGATCTAGCTCCGGAAACTGCACTCCAGAACTGCTGTGCTGAGCTGCCTGCCTCTCCCTTTCCCTCCCTCTGTGTTGCTCCCTTGGCTGGCTGACAAGAGAATTCCTCAAATGGACTTCAGCTGCCTTCATCACAAATGGCACATGTCAGTAAAGGCAGGAGGCAGGCGCTGGCCCTTGTAGCCTCCCAGAAGGACAACCTCCTCCTCCCACCCCTACCCCCACAGGATGAATAATGAATTCCAGCACTCCCCCTCAGGACACAAATTAACACCTGGCCAAACATTATTCTGACAAGAGCCTGTATCTAGACAAAGGACTCTGCCACAGCTTTAACCCCATAATCTCCAAAACAAGATCAGGAGGTGACCTTTCTCCACGCCTACATAAGATTACAACACCAAAAAAAGTCTAGTCTCCTTAGCAAAAAAATGAATAAGAATCCATTTGAAATTCTTCAGCTGAAACAACATCTTTCACTTTCTCGTAGCCAGAGAAAGAGAAACTGGAACAGCTTTCTCTTGCTATCCCCCTTGCCAAAACAGCTCCTGGTATTCAGCTTCATGAACTAACAGCTTGGAAAAATCATCGACACTTTATACATACATTTTTTTGTTCAGAAATGTAAAGAATGTTTTTATTTTTCTTTCACTATTATTAACTCATTTAACTTCTCAAGATTTTAAGAAAAATTGTGAAACAGCAGCTGCACCCACTTGACAAGATGCAAGAAACAGAAGAAATGAACAAAGGGGGTGAAATTGAGGAGCATGGCTGTAGCATATGCGAATGTGCGGCACTTACCACTGCGCTGAGGATGAAATGCTGGAGACAGGCCATGGGAGACAGTGATTCTCAAAATATTTCATAATGTGATGACACATCTCTCATCCCTAATTCCCACATCCCTACCCCTCCAAGTAATAAATATATATTTATCAAATACAAAATAATTAAGATTCATCTGGATTTAAAAGTAAATTTTATAGGATGTTGTAAACTATCCCCATCTGCAAAGAGAAGAGAAACAGGAGAGTTTGAATGCCTGAGTATTAGCCTCTACCTTTCAAAATGGTATGAAAAAAGAGTGAAATAATTTCCCATTCAGGTGCTTTGTGTCCACTCTTATTGCTGAAGCTGAGTGGAGCAATGAAGCCAACATGCTAAAGAGCAACCTTAACTGCCGATCAGAAGGGTCAAAGTCTACACAGGGGCTCATCTCCCTTCACATCTGCAAAAGACCAGGAGTATGTGCAGACCATTATTTCATTCCTCTACCTTTGTGTCACAGAAGCACCAACCTTTCATCCCTATAGACCCTTCATATGAGGCACATCATGCTTTCCTCAGTCAAGGTGTTTGAGGGCGGAACATTTGCTGAAGCACAAATATTACTTATTAAGTGTCTTTATGGAAAAGGGATATGCTTCTACTTTTAAGAAGTGGAAGAGAATAGAAGCTGCTATTATATATCATTAGGCTAAGAAGTAGCTTCATTTTGGCATTCAAAATTTTAGGGAGGATTACCACTGGAAAGCCCTCATGAAAAATTCCACCTCTACATCACAATAATTATAAACCTTCCTATAACAGTTTTGAAGAAGCATCTTCCTCTACACTCACCCTAACATTCTAATACTATTTCAGCAGAGCAGCTAAACAAGTGAATAGTAAAACATCATGCTAAAAGTGACAGCAAGTGTGTCAAAACTCATCCCCCTAAGACCCACGTACAATAAAGGATCTCAGTGAATTCTACTTTGAGTAAGTGAAGATATAAATCACTTTTGTTGTTAGTGCCAACAAGTAGATTCCAATTCCTAGAGACCCGGTGTACAGCAGAGCAGAACCCTGCTCGGTTTTTTTTTTGTACCATCTTCTCATCTTCTCGTGCTATATCAGATAGTGCTCCACTGCTATTCATAGGGTTTCCATGGCCAATTTTTTCGGAAGTGGATGGCCACGTCCTTCTTCCTAGTCTGGAAGTTCCACTAAAACCTCTCAGCCATAGGTGACCCTGCTGATATCTGAAATACCGGGGTCAGAAGTTTCAGCATTACAGCAACATGCAGCGCCACAGTATGATAATCGACAGACACGTGGTGTGGTTCCCTAACTGGAAAGGAACCCAGGCCGTGGCAGTATGAGCACTGAATCTTAACCAGAGAACCACTAGGGTTGGTGATAAATCACTTAGGAAGTGGGAAATAGAGGGAATGGAGTTCATATCTGAAGGCCTCTAATTTCTCTGAGAACAATGGCTCTATTCTTATTGCCCCTGTCAATTCCCTGAATCTTTCTGGCATCCAGATGTTATTCTTTCTAGAACATCCATATATTCCCCTATCATGCCATCTAACTCATATTTCTCATCCTTTAGATTGGCACTTAGCTGTCACTTATTCCAAGAAGCTTTCCTTATCCTCATCCCTGCATCTGGGTTGGGTGCACCTATAACATACTGAACTTCTCTCTTCTTAGCACTTAGCACACAATGTACTTTTTGACTATTTACTTCTCTGCATCTCTCTCTGAACTGGAGGCCTCTTGAGAGCAAGTCTCCAAACTGCCTCAATACAGTTGGAGCTTGTGGCTGGGCACAATGCCTAGACACAGTTGATGCTCAGTTAGTATCCGTTGGATGGGATGGAGGGAGGAAAAATTAGGTCATAGAGCAAGAATGGGGAAAAGACAATGCACGTAAAGTCCTTAGCACATTTTCTCTAACATAGTTAAGCTCTAGAGAAATTTTTGCTATCATGGTAGCCTTGAGTGGGGAGAGTTTGGAACTGCCACCAAGGGGACAAAGAAAGCAACTTGGTAAACGCACTGATGGGCAACACCGAAAAAGCCATCAGATGTTGAGGCCAACTGATCTATAATAACATTCCAGACAGAGTTTTAATTCTCTCATGTGAAACACAGAAGCTCAAGAGAAGGCAGACAGCTGATAAGCTACTGGGAGAAAATCGGCAGAAGAACAAGAACTCCAAGCAAATGAGAGTACTGGTGAGGGGATTATATACATAATGCAGGCTACATAAGGAAAGAAGTGAGGCCAGAAGGGCTTGTGGTCTGAGAGAAGAGTGAGGTTTGTAGTGTTTCACAAGAAAGATGGAATGGGGAGTGGAAAGACGACAAGGTGACCACTGACCAACTGTACTTACAGACATGATGGCAAAACATTCTGTCTTCAGGACAAATTATAGAAGACTGATTTCTTTGAAACCCAATTCATTTCCTTGTGATTTTCTCCCTCATCATATATCCAAATGCTCATGGAAAAGGGGAAGAAGTAAGATAATGAAAGATTCCAAAAAGCTAGAATTTGGGTAATCAAGTAGTTGATTCATTTGTGGGCTTAGTGAATATTCCACTTGGAGAGGGATGTTAAAAGTTCATGAAAACTAATAGTGTCTAACCTTTAGCATGAGGTCCCCCTTTTAGTTAAAAGAAATAATGAACTACTCATTTGATAATATGTTGAATTTTATCAGGCAATAACTGATTGAAGAAACACAAAATGTAAGAATTTAATAATGTATTTTAATGAATTTCTATTTTATTAACCATCCCTTCTAGAAACACCTAAAAGTAATGTGTACACAAAAGAGTAGCACAGGGCCAGCCCAGTGGCCAAGTGGTTAAGTTCATGCACTCTGCCTCAGTAGGCCTAGGGTTTCACCGGTTCAGATCCTGGGCGTGGACATCGCATCACTCATCAAACCACGCTGAGGCGGTGTCTCACATAGCACAACCAGAGGCACTCACAACTAGAATATACAACTATGTACTGGGGGGCTTTGGGGAGACGAAGAAGAAGAAAACAACAACAAAAAAAGACTGGCAACAGATGTTAGCTCAGGTGCCAATCTTTAAAAAAGAAAAATGTGAGAGAGAGAGAGACAGTAGCACATGCGACCTATTTAGTGTCCTGACAAAGGCTGTGCCTCCCAGGCTGGGAACTGACCTGGATCAAACATCACAGTGATGAAAGAAGTGAAGCCCAGAGAGGTAAGGTGACTTCATCAAGGTCTCACAGCTGGTCGGAGGCTGAGCTAGGTCTATGAGACTTCCTGGCTTTTTAGTTCAGCATCATGCTGCTCCACCAAAGAGTATCCCTGAGACCACTGATAAGATTCTAACTGTGCTATACACTTCACGTAACATAATACGATCACGGAACAGTTAGAATTTATAACAGAATACAAATTCCCTTAGAGTCAAGGGGAGACAAAATAAAATTACTATTTATTTTATCCCACCAAATATCTACTATTTGCATGAATATAGGGCATTGATGAATGGGAAATAAGGAAGGAGATGAAGCTCAATTTAAGAGGTAGATAATTGGCTGTGCTTTATTTAAAGCATCTTAAAAGGGGAGAAGGACAAGAAGTAGTGGAGGCAGGGAGAAAAGGCTACTTTATGGGAGACAGTATACGGCAATAGTAAATGGTTACACCCAAGAGATTTAGAGATTTAATAAGGACCTCAGTTCCAATCGTGGCCATGCCAAATACTGAGTATAAATGCAAAATGGCTGCTTATCTCCCCCAACCTCGAGTTCCCCATCTGTAAACTTAAGGTAATCAAATCTACCTTAAAATGAGGACTCCTGTGAGAATTAAATGGGCTCATAGTTGTAAAGCTCTAGGCTCACAATTGAGCTTGATAAAAGGTAAAGGCAGTGTCACCTTCAATTACATCACAACCCCTTAACCTTTGCTTAGTAGCAACAGTCAACTGGAAACATGATCAAAATATCACTTCTTACACTTCAAGTCAGAAACCTCACCTGCTATGACAGAGCTTTAATCATCCTCTGATTACATTACAAGGCTGGCCTGCCCTAAGGAAGGGAGGAAGAAGACCAAAGACGACACCATAAGTCTATGAAGCTCCTTGGTGAACAGAGTGGTAAAAGAAGCCACAGCTTGTGAGCTGCAAGGCAGCCATTTTCAACAATAGGTGTGCATTCTCTAGTAAAAATATGACTGCTATTTTGTCCTTAACGTCTTCTGGGGAATTAAAAGTTCACAAAAACATACAGAGACATAACAAACTAGCAATTGAGCCCTTTTAATATCTCTGAAACCACAACCAAGACAGGCTTCTGCAGCAATTCATTTTCATTTCCTGGCATAGATTCATTCTCCTTCCAACTCCCACCGCCTTTTTTGTTTTGTTTTGAACAGACACTTTACTGTTAAAATGGGACAATCTATGTGGAGGAATTGCTTCAGCTGCACTAAAAGAACTCTATTTCTCTTGCAGCTGCACTTGGAACACACCATTTCCTCTGGCAGAGCATCTGAACGCTTGTTAAGAGAGGCTGAAGAGGTATGATGGGCTCTCAAGGACTTTTCCTTTTCTCAGCAAACAGGGCTGGTCACAGCTCTTCTAAAACCTTCAGAAGGATTCATTTATCTGTCAAAAACCACAGGAGTCTTCCAGCCTTCATACATGGTGCTTCCTCTACTGCGAATGACTTTTCCTCTCTTCTGCAACCCTCGTAGTCCCTGCCCAACCAAGCACATGCATTCATGCACAAGCTTTATATGCAAACACACACACACACACACACACACACACACACACACACACACACACACACTACCTTTGTTTAACTCACAATTACCATCTCAGACCTAACCTCTTTACAAAAGCTTCCCTTGACTCTCGAAGGAGTCTGCAAATAAATGAACCCATTCACAAGGTTAGCTTAACAGTAAAGCTTAAAATGACTTGAATGCAAACTACAAACAGATAGAGCTGAATTATAAACAGAAAGGTTTTTATCCTACACTCTGCTATTCAGCAGGAAAGAAAGATGCAAGTTCTTTCCTACTCATTACATTCCATGATAAACGTGTCCGTCCTTAAACCCTAAGGGGGAGAGAGAAGTGCACATCAGCTGAGCATTTCAGGAGGCAGAAATCCTGCCTGTATTATCTGCATCTGACCTCTACTGTGCTCCTTGGAGGCAAGGGCCTAGGAGGAAAAAAGCTAGGGTCCATTGCCAAGAACAGACTCAAATGGCACCACTCCAAGCTAAGCAGTTTCCCGAGCCCCTGAGGGAACCAGGCCAAAGTCCCATGTAAGATTCTCAAGGTAGGAGAAAGGTCTCAATGTTCACCAAGCTGTCCTGTAGGAAGGCTGGAAAATAAGAACAGCCTCTGCGAGGGTCAGCTCCTTGGCTGCTCGAAAGAGTCCACTCCTGGATAATGTTCCTCCCTGGTCGTAATCATCATCTGAGCGAGCAACCTCAAGCTGGGAGTGAGACACACGAACAATGCCCTACTATGCACTGAAGTATAGCAAATAATACTCAATTTTTGAACCAATTACCTTCACAGAGGTGATCTCTGATACTTAGAATTCCTTGAGGTTATACAACTTTTATTTTTTTTCCTCAAAACTTTCCAAAAAGCCCTCAGAAAGGTCAAACTGTTTAAGATCGGTTAAAGGCAGGAAAACATGCCAAAATCAATAATCCTCCTGAGAGGAAGAGCTATTCAGCTTTACAACGTGGGCTCTGTCTGTACAAGCATTATGTTAAGGAACATTCTATTTACTCATTTTTCTATTATAGAAATGTGTCCAGTTTGATAAACTAGCTGAACAAATTGACTCTGTTGGACATGAAGGGCCAAGAAAATTTGAGCTAAGAAAGCATATTGGAAGCTGTTCAGATTTTCATTGCTATAAATGGAAAAGACGACAGATGTCCATAGACAAGAAGGAACAGAAATTTCAAAAGAAATTATCAGAATATAATGAGATTACAACTAAGAACAGAAGTGATGTTGAGAAGTTTTTTCTAACAGGTTCTTAAGAATAAACTATGATTTATTTTAAAATATAAAAGTATCTAAGCTCTGACCCAATTCACCTTGTTTATTGCTAAAATGTTTGTGTCAAGAACTATCAATACCAAGAGAAAAAGAGAGCATCTTTCCCTTTGATTTCAGAACTCGACAGAGATGGAGGGAGTTAAATATTTCACATAAGCCATACTCCAGATTCCTGTTTCACCAACAACTCTACAACAAGATCTGATTCTTTCCAGTTATACTGGAGCACTTTTTAGAGACACTAATAAGCAAGCACAAAACTTAAAGATTTTACAAAAATAATGCAGCATCTAACATACAAAAAGAGCTGACAATACATACTGAGGAGTTAGCAGATTCCTGGAGAGCATTAGCCAAGCTCCATGAGGAACAGACACAGGAACTACACAAACACAGGAAAACAGAACAACCCCTTCCTGAAATGGCATAGCAGTCTGGTTTAGGAGACACATAAGAAAAGACTTATCACCTCCTATTACCTCTCACAAAACAACAAATCGCAAAAGTGCAAATCAATACACCACACATAGAAGTAAATGAGTATAAAAAAGGCGATAAGAGGGATTAGAGGTGGATGAGGAAGACTTGCTACGAAAAAGGAGTTTTGAAGAAAATACAGCAGCTGATTTGGTCAAGGGAAGGAGCAAGACATTCCAAGTAGACATAAAACACCTACAAAAGCAAAAGATAAGAAAATTGACATTGAGCTTCTTCCCATCAATTTAAATTTCACTAATTAACTCTGCTCAGGTTCACCTCATCTCTGCATCAAATATCTTTGTAAAACAACTAATTCTCAAGTTCACTACTGTCTTTTTGTTAAAATATGTTTGTATGTATACATATATTTCTATGCAACTCTACTCACATACCTACTTCCTTTACACACAGAATTACATAGATAAGTGGTAGCCAAGTTATTTTAACTGGTTTTGCAGTATGAATTCAGAATGATTCTAATTACAGTTTCTCTTTTACAATGAGGTTTTGTTCTTTAATATTCACTGACTACTAGCTTGCTTCCCACACACAACACATTATTTACCCTACAATGGCTTGGTGCATCAATTATGGTAATAGTTTGTGAATAATATTCACATTATGGAAAAATGAGCCTAGTTACTTAGCTCTCCCTCTGGAAAACTGTTACAAACATATGTATCATCTGTCTCTACTTAGAGTGCAGCAATTAGTAATTGTAGCTGTATATACTTTTTTGAAGCAAAGGAGGAAAAAAGACCTGAAAGGTCACATTTCCAAATGTTCTTAGGATGTCATTTAAAATTATTTTGTTTCAACTCTAGTTGAAAAAGAGAAAATGCATTTTGACAAAATGAAAAATCATCAGTAATAGCATACTGGATGTGGAAAAATAGACAGTGTCTCTCAAAAGACATCATCTACTGAACGATTCCTTCTTCATCCAGATCAGACTAGAAATGAACAGGCCATGGGATGGTGGGAGGCCTGAGTACAGACTGAGGCAAGACAGACTTGGATTCAAATCCCTGTCTTACCATTCTCTAGCCCACTTCAACAGTTATTTATTGAGTATCTACTACATACCAGACACAGTACTCGGTTCTATAGAAACCTAAATGAATAATACAAAATAATTTTTCTCAAGAAGGTTACTTTGTAGTAAAGGCTGGAAACATAAATCAATACAATTTGGTACAAAGTAAGCAAATAAAAAAATATTTTTAAGACACTGAAATAGATCAGAGAAGAGAATTATTTCTGTTGGCAGAAAAAGGAGGTAAGAGCTTTACCAAGGCCTAAACTGCTGAGCTGCGGTGATGGAATGTCTGACAATGGAGTTCATGATTTCCAGTGAAGAGAAAGCCTAGGTGACAACAAGGTCCAAGATCTTAACATGAGAATGGACAGTTGGAAAGAAGCAGAGGAGAGGGCCAGAAGGGAGGAGGCCAAAGACCTGGGAAGCTAGGTTTTCAATGGTCATCTGTATGGATACAGAATTGTCTAGGTGACATATTACTTAGCTTCTTTGACTCATAAATTGTAATTACTACTCATTTGTAAAATGAGGAAAATAGAATACGCCCAAGAATTTTTGAGAGGACTGATAAGGTTATTCTGTAATCAACCTGCACAGTTTCTGACACCAATAGGCTCCCTATAGCCCTTAAAACATTAGCACTTTATTGTGACCAAAACAATGATTCTTTAGAAAAAAAGTAACAGGAACGATAGAAAAGTTTTAAAAAGGAGAAATATAGAGAATAGCAGTCATGGTAGGAGGGATGGGGATGAGACCATGAAAAATAACCTGCCATAATGAGTTTTGTTCTTCCACATTGCCCTAAAAGACTATCACTTGCGAGTCTAGAATTTCAGAGGCAATGGGCAAAATTTGGGATGACTCATTATTAAGAGGAAGCTTGCAGTTCCCTTTGTATAGGAGGAATGTGAAGATTTACAATTTGGCCCAGGATAGCTCTGGCTTACATATCAAAGAGTCACCTAGGAGGTCCTCTTCAAATGTCATTTCTCACAGTGGACACTCTGGGCTTCCTCTTCCCAACGCCAAAGAGAGGCAGGCTGCCAAAAAGCAACCCAGTATACTGCTTATCTGTAGATGACCAATTACTCCTCCAGGAACTCCTTACAGAAGATCTAATCCAGTGGTTCTCAAAGCTCCAGCCCTCAGATCACCAGCATCAGCATCACCTGAGAACTTGTCAAAGGTGTAAATTCTCAGGCCCTCCCCAGAACTACTGAATCAGAAACCTTGGATGGGTTGGGTGGGGTCCAGCAACATGTTCAACAAGCCTGCTAGGTGACTCTCAAGTGCAACTTTGAGAATCACTAGTGTAATTTAGTGATCTAGCATAAGCTCCACTTATAGAGTGAAGGAAAATGAGGCCCAGAAAGAAGGTCTCAAAGTGACTTTATTTCAGAACCTCTTTATCCTTTGGCCTCTTCTCTTCACTATGTTTCCTGTGTAGACACCTAAACAATAGATGTGCCCTGGCTGTATGCTTTTATCTCTGCCCAACATGGCTCCCATGGAGATGTTTTCTGGCAAGCTGGGCACATGAGAAAGAAGCCACATAGCACACAGCTCAGTTACCATGCGGTGGCACCAGAAGCAAGTTCTGATTCATCTGCTACAAGAGAGGTTCACAACCTTTTTTAGTAAAGGGCCAGACAGTAAATACTTCAAGCTTTGCAGGCCATACTATCTCTGTTGCAATTATTAGTCTTTGCCATTACAGCTCAGAAGTAGCCACAGAAGATATGTCAAGGAAGGGGTGTAGGTATATTCCAAATAAAACCTATTTACAAAAACAGACACATGGTCAGCTTTGGCCAGTGGGACGCAGAAGATGGCTAGCACAGAATAGGCGTGCTATAAATACTCAGTTGAATGAATAAATAAATAAAAGAGTGGGGCGTAGTTGCTGGTGCTTCCCACATTCACCAATGTCACCTGTCTATCTCCTTCCTTTTTTAGTTCCTCTTCATCAGGGCTGTTACAGGTTCTTACTTGTGTAGGCTTCACCTGCAGAAGGATCAAGGCCTGAGCAGGGCTAAAATCCAACCTACATCCACTTAGCAAGCTATATGCCCTAACATAGGGCTGTTTTGCCAGGAGAATGGAGAGACTTTTGTGATGTGTACAAAAGCACAGGCTGCTCACCAAACCATGTGCCCATGGAATTGAATTTGAACACAACATCCTCCGTCTCCTACTCACCTTTTCCCTCTTTTCTTCACCTAGACCCCAAGATGCCTATTAACAATTAGTGGACACTTCTACTGGCAGTTCCTCAGACCAGGAATAGCTTCCACATGATTTTTTTTTTTTTTTTGGAAGATTAGCCCTGAGCTAACTTCTACTGCCAATCTTCATCTTTTGCTGAGGAAGACTGCCCCTGAGCTAATATCCATGCCCATCTTCCTCTACTTTATATGTGGGACACCTACCACAGCATGGATTGCCAAGCAGTGCCATGTCTGTGTCAGGGATCTGAACTGGCGAACGCCAGGCCGCCAAAGCAGAACGTGCGCACTTAACTGCTGTGCCACTGGGCCGGCCCCGCCACATGATTTTTATTATGAATACTTGTCAGAACCAAAAAAAAAGAATTTGAGCATATTCCCCAGATATGTATGTACCTATTTATATGGCACTGATGAATTGTACATATTATAAAATATACAAATATAAGTTAAGGGGTGATAAAAGGATAAAATGAACACAGTTTTTAATGTTTTACCCAACATAATGGCATTAGCTAATATCTCAAGGTATAACATCCACTGAGGGCAGGGTAAATCATTAATGATCATGGGTATAAATCTAGGTTCCAAATGTTTTTTATAATTTAAGTTTTTTGGCCAACTTATTAGATGTGATTATGTAAATTGCTGTTTTTACCCACTAACATGGTTGACAAGGAGCTCAAAAGAACAGAAATATCAGCTCTGCCATTTTCCTGCTGTTCATTTGTGCTTATGTCATCTCATTCCACAGTTTCTTTGAGGGATTTTTTTTAATCACCTGTTTCTTTCATGGGGGTGTTTAGTTAAAAGTAAATAATATAACCTTGTAACACACATTATGAGCCACACAAACTGAAACATGTCCCACAACACGGTGACCAAAAGGCTGAAGGAATCTGCCATTTTGTGAAACTCCCACTCTCCTTTTAGGACACCTGCCACTATCTACAGGGCACAGGACTGACTGTCCAACAGACTGAGTGATAGTGCACTGTCGACTCTGATATTAAATATCAGTAACATATTTAATACGCTGATCTTCGCTATGTAAACATTCACTATGTCTTCCTTAAAGATAACAGTAAATCTAAACATAATTTCTACTATTTTGTCCTATGTAAATCCTAATTGTCATTGGATTATTTTATAAATCTTGTGGGGGGGCGGGCGAGGCACATATCCCACTTTAGAGAGCTCCACTCTAGGTCAGTGTTTCTCAACTACAGGGGACCTTGGTCATAAAATCAATTTAGTGTAAATCACCACCATAAATGTATGGTGGGGGTGTGTGTGTGTGTGTGTGTGCATGTGTGTGCGCAGGCACACATGTGTTAATGGAAGAGAACAGAAAAGGAAATACTGGAGTGTACTGCATATAGTAAGGTATCATTTAATGAAAGCTTGTTTCAGATTGATGTGTGTATATGTAAGCACAGGTGTGTAAATGCCTATGTGAGTATGTACCCTTGACCATGATATAAACTGTATTTCTAAGTCTGTGGATTGGGACAAAAAAATTTTGAAAGGCATACTCTGACAAAAGAATTTGGACACTCCTTGGGACAAGATGCCAGCACAATTAGTGTGGTCAAAATACTAAGTAAAGGAAGGGACAGAAGGCAAAGTAACAATTGTGACATTTTGGAAAGGACACTAGGCTTTAATTAGATTTGCATCTGAATGCTAGTTCTATACTTTCTAGGTGTATGATTAGGGAAGACAATCTCAAGCATTTGTTTTCTTTACCTAAAAAATGGAGATAAAGGGACCTATCTTTGAGGTTGTTAAGAGACATACTGGAAATCATGGAGGCACCTGAAGAGCACCTGGCACATAGTAGGTATTAATGGCAGAGGATGACTTCCCCTTAAAGTAGAGAAGCAGAGAACCTTGCTAAAGAAGTTTAGTTCAACATGAAACAAAACACATAGCAAAGATCAACATAGGAGACAGCACTGTCCAGAGTGTATTGTATTCTAACCAGCAAGCCCTCTGTGGCAGTAGAAGAGAGATGTTCTGTAAAGGAACACAGATGTTGAGAAGCCCATATATAACAGCACCCTCCCCCCCAATTACCCTCCAACACATGTACATACCCTTGAGGCTACAGAAAATAAAAGCAAAAGAAACACAAGAATGAAATACAGTTTAAAAAAAAAAAAAGCCTCTCAATCTCTAGCTTCCTATAGAACAGCTTTCATTATTCATGAAGACAACCTAAGCAATATGTAAGCAATATGCAAGATGTATTTACTTGGAAATCCAGAAAAATCCATATAGTATTACAGAACAATTGAAAATTGATCTGTCTGAGAGCAAGAGCTGTTCCAGCCATCACAATGGGTTCTTAACAGACAACTTCCAAAATCCATTTGGTTTATCCAAAAGCTAGATTAGCTTTAAAATACTAGAGTGCAAACAGGAAACCCTTGGTCACTGCATACTTAGGACCACAACCACCACTAATAATTGAACTTGGGCACTTGATTTTCTCAAATAGCCCAATAGGAACAGGTTTTAGACCTGGTTGGGCCACTGAGCAGTGACCTTGAGTAAAGCAAAACTCCTCTCAGCTTCTCTTTCTCCATCTATAAAATAATTAAAATTGTCAAAAACAGCAACTAAACTGGCAGTCCTGTTTTATTTGGCCAGCACAAAACTTTTTTTTAAAAAATGATCTTGATTGCCTTAAGAAGGGGCAAGTACTGGGCAGTTTGCCATAGGCCCTGCCTCCTTCTATTACATCATGAAGGAATTATATTACCTGCTCAGCACCCGAAGATAATGCAGGGGCTCCTGATCTAGCTCTACAATTCTAACTGCAATGGGAAAAATGAAGGTGAAAGAAAGAGGCAGGGCATGGTAGCCCAAGTCTAACTTTGAAGACTTTGATTTTATTAAGAACATTGTCGGGCCGGCCCAGTGGCTCAGCAGTTAAGTTTGCACCTTCCGCTTTGGTGGCCTGGGGTTCGGCGGTTTGGATCCCGGGTGCGGACATGGCACCACTGGGCAAGCCATGCTGTGGCAGGTGTCCCACATATAAGGTAGAGGAAGATGGGCATGGATGTTAGCTCAGGGCTAGTCTTCCTCAGTAAAAAACAAAAAGAGGAGGTTGGCAGCAGATGGTGGCTCAGGGCTAATCTTCCTCAAAAAAAAAGAGAGAATATTGTCTAGGGGCCAGCCCTGTGGCTGAGTGGTTAAGTTCATGTGCTCTGCTTCAGTGGCCCAGGGTTCACTGGTTCAGATCCTGGGCGCAGACATGGCACCGCTCATCAGGACACGCTGAGGCAGCATCCCACACAGCACAGCCAGAGGCACTCACAACTAAAATATACAACTATGTACTGTGGGGCTTTGGGGAGAAGAAGAAGAAGAAGAAAAAAAAAAAAGATTGGCAACAGATGTTAGCTCAGGTGCCAATCTTTAAAAAAAGAGAACATTGTCTAATTGTGCTTAAGGCCCCATCAACAAATCAATGGATGTTCTGGATTTCCTCAGACTCACTCTGTGAAACAGCTATCAGAAGGAAGAAGAAAGTGTATAACAGAGGCTGGACCAATCATGTATTATTGAGACAGGGCCTCCTGGGTTCTAGTAGCCACAGTAAATCCCCAAGGATAAAAGCCTGCAAGACATATGCAGCCAGAGATCGAAGGGCAGGCTAGCTCTTGACTCCAAAGTAGGAACTCACTAAGAGCCCATACAATTCCTGTTTTAGGGGGCAAGTCTTTGGGAGGTACATTATCTTATTCAAGCCTCTTTTCAGCAACTGACCTAAAGCTAAGTGCTCAGTAAAGCTAGCAGAAGCAGGGAGGACAAGTTGGCATTTCTATGAAAAAGTTTCTACAACAAAGAAATTCTAATGACTATACACACAAAGAATTCTAATATCTCTGCCTGCAGTTTCTACCTCAGGCCGGCTACCCTTCCAATGAATGGAAAATGAACAGAAGGCTGGGTCTCCCCAGATGTTGAACAGCATTCCAGCTGCTGAATACAACCTGTTTGCAATTTTCTACTCAACCACCAGAATGAAAATGCAAACCTCCAGATAAACAGGCCCTTAAACTTCCTCCTGACTGCTGCCAGTGGTTTCTTCAATCTTTTAAGCATACAGCAGTTGCCATCAAGAGTACTTATATTGTTGCTGAAGATAGGAAGAAAGGGAAAAAAAACCATACTAAATTCAGAAAGATGGATTGCCATTCTGCCAAAATCCAGGCTAAAATGGGAGGAAAAAACAAAAGGAAGACAACTACAATGAGCATTAGAAATAGAGAATCAGCTTCTAGAAGCAGAGGGGCTTGAAGAGGCATCAGATGTGTCTACTGCGCTATGGCATTGCCCTCAACTCCTCATCCCACCATCCTCCAGTGCCAGGAACATGAAGTGCCTTCCTTTCAGGACAAGATCTCTTAGAGTTTTTATCAAACAACATCGAGAGAGGTTTCATGTAAATAAAATACACACACTCTTCTTTAGGAAAAAATGACACTGATTTAGGAGAGGGAGGAAGGAAATTTAAAATGTACATGTTTTCATAGTTATGTAACTTTAGAACAGGGAGACTTTGTCATCTAACACAGTGATCCTCAAATTTGTCCACCAAAGTGCCCTTAACGGTAGGAAAGAGTGAATCTAGAACAAGAGGACTCTTTCTGTGGCCTACTGTTAGCATAACGTTTCTTTCAGTTTTGGTGCTACATCTTTAATACCACATGAATACTCTCAAATTCCATATAGTCCTCAATAAATATTAGTTTAAGTATAAAATTAATGTTTTGCCAAAAGCCTCAGGTAAAACAGATCTAGAAGGAAAGTAGGAATATATACCCGTTTTGTTTATACTGTGACCTCCTAGAATACAGCCACAGTTACCAAGAAAACACACAACAGAGAACCATGATCTAGTCCAATGCTACATTTTGATGATTGGGAAACTATGACTCAGAAAGGCAAAAACTCATACCCAACATTGCACGAGTTAGATACTGAAGCCAGCATTATGACTCCTAGTTAGGTGCAGTGCAATTCTCACTAATTTACAGTGCTTCTCTATACTTAGTTTTAAATAGCAGAGGTAAATGAAAAAGCTGACTACTCAAGAATTAATTCCCTCCCCGCAGACTGTCCAAACCTCACAAAGTTTGAGGGGGAAGTCCCAGTATACCTGCTGCTGCCCATCAACTATCTCCATTTGAAATCACATCATCTTAATAGTCAGGTAAGTGTTTAGCATTTGTTACTTTCATCTGATTAATTTAGTATCATTGTTCTATCTTTACACCAAGAAGTATGAGTAGCACAAAAATATTTAAAACATGAAGCACACAAGTATAAATGTATACATTTACACTTTCTTTAACAGTTTTGAAAGAGGAAAAACATAAATGTTATCCTTCACAGAAAAATTACATTAAAAGCTTCAATCCTTAGAAAAAAGAAACTGCTATAAAAGTGTGGGAAAAACAATTTGCAAATAAGCTTCCTAGAAATTAAAATGTGAGCACTTTCTCTTTGGATAAATATAGTAGAAACACAAAACAAAGTAACTAAAATAATCTGCCTTTCCTTCTTTTTGAATAAAATCCAAGGTCTTTAAAATCAATTTTACAGATGGGGGAAAAAATCCTTCAAATCCAGCTTATAATTAGCTAATAGCATTTTTCCTTTTTAAAATAACTAAACTGTCCCATTTTTATTATAGTTCATTGGGTAATGGATAGATACCCCTAATGAATACCTGTTAAAGGGGAAATTCAGCTAAAAGCACACTTCTCAACTCAAGTCCCAGAGGAACAATGAAAACCAGTGCCATTTTGGAATGGACTCATATGATCAGACTCCCAATAGTCATTTTAAAAAGCATAAAAGTGTTCATTATTCCACTCGCTGTTCTCAAACAGCCTTAGTTACTTAGCTATGTGGATTTACTGAGTCCTCAAAGGAACTGAGTGCAAAACAGATGGCTACTATCCATTCTCTACATCATCAAGAGGCTCATCGTACCCATTCTCAGCTGTCAACGGTTCCAGATACTCTACCAGATAGCATCGGGTCTACATGGGTATTCAATTTCATAGCACAAATTGATGAAATGAAAATGCAACCCTGATCAGAAGTCAAAGAACTCAGAAACTACAATCCTTCCTATTTTCTAAACACTGAAAAAGTATAATGCTACTCTAGAAACAAAAAGGCCCTAAAAGATGCCAGAAAAACAATCATGTGATACTCTCAACTAACTTAGTCCAGTCAAGAAATATTTGAAGCTAATATCATCAAGGCTCTCAAAATCAAGATCTTCTTGGATAAGCCCCAAATTCACACCACATACAAAGAAGCTCTAGCAAGTCTGGCTCCATAATAGCAGCTCAAAGAACCTAACAACAAACCTAAAACCATGATTCTGGCTAATTCAAATGAATGAACCAGTGGTTGGAGTAGGTCAAGATAATCCGACCTTTTACTAGTTACAACTGCTGGTGAGAAAACTTAGGATGTGATTTTAAAGAAGTGCCCGGGCAGGCCCAGCCCGGCGGTGTAGCAGTTAAATGCGCACGTTCCGCTTTGGCAGCCCGAGGTTTGCTTGGCAAAAGCCATGCTGTGGTAAGGCATCCCACATATAAAGTAGAGGAAGATGGGCATGGATGTTAGCTCAGGACCAGTATTCCTCAGAAAAAAAGAAGAGATTGGCAGTAGTTAGCTCAGGGCTAATCTTCCTCAAAAAAAAAAAAAAAAAAAAAGAAGTTCCCCTGGCAATTTTGTAAAACAGTTTTTGCTGAGCTGAAGTAAGTTAAATTGCAACAATATTGAAATCTGCACTGAAATAGGTATGTAAAGCAATTACTGCTGGAACTGAGAATAATTCTTCCTTGCAAATTTACTACCATAGTCACTGCTATACTCTTCTCCAAATCTGTCCTTTCTAAGCTGGGATTTGTGCTAAATACCTAAATATGGTACTCACTGCCATGGCATGACTCTATCATCCAGGGATGACTTTACCCCTCTTCTTTATTCAAATTCCTACAAAATCTATGTAGAGCACATCTTGACATTATTTAGTCCTCACTTGGAACACTGGACTAGGAGTCATGAGGCAGTGTCTGATTATAAGATAATCAGAGAGATGACTCTCATTATACTTACACTATTTTTAAGAATGAAATCAGAATGAAAGTTTAAACAGGGGCCAGCCCAGTGGCTTAGCGGTTAAGTTTGTGCACTCTGCTTAGGTGGCCTGGGGTTCGAGGGTTCAATCCTGGGCGCTGCTTATCAAGCCATGCTGTGGCAGGTGTCCACATTTAAAGTGGAGGAAGATGGACACAGATGTTAGCTCAGAGTCAATCTTCTTCATCAAAAAGAGGAGATTGGAAGCGGATGTTAGCTTAGGGCGAATTTTCCTCAAAAAAAAGTTTATTCAATTGAAAAGAAAATATACCAAAAATTATAACAGAGAACTCACAGATCTCTTTTTGAGAAGTAACTTAATACATTCCTCCCAACATATTACATCCCCCAAATCTGCCAATGTGTACCTTTACCATTTAAAAATAAGAAAACTATGTTAAAAAAAATTAAGTATCTTGCCCAAAGTCAAAAAGCTAGGAAGTGGCTGAACCAGAATTTGATTTAGATACCTAATTCTAAAATCCATGTTCCTTCCTCCTGCTCATGCTACTTTCCAAAGGCTATAAACCAATAAAGAGTAGATTTGAAAATCTCATTTTCTGAACATTGGGCTGCATAGAGTTGCACAGAAAGTATGCTGGAGAAACTTTGTGACACATTAAAACCAAGTTTTTATTTTTTTTACTGTTTCAGTATCATTGATACTCTTTAAAGAGAAAAATAATACCATGAGTTCTGAGCAATATTTAGGAAAAAAATCAGCCCCAGTCATGTAGTCAACTGATCTCTTGTAAAAATGGCAGGTCATCAATTCCCAACCTGAAAAACTGAGGGTCTCCATAGGCACCTAATGTTGCAATGACCTACCCGAAGTGCCTGAGATGCACAACAGAAATTAAACATCATAATTAAATTCAAGAATTTATTAACATTTATTAAACATCCAATTCAATTCAACAAACATCTATCAATCATCTACTAATGCAGCAAGCACCAGCAGGTGCTAGCAATACAAAAACTAGGCTAATAAGTGAACTTGCTTCTAAAGAGAAAGCAGGGGAAGTCCTAAGGACTAGGCTACAGGGTGCTACAGAGAAGAACAGCATCAGGAAAGGTTCACAGAGAACATGACATCCAACTCAGGTCTTGAAAAATGAGTAGCAACTGATAACATCAGGAGCCATTAAATATTTTTAAACAAAATCAAATCTGGGTTTAGAATGTACATCTGGTGGTGGCTTGAATCAAGAGGTAGAAAAACTAAAGTAAACCTTTTTATGTAGTTTTGTGGACAAGGAAAATTGCACAGTGGTTAAAAGCAACAACTTTGCTAATTGCTAGCTCCATGACCATAGGCAAGTGGTTTTAACTTTTCTAAGTCTCAGCCACCTTATTTACAAAAATGTGGATAAAAATAGCACCTACCTGACAGGATGATTGTGAGAATTAGATGAAATGAAACGGGAAAAATATCTGACACAGTAACTGGACCACAATAACCATTCAGTGTATTTTATTACTACACAGGCATGAGATAAGTCTTTACATATATTGTGTTACATACATGCACAGCTAATATCCCTTCTGTTTTTCACTTGGTTTGTGATGTACTAATGGTAGATAAATCCACATTACAATAAGGCTAGGTGACCAGTAAAAAGATAAAATCGACAAATAATAGAAGTTTTCAGCTTTTCCTTTTCAAACAATATCATCACGACTTCATTGGTGATGTAAAGTACTTCATCTCACTGAGTCTCAATTTCCTTTTTTTTTAAGTGGAAATAATAGCAGAGAGGTATTAGAGAGACGTTAGGCTAAGAGACAGCACAGAAGAAAAGGCCTAGCCCTTAAGAGATGGAAAATATTAATTCTGTTCTGTCTCATTCCTGTTTGTCAAAAGGTCTGTCTGATAAATGAGTTTCTTAGGGAAACTTCTTAAAAAGCACAATAATGCTATAGCTGGGGTGTTTTAAACTAGTTTGCTTACATTCTGGAGGTATATTTTCTATTTGCTTAATTCGAATTGGCAGCAAAGTTCCCGGTATATGAGAAACTATCTTTGATCCATCCACAGGTCACGGGCATAAGCTCTTTTAGGAATGCTATAGCAGGCTTGGAATTACTCTGGTAAAGGCTTGCGTGGCCGCCATCCCACTTGGTTATCTACTTCTCATCTACTTGACTACTCAAAGGATAAAGAGCAGCAGCTGAGCTACTGCTGGTTACCAGTAAAAGACGTCATTCATAATATAATTTATAGTGTACAACTATTTATACATTATTCCCTTAGAAATAAACCACAGACTTGTTTTGATTTGTACATAGACATGGGACTTGGAAAAAGAACATCAGAGTAAAACTTGAAATTCTAAACCACTTTTAATAACGTAAAACTGTAGAGAGTGGGAAATTATGAAGAGAAGTACCACTTACAAGCTGTGTAACCTTGGACCACTTACTTAATGTCTCTATGACTCAGTTTCCTAATCTATACAAAAGAGATAATAACTGTACCTACCTTTGATCTATGAGATAATCCAAATAAAGTGATTAGCACTGGGCCTGTACAAATTAACTGCTCAATTTATGCAAGCTATTATTAGTGTTTTGTATTTGCAGAGTAAAGCAAACCAGCTTAGAAAGCCTATATAAGAAATTTATCTTTAAAATGGCAAACACTAGAGATTTCAATTTTAACAACTTGTTTCATGGCCTCAAATGGAAACCTGGGCAAAGAGTACTTATTAGTCAGAGAATATTTACTCTGTTTTTCTGTATGGCTAATGGTGGCAGGCCAACAGTGGATCTAAACTAATACGTGCTTAGTAAATAACAATTGGGCCTTGTTTGGAATTTTACTCTTATAGTATCTTAAGTAGAAATTCAGAAATACTACTTTTAATAATGAGTTCCATGGTTATTTCCACAGCCAACAAAATAGAAATCAATGCTTTTAGGTAATCTCTTTGGCCTTTAGCAACAATCTATTTCAACAGGAATTTTACTTTTTTTTTTTAAAGATTTTATCTTTACTTTTTCTCACCAAAGCCCCCAAGTACATAGTTGTATATTTTTAGTTGTGGGTCCCTCTAGTTGTGGCATGTAGGATGCCGCCTCAGCATGGCTTGATGAGCGGTGCCATGTCCGTGCCCAGGATCCGAAATGGGGAAACCCTGGGTGGCGGAAGCGGAGTGCGTGAACTTAACCACTTGGCCACGGGGCCGGCCCCAGGAATTTTACTTTTCATTTAGTAATCAATTAGAATTTTACAATCCCAAATCTTAAACTGAGATAAGTAATGGCTTTTCTTGGCAAGATGTCCATATGGGTAACACGAACTTCCTGTGTAACGTCACATAAGCCCTCAACAATTTTCTATGTTTTGTAAAAGCAGAAGCAGAAAACTACCAAAGCCTTAATTCCCTCCAGTCCTTGCACACAACATAACTACCTCTCAGCTTGATACTGGTATCAATGCCCAGGTTCAGAATGAGGATCAGCACTAGATTAGCTGACATCCGTGTAAACTGTCATGGTTCCATCTTCCAATCCCTCAAACCCAGTGTTTACAATTATATACAGAGCATCTATAAAGACAACAGGCACTGTTGGCAACACGTGAACACTTTTGACTACTGAGAAAAGCAGTGTGAATTCTAGTATCAAACAAGTGCCCACCCAGGATCTTCAAGGAACCAAGAACCAACATGAGAGAACTGGCAGACAGATGTTCTACTCAATAAGACTGCTTTCCCTACCTCAGAAGAGAAGAGGAGCTGCTGATAATTCACATGAGAAGCCTGTCCAAACCAGATAAAAAGAAACAAAAATGTATACTGCTTCTATGTGTAAGACATCATTAAGCACTTTACTTACTTTCTCTTTCACTCCATTTTCACAAAAACATCACTGTGTCCATCAGCTGATGAATGGATAAAGAGAATGTGGTATATATCCATACAATGGGGTATAATTCAGCAATAAAAAAGAATTAACTACTAATACATGCCACAACACAGATGAACTTTGAAGACATTATGGTAAGTGAAAGAAGGCAGTCACAAAATATGACATATTGTGTGATGCCATTTATATGTAATGTCCAGAATATGCAAATCCATAGAGACGGAAACTAGATTAGTGGTTTCCCAGAGCTGGGGGAACTGGGGAAGGAAATGTTAAGGGACTACATATGCAAAGCATTTGCTATGCTGTGCTTTCTGGGGGGGAAAATGCTCTAAAGTTGATTGTGGTGATGGCTTTATAACTGTGAAAATACCAAAACCACTGAACTGTACACTTTAAATTGGTGACTCTTATGCTTTGCAAAATATATATCAATAAATCTGTTATTAAAAATTGTAAGACAGGTAACATTACCTCCATTATGCAGACATGGGAAGCAAACTTCAGACACACACAGCCCATAGAGCAGAGATTCAGAAAACCAGGTCAGCTGACCACAAATGCCAAGGATTTTTCGTTTGTTTCTTTGATTTTTACTACATCCTAATGCTTCTCAGAATACTGAGGATGCTAAGAAAGGGTGCAGATGTAAAATTGATCTGACCGTTTCAGTAAAGTAGGTTGCTTTGCTGTCCTCCAATTTCCAATTACCGTCAAAATCTATTCTGTTCAATGTCTATTCCAAATTGGATACCATGAAATCTGACTGTAAGAGTTAAGACAGAGGACACTAACAAACCTTAAAACAAATGCCTCCATACAAACAGTTTCATGAAATAAAACACTGCCTCTCTGAATTTCAAAGTCCAACTTGAAAAGGCTACCAAAAGATGATCTTTCCCCAAACTGATTAAAGAGAAAGACGCAACATGAACAAGGTGGGTTATCATCCAGTTTAGCTCAGCGCCAGCAGCCTCAATGCCCACTTTTTGTGACTTACGTATTGTGTCAAAACTCGATGTACCCTACCCATATAGTTTTAAAGAATCAACACAAATGCCTCTACGGTCTTTAACACAGATAACAGTTTTTTCATAACGCACATAAATCAAATTACAAAAGAAGTCATGCTGAAAGAGGCCCTGAAAACACTTCAGCGGTATGGATTGAAGAACATGGCACCTTTTGGAACAAGCCCAACAAAGGGGAAATATAAATGTTGAGTTTCTTCACTCATAATAAAACAAACAAAAGCACCCTATTGATAACAGTCTACAACCTTGTATGTAATGTAGCTAGGGGCTAGAATTGTTCTGACAGAGCTGAGGTCAATATTTCAATTCCATTTGTTCCACTTCCACACTATCTCTATTAAAGAATTATTGGGGGGGGGGGCGGGTATTCTTCTCCCCTACATCTGAGTCTGGGTTGGTGACTCGCACTTCCACCAACCAACTCTGTGGAGTTCCTTTTAACTATGTGGGCCTTCATTTTTTTTTTTTTTATTGTAGTAACATCAGATTAGAACATTACAGCTTGCAGGTGTAAATCATAATACATATCGAATTCTGAGTAGATTACATGATGTTCACCACTCAAAGACTATGACAATCCATCACCTTACATTTGTGCCTAATCATCCCTTTTGCCCTCCTGAAAACCCTCTTCAACTCTGGTAACAAATGATCCAATCTCTGCTGCTATGTGTTTGTTTACCGTTGTCTTTCTCCTACACTGATGAGTGGGATCATACACTATTTGACTTTCTCCCTCTGACTTATTTCACTTACCCTCAAGGTCAATCCAAGTTGTTACAAATGGCCGGATTTCATCATTTCTTATAGCTGAGTAGTATTCCATTGTGTATGTATACCACATCTTCTTTATCCATTTGTCCCTTGATGGGCACCTAGGTTGCTTTCAAGTCTTGGCTATCGTGAATATGGCTGCGGCGAGCATAGGGGTGCATATACGTTTATGCATTTGTGTTTTCAAGTTCTTTGGATAAATACCCAGCAACGAAATAGCTAGATCACATGGTAGAGCCATTCTTAATTTTCTGAGGAAAGTCCATACTATCTTCCATAGTGGCTGCACCAGTTTGCACTCCCACCAGAGGGTTCCCTTCTCTTCACATCCTCTCCAACACTTGCTGTTTCCTGTCTTGTTCATTATAGCCATTCTGACCCAAGTGAGTGATATATCAATGTAGTTTTCATTTGCATTTCCCTGATAGTTAATGACAAACATCTTTTCATGCGCCTGTTGCCCATCCGTATATCTTCTTTGGAGAAATCTCTGTTCAGATCTTTTGCCCATTTTTTAATTGGGTTGTTGGTTTTTTGTTGTTGAGGCATATGAGTTCTTTCTATATTTTGCATATTACCCCTTATCTGACACGTGGTTTGCAGATATCTTCTCCCAATTGTTACGTTATCTTTTCGTTTTGTTGATGGTTTCCTTCACTGTGCAGAACCTTTTTAGTTTGAGGTAGTCCCATTTGTTCATTATTTCTTCTGTATCCCTTGCCCAGTCAGACATGGTATTTGAAAAAATGATACTAAGACTGATGGTGAAAAGCATACTGCCTGTGTTTTCTTCCAGAAGTTTCATGGTTTCAGGTCTTACAGTCAAGTCTTCAATCCATTTTGAGTTGATTTTTGTGCATGGTGTAAAATAATGGCCTACTTTCATCCTTTTACATGTGACTGTCCAATTTTCCCAACACCATTTATTGAAAGAGACTCTCCTTTCTCCACTGGATGCTCCTGGCTCCCTTGTCAAATATTAGCTAACCATAGGTGTGTAGGTTTATTTCTGAGCTCTTGATTCTGTTCCATTGATCTCTGTGTCTGTTTTTGTGACAGTACCATGCTGTTTTGGTTAGAATAGCTTTGTAGTATATTTTGAAATCAGGGAGTGTGATACCTCCAGCTTTGTTCTTTTTCCCCAGGATTCCTTTGGCTATCCAGGTCTTATTGTTCCATATAAATTTTAGCATTCTTTGCTCTATTTCCGTGAAAAAAGTTGTTGGAGCTTTGATAGGGATAGCACTGAATCTATAGATTGCTTTAGGAAGTATGGACATTTTAACTATGTTAATTCTTCCTATCTAAGAGCATGGAATATCTTTCCATTTCTTTGTGTTGTCCTCAATTTCTTTCAACAATGTTTTATAGTTTTTGGTGAACAGATCTTTCACCTCTTTGGTTAAGTTTATTCCTGGATATTTACTTCTTTTTGTTGCAATTGTAAATGGGATTGTATTCTTAATTTCCCTTTCTGCAACTTCGTTGTTAGTGTATAGAAACGCAACTGACTTTTGTATCTTCATTTTGTGTCTAGCAACTTGACTGTATTGATTTATTATTTCTAAAAGTTTTTTTTAGTGGGTTCCTTAGGGTTTTGTATATATGGAATCATGTTGTCTGCAAATAGGGACAGTTTCACTTCTTCTTTTCCAGTTTGGATCCCTTTTCTTTCTTTTTCTTACCTGTTTGCTCTGGCTAGGACTTCCAGTAGTAGGTGAAATAAGAGTGGTGAAAGTGGGCATCCTTGTCTGGTTCCTGTTCCTAGAGGCATAGCTGTCAGTTTTCTCCATTGAGAATGATATTAGCTGTGGGTTTGTCGTATATGGCCTTCATTATGTTGAGATATTATCCTCTCTACCCATTTTCTTTAGAGTTCTCATCATAAATGGGCGCTGTATCTTGTTCAATGCTTTCTCTGCATCTATTGAGATGATCATGTGATTTTTATTCTTCATTTTGTTAATACGGGGTATCACGGTGATTGATTTGCAGATGTTGAACCATTCCTGCACTCCTGCAATGAAGCCCAGTTGATCATGATGTATGATCTTTTTAATGTATTCTTGTATTCGATTTGCTAGTGTTTTGTTGAGGATTTGTGCATCGATGTTCATCAGGGGTACAGGCCTGTAATTTTCTTTTTTTGTGTTGTCCTTGTCTGGTTTTGGTATCAGGATAATGCTGGCTTCGTGGAATGAGTTAGGAAGCCTTCCCTTCTCTTCAATTTTTTTGAAGAGTTTGAGGAGGATGGGTGCTAAGTCTTCTTTGAATGTTTTGTAGAATTCACCAGGGAAGCCATCTGGTCCTGGACTTTTAATTTTTGGGAGATTTTTCATGACTGTTTTGATCTCCTTACTGGTGACTGGTCTACTCAAGTCCTCTACTTCTTCTTGACCCAGTTTTGGAAGGTTGTATGATTCTAAGAATTTATCCATTTCTTCTAGATTATCCAATTTGCTGGTGTAAGCTTCTCATAGTATTCTCTTATAATCTTTTGTATTTCTGAGGTGTCTGTTGTAATTTCTCTCTAATATTTCTGATTTTATTTACTTGATTCTTCTCTGTTTCTTTCTTGGTGAGTCTAGCTAAAGATTTGTCAATTTTATGTTTTCAAAGAACCAGCTCTTGGTTTCAGTAGCTTTCTCTATTGTTTTTTAATCTCTATTTTGTTTATTTCTGCTCTGGTTTTTATTATTTCCTTCCTTGTGCTGATTTTGGGCTTTGTTTGTTCTTTTTGAAGTTCCTTTAAGTGCACTGTTATAGATTCTCCATTTGGGATTTTTCTTGTTTGTTGAGGTAGGCCTGAATTGCTATAAACTTCCCTCTTAGAACCATAGTTGCCGAACCACATAGATTTTTGGCAAGCCACATTTTCATTTTCATTTGTCTGTACGTATTTCTGCATTTGTCCTTTGATTTCTTCATTGACCCAATTGTCATTCAGTAGCATTTTGTTTAATCCCCGCATTTTTGTGGCTTTTCTGATTTACTTAGTATACTTGATTTATAGTTTCACACCTTTGTGATCAGAAGAGATGCTTGGTATTATTTCGATCTTCTTAAATTTATTGAGACTTGTTTTGTGGGCTAATACGTGATCAATCCTGGAAAATGTTCCATGTGTATTTGAAAAGAATGTGTATTCTGCGGTTTTTGGATGGAATGTTCAATATATATCTACTAAGTCCATCTGGCCTCATGTATCATTTAAGGCCAGTGTTTCCTTATTGATCTTCTGTTTGCATGATCTATCCACTGGTGTAAGTGGAGGAATAAACTCCCCTACTATTACTGTGTTACCACCTATTTCTTCTTTTATGTCTGTTAGCAATTGCTTTATATGTTTAGGTGCTCCTATGTTGGGTGCATAGATATTTTCAAGTGTTAGATCCTCTTGTTGGATTTCTTCCCTTTATCATTATGTAGCATCCTTCTTCCTGTCTCTTGTTACAGTTTTGTTTTAAAGTCTATTTTGTCTGACATAAGTATTGTTACCCCTGCTTTCTTTTCTTTGCCATTTGCATGGAGTATCTTTTTCCATCCTTTCATTTTCAGTGTGTGACTGTCTTTATGTCTCAAGTGTGTCTCTCATATGCAGCATATATACGAGTCTTGATTTTTTATCCAATCGGCCACCCGACACCTTTTGATTGGAGCATTTAGTCGACTGACATTTAAAGTAGCTATTGATAAATGTATTTCTTTCCACTTTGTTACTTTTTTTTTCTGGGTGTTTTAGTAGCTCTTCTCTGTTCCTTTCTTCTTCTCTTGCTCTCTTAGTTTGTGTTTTGATGTCTTTCTTTAGTAATATGTTTGATTTCTTTCCTCTTACTTGGTTTATTTATTATAGGTTTCTGCTTTCTGATCAACATGAGGTTCCTATATAATATTCTACATATATAGCAGTCTATATTGAGTTGATATTCTCTTTAGCTTGACCTCTTTCTACAAGCTCTACTCTTTTACTCCCCTCCTTCCACGTTTTATGTTTTTGAAATCATATCTTATCTCTTAATTTTGTGTGTGTCTATCCATCCCTTATCATTGAAATACATAATGTTAGTACTTTTGTCTTTTAACCTTCATATTTTCTTCATAAGTGGCTGATTGCTACCTTTACTGTATTTTTGCCTTTACCAGTGATTTTGTTGCCTGGTTGTCTTTTTGGTTTTTATTTTTTTAATAATTTTCCTATCCCTATTTGTGGTCTTTTCTTTCCAACTTAAGTAAGTCCTTTTGGCATTTCTTGTAGAACTGGCTTCTTGGTGATACACTCCTTTAATTATTGGTTGTCTGGGAAGCTCTTTATCTCTTGCTTCCATTCTGAATGATAACTTTGCTGGATAGAGTATTATTGGCTGTAGGTTTTTTACTTTCAGTACTTTAAACAATATATGCCACTCTCTTCTAGCCTGTAGGGTTTCAGCTGAGAAGTCTGCTGATAGCCTTATGGGCTTCCCTTTGTATGTCACTTGTTGCCTTTCTCTTGCTGCTTTTAGGATTGTCTCTTTATCTTTAATTTTGGACATTTTCATTATACTGCCTTGTTGTGGGCCTGTTGGTATTCATCTTGTTTTGTGCTCTCTGTGCTTCCTATACTTGGATGTCTGTTTCCTTCCTTAGGTTAGGAAAGCTTTCAGCTATTATTTCTTCACATAGATTCTCTGCCCTTTTTCCTCTCTCTTCTCCTTCTGGGATACCTATAATACGAATGTTAGTGCCCTTGATATTGTCCCAGAGTCCCCCCCCCCCAGACTGTTCCCATTGTATTTGATTTTTTTTTCTTTTATCTGTGCAGCTTGAGTGATTTCCTCTGGCCTTTCATCCATCTCACTGATCCGTTCTTCTGTATCATCTACTCTGGTAGTGAGTCCCTCTAGTGAATTTTTCATTTCCAGTATTGTATTCTTCATTTGTGATTGGTTTTTAAAAATATTTTCCAGTTCTTTGTTGATGTTTTCACCTAGTCTTCTCCCAATATCAGTCAGCATCCTCATGAGTTTTTGTTTGAACTCTTTGTGAGGCAGATTGCTTATGTATGTTTCATTTAGTTCTTTTTCTGGGGTCTCGGCCTGTTCCTTTGCTTGGAAAATTTTCCTTTGCCTCCTCATTATACCTCTTTCTCTGTGTTTATATCTATGTATTAGGTGAGTCAGCTATGTCTCTTGATCTTGGAGAAGTGTCCTTATGTAAGAGACACCTTTTGAGGCCCAGCAGTGTGCTTCCCCCTTGTCACCAGTCCTGATGTTCCAGGAGTGACCCCTGTGTTGGCTACATGTGTCCAGCTGCTGTGGCAGGGTTGTTCTTACTGCAAGTACCCAGAGAGTCTAGGCTTTCTGTCCCTGGCCAGCTGTTTGTAAATCGAGTTAGGGGAGCCTCAGCATCATTGGCTACGAGGTCTAATACCACACTCTTGTTGCAGTTTTCCTATTAATTGAGTAGGCACCCAGTGTAGGCGCTTGCTCTGCTCAGGGGCTTACAGTTGCTATAGGCCTCAGGCCTGCAAGGCTATTGTCAGCTCTCTTAGGATTGCAGCTGAGTGGGGCTGGCTGTAGGTATGGGAGCACCCAGTTGTTTCAGGCTTTCGAAGGTGGGGCAGATCCTCTTTGTGACTGTTTGTAAAGCACAGGTCTTCTGGCACGGATAAGCCCCAAACCCCATAAGTGAACACAAACCATCAACACAATCCTGGCCTGTGCACACTTTCCAACCCCCTGGAGCATACCCAGTCGCCCCACTGCAGAAGCCCCCATCTCTCCACCAACGCCCCACCCCCCACAGTTCACCTGGTCCTCACACAGGCCCTGCCCCACAGAGGCAGACACACTCGCCTGCCTGTAAAGGATCAAGGCACACAGTCTATGCAGGCTGACAAGTAGCTTGCAGGATTCCTGTTTGGTGGGACCGGTACCTAGGCTAAGATGCCTTCCCTGGCTAAACTAAGTTAAATCTGTGCTCTAGTGGGTGTGGCAGACCGCTGGGCTAACATGCCAGGGGAAGAACTTCAATGGTGTCTGCCAGGGTCTGTGTCAGCATACCTGTACTAGGTCACACAATGGCCTCCACCAATGTCTCAGTCTCCAGAGAGGTCTCACCTCTCACCAAGATGCACCCAGAGCCTACCAGGTGAGTCTCTTTTCACCAAAGGATTGTGAAGCTTTCTTTCTGGTGATTTTAGTTTGCCCTCTGAGATGGGTGAATTTGTACATGGGCCCTGTAAGAGCCGAGTTTTTTCAGCTCTCATCAGATAGCTTTTCTTGAGTTATTCCCCATTGCAGTTAACAGCCAGGGAAGCCAGAGAGCAGGACACTCCTCTCAGTTGTGCTGAGTCTAAATGATGCTTATAGAGGTAACAGGCCCCTGCTCAAGTCCCCATTCCTCCAGGGAGGGCTGCGTAACTTAGGGTGGCCCCTGCTCGGCTGGCAGTGAAGCTCCTCCACTTGCCAAGATAGCTTTTTTTCTCTCCTGTTGGAATTTCTGCCCTTTCCCTCTCAGTTAGGACTGTCCCTTGTTGTCCAGTTTTCAGTTCTCCCTCCATGGTAATTTTTCCAAGAATAGTTGTAAGCTGGATGTGTTTGTGGGAAGAGGTGAGTTCAGAGTCTGCCTTCTATCTTGATGGGATCATTTTTAATCTATAAAGTTACATGAGCTGTAGAATCGCTTGCACTTTTGTCCAGAATGAGCTACTTATCCATTCCAACAAAAATCCAATTATTCAAAACATCTCGTTAATCACCACTGCCACCTCACCAGCTCATACACTCATTTTGACTTACGATTCATATCTTTTTTCCCCCAGTGAGTACCACCATTGCTTATTGAAACCTGTCTCAAACTATGTGCCCCTGTCATTGTCTTCCTAAGTGTGAGTGTGTGTACCTATATGTTAACTTATCTATAGCCTCAAATTCTTCCATGTTCCTTTGTATTGCTTTCTCCCCACCTGGATACTTAAATACTCTCTTACTCCATTTGTGCTGCTACAACAGAATACTGCAGACTGGGTAGCTTATAAACAAGAAACATTTACTTCTCACAGTTCTGAAGGCTGATAAATCCAAGATCAAGGTGCCAACACTGTTGCATTTTGGTGAGGGCCCTCTTCTAGGTCACAGACTTCTCATTGCATCTTCACGTGATGGAATGGGCTAGGGAGCTCTCTGGAGCTTCTTTCATAAGGCATTCTTCCATACATGAGGGAGCTACCATCATGACTTAAGCACCTCGCAAACGCCCTACATACTAATATCATCACTTTTGGGGGTTAAGATTTCAACATATGAATTTTCAAGGACAAAAACATTCTGACCATAGCAAATACTTCATGTATAATTTCTTAATAAATGGACAGTTTGTTCTCTTTAAAACCTGTAATTAAAATTCTCTAGCGAAACTGGTGTTCGTTTAACAATGAAAATGACACACACACTGAAAACTCTGATGGAACCTAGGTAATGATCATGACTTAAGAGAAATATTTTACTATAATAGGAATCAGTATTACTAAGATATTCAACAAACGGCTTTAATTTTTTTTTTTTTGTATATGTTTGTCTTTGTTTTGTTTTTTTTAAAGATTTTATTTTTTACTTTTTCTCCCCAAAGCCCCCCGGTACATAGTTGTATATTCTTCGTTGTGTGTCCATCTAGTTGTGGCATGTGGGACGCTGCCTCAGCGTGGTTTGATGAGCAGTGTCATGTCCGCGCCCAGGATTCGAACCAACGAAACACTGGGCCGCCTGCAGCGGAGCGCGCGAACTGAACCGCTCGGCCACGGGGCCAGCCCCAACAAATGGCTTTAATTCAAAAAATACATATACCTGTATATGATATAAATATTGGTTGCAGGCATTTCAGATTAACAGAAAATTTGCTAAATGTACCTCCCAATTTACACAATAATTTTGAGGCTATGCCAGCCTACCTTTGAAGCTAAATTGTTATAAGAAGAAGTGATAGAAAGACCAACAGTCCTATGTTGAGGCTGATAGATGATGATATACTCAAAAATAATGAAAGCTACTCTTTCCGGAGGACTTATTATGTGCTAGGCACTGTTGTAAGGACTATACACATACTAACCAACTTAATCCTTAGGAGGAGCCTGGAATGTAAGCAATTATATTACCCTCAGTTAACAGATAAGGAAACTTCCCCAACACCCTTACATCTCAATCTATAAGCACATTAAAAGCTCATGCATATGCATGAAGCACATGTGTGCTCTGTGTGGACACATATGCAAATAACACAAACACATCAAAGTAACTGTATGCTGCGTGTGTGTATATGCACATGTGTGGGTAAATGTACAAATACATTTGGCTAGGGAAAGAAAACACACATATGGTTCCAATTTAAAGATTGAGATTTTAAAGATTTTTTTCAATCAGGGCACTTGATAACCACATCTTTCTAGTCAGTAAATACAGAAAAATAATTCCAGTGTCAGTTTTCCACTGGCAAGTATATTAGCAGATTAAATTGTTGACATATGCAAACTGATTTTCACAGCTCCAACTGACTGATAGCTTTAGACACAAGTCACGTAACAGTTTTGTTGTGATTCCTGTCATACAGAAATTCATACAAATCATGCAAAAATCGCCAATTGAAATATGTTATACTTGCCACTGCCAAGACAACTTGCTACCACAATTCAGCTTACTCTACTGCTGGGATTGCAGCCCAGGGGGAAACAAAGGCCTTCTCCTGGAAGGGGCTCAGCATTCCAGCTAAACCCCTGCAGGTGCCAGAGAGTCTCCCTCAGACATGAGAATAATAATTCTTTACCAGAGAGCTTTCTTTCTAATAAAATAAATTACCATAGATTCAGGACAACTATATAAATACACCTACAGTTTCAACTTAACTGTGACAACGTTCAATCTCTTTAAAAAGAAAAATACCCCTGGGGCTGGCCCCGTGGCCGAGTGGTTAAGTTCGCGCTCCGCTGCAGGCGGCCCAGTGTTTCGTCAGTTCGAATCCTGGGCGCGGACATGGCACTGCTCATCAAACCACGCTGAGGCAGCGTCCCACATGCCACAACTAGAAGGACCCACAACGAAGAACATACAACTATGTACTGGGGGGCTTTGGGGAGAAAAAGGAAAAAAATAAAATCTTTAAAAAAAAAACGAAAAAAAAAAATACAATCCTTTAAAAAAAAAAAAAAAGAAAAATACCCCATAAACTTCTCCCAGGACAACCAACTACTATACAACCGTGGTGAAAACCTGGCACAAAGCAAAATCAGATGTACATAAACGGTGGCATGCCTAGCCTACTTTACATAGTTATTACTGATGTTTAGAAAATAAAATTTTTCTTTCAACTAAAATTTACTGAGTGCCTACTATTTGTCACGTGTTGCTCTAGGTGTTGGGGACACAGTAAAGAAGAAGTATCTGTTCTCATGTTCGAATGTTCCAGTGGGAGGGGCAGACCATAAACAGGTAAAGAAAACAGCTGCAGACACTGATCTGAGGAAACTAGAATAAAGTATCAGAGTTATGGGAGTGTTCTGAAAAGTATGAAGCACAATATGATTGATTATAATGTATAAATGTTCTACATATGAAGCACAATATGAGTGATTATAAGGTATAAATGTTGTACGTATTCTCAACAACCATCAGTTTTTCAGGTCCCTGATGAAAGTTAGTTCATACTTCCTGCTCCTTTTACGTCCTTCCCTAAATGGCTTACACTGTGGTGAGCAAAGTTTGGTACATTAAATAAAATATTTTAGCAATAAAAATAAAATGAGCAACCACAAATAACAACCGTGAACCAGGAGTAAGACATAGCAGTTAATCAAACCAGTTCATCCAGTCTGGCCTGACTGTTTTTCCTTGAGAAACTCCAGTGTTGCGGAAGATATTCATTTCTCAGTTTTTCAAATATCATATTTAACTCCTCCCAAAATAATCCCCCCATAACTGAGGTTACCCCCATACCACTAGCAAGTACACACTCTCATGCATGACCACTAAAAAGGCTGCGACCAATCGAGGTTTAAAAAGTTTGATGAAACATCAAAACACAAATTCCTCGGGCATCTGCCGTGCAGTAGAGAAATTTTCTCAAAGGTCTAAAGGGCAGATTGGAGCTGCTGATATCATATGAACTACAATATGAAAACTTCTCCTTGGAATTTATCTCACCCTGACCATTTCCAAATGTTCATTAGAAAACGAGAAACAGTAACAATCAGAAAGAAGCTTTTAGAGATTCTCTAGACAGAGACAGAAAGACGTTTTAAGGTAAACAGCATTAGCTCAAGGGAGAGATAAAACTAGAATTGATACTGATGTGAATAACTAACACTTTTCCCCTTGAATCCAGTCAGGAGTTTTGTATAAATGTGACATTCATCTGTCTCTCTCACTGTTGTGCCATGTTGCCAGACACTTTTAGATCACTCTACGCTTTGAATCAAAGGGAAACTCAATGATGGTGGCTGAACTGCGGTGCTGGTGCTCACTGCTAACACCACACCCAAAAGGGGCAGTAGGCACCAAAGAGGTAACCTCGAATTTTGAAAACTACCTTAATTTGGGAGGTACAAACCTCCCACAACAGCAAATCCACAACCTCCACAACAGCAAATCCAGGTATGTATATATGTGGGAGTGTGTATGTGTGTGTGCATCCATGCCTTCATCAGACGTCATTCTCTAATTGGGCCATGACACAAGCCATGCATTTTTTTCTTACACAACCCTTTTCAAGCTCCAATCTGGCTAGTTTGCAAGTTCTTTCTCACTCTTAACTTGAGCATTGTTATTGGTTCCTTCCTCATCCTCATCTTCCACATCCAAACCACTTGCTTCCTAAGAAACTCTTGAGCTTCTTTCTCTCCATCCTCACTACTTCTACCCTGGTCCAAGCCACCATCATCTCACACCTGGACCAGAGCAACCACCTCCTGACTGCACTCTCTTTGTCCATGCTTGCCCTCTATGATTCATGAGACACACCATGGTTAGAAACACCTTTTCAAAACTCACATCTCCTCATAACAAGCCCATGGTTCAATCCCTTTAATGCTTGCCTTGCCCTTAATTCTTAACATTTAATGCTCCCTCCAATATGTGTTTTTCCACCACCACCAAGCAATTAATTCTGATACTCTCTACTTGGGGACAGCATCAGTTCACACAGGTTAACGGTTCAGTTCTACTAAACGTGCCCCCACTTTATATGCCAATCACATGTCCAGGTTGTTACCTGTGCTTCTGACCGACTGGCTATAAATTGGAGGTTCCCAGGATCCCCTCCCCAGGTTTGACATGCTAGAGACGTTCACAGAACTCAGAGAAACACTTACTTATGTTTATCAGTTTATTTTAAAGGGTATTATAAAAGATACAGATGAACAGTCAGCTGACAAGGTATATAGGTCAAAGTATGAGGGAAGGCACGTGGAGCTTCCATATTCTCTCTGGGCATGCTAATCTCCCCACATCTCCCCACACTTCCACGTGTTCACCAACCCAGAAGCTTTCTGAATCCCATCCTTTTGGGTTTTTATGGCAGCTTTATTACATAGGATTGATTAAATCGCTGGCCAATAGTGATTGAAGGTCAGCCCCTCTCCCCCAACTGATGTCCTGGGGTGGCACTGAAAGTTCCAACCCCCTAATCATATGGTTGGTTCACCCTTGCAAGAAGCACCTATCCTTAGGTTACCTAGGAGGTTTCCAAAAGTCACCTCATTCCCATAACAAAAGACAGCTTTGTTGCTCTCATCAATTAGGAAATTCCAAGGGTTTTGGGAGCTCTGTGACAGGAATGGGATGAAGACCAAATATGTCTTTCTTATTATAAATCACAATTATATAAATCTTATTATAAATCACAATTGTCCTTAAGAGACAATTGTCCTAGAGAGCACCTACTCATGCTTTTTCTCAGGATAGCACATTTTCTCAGGAAAGCCTTCCCAGCTTTTCCCTTCTCTAGGTTAATTCACGCTGTTAGAGACTCCCACAGAATTCCTCACACTTGAAAGGATTTGTTAACTGTTTGCCTTTCTCACCATGATGGGTACATCAGAGAATTTAGGAACCTGAGGCCTGCCTGCTCAGGTATGAATCTTGGCTCTATCATTTATAAGCTGTGAAACCTTGGGCAAATCACTTAATCTCTCTACACATCAGTTTGTTTGTTTTGTTTTGTTTTCTAAATATTTTATTTTTCCTTTTTCTGCCCAAAGCCCCCCCGGTACATAGTTGTGTATTATTAGTTGTGAGTCCTTCTAGTTGTGGCATGTGGGACGCCGCTTCAGCATGGCCTGATAAGCAGTGCCATGTCCGCACCCAGGATTCAAACCAGCGAAACCCTAGGCCACTGAAGCAGAGCACGCGAACTTAACCACTTGGACACGGGGCTAGCCCCTGCACATCAGTTTCTTTATCTCTAAAATGGGGCTGATAATAATACCTACTTCATAAATTTGTTATGAGAATTAAAGTGGATGAAAAGTGTTTCTAATAGAACCTTGCATATAGTCACCACTCAAGCAATGATAGCTGGTGGTGGTGGTATTCTTATTAGTGTTATTGTATATGACAATAACAGTCTTCTTCACCACTAAAACCCTGATGCCTAACACACAGATACTAACTGATAATTCCATTTCAGTATACTTTATTCAATACAGAAAGATCAGTTCTCTCTATGAAGCTAAAAGAAATGACAACCATCAATTAACATTTACTCATTCCCAAGCTCTGCCCTGCTGAGGTGAGAAGGATGCATCCAGAGAAGACACGACACTTTACGCCTAAGTGGGAACCAGGATTGTACAAGTTTCTCCTGTCTCTCCACTGAATGGAAGGGTTAACAGGAGTGTGAGTTTAAATTATATAGTAAACCTCATCCAATATTCATCTACTCAAAGGTGTTCCTTAATCTTCCCTTAGCTTCAGCAGGGAAGAGTATGGATCAAAGAGCTCACTTCACACAGATAGTGTTTCATGAAAGGATAAGGGATCAAGTTTATCTTCTGGCAGGATGTAAGTGGGCTGAACCTGACCCAGCAGCTGCAGTAAGGCTGAGGAGACTCAGATGGGAGACTGTGTGTTCTGCACAGGGGACCTAACTAGATAGGAAAAGTTCCTGAAGTGTGTTCTTACACTGATTTTTTGGAAGCAAGAATAGTACAAGCCAAAAGATAGCTTGCCATTTATGGGAGCTCCTTTTTAAATATTTCTTTAAAGGAAAGATTTCTGTCTTTCAAAATGAATGGGTGAAAATAAGATTGAATTTAGTCCTTGAATTGTCCACCAAATTCATTGTTCACAGGCTGAGCCTCCAACAAATTAGGCCTAGAGAGTTGGGAGGTGCCACTTGCATTTATAGGTAAGAAAGTTGATACAGATGTTGAAGATAAAATGATGTGGTAGGGGGCTGGCTCAGTGGCACAGCGGTTGGGTGCACACGTTCCGCTTTGGTGGCCTAGGGTTCACTGGTTCAGATGCCAGGTGCAGACATGGCACCATTTGGCAAGCCATGCTGTGGTAGGCATCCCACATATAAAGTGGAGGGAGATGGGCATGGATGTTGGCTCAGGGCCAGTCTTGTTCAGCAAAAAAAAAAAAAAAAGAGGAGGATTGGCAGCAGATGTTAGCTCAGGGCTAATCTTCCTCAAAAAAAAAAAAGGATGTGGTAGTTATACAGGTGTGTTTAAAAGTTCCTTTTGCTGTGCAAATATAGTATATCACTTTGAAATCTAAATCTTAACAAATTGGATTTAATTATATCACACATACCTACAACATTATAATGTTCCAGTTTAAAACATGACCTACAGTTCCCACCTGGCTTGCACTGATCTGTCAGTAAGCCGTGTCATTTCTTTCTTTGATACATCTTCCCCAGTCATCATTTCCCATCCTCCCCACCGTGAGCATGGCTGGCTTATCTCAGCAGTCTCTTCTTGTTGGCCTTTGTAACTCTCCCCTCTAACCATCCCACACATTTCTGTCTTATTTAGCTACACAACTACCTATACTTGATCCCCACCTCTTCGCCTAAACTCCTTTCCATGGCCTCCATACTCTTCACAATTTGCTTCCACCCCATCATCTAAGACTCCTCCATCCACATACTCCTTCCACTCTGTTGGGTCTTTCTATTTCCCACAAGATACTCCCCTCTGAACTCCACACGCCATGCTCATTACACTTCCCTGGGTTAGGTTGTGCTCGTTCTCTGTCCATAACACCATCTCCTCCCTCTCACAGAGGTTATTCAGTTTTTCCCAGTTTCCATCATATTTAGTTTGGGGTTTGCCATTGTACTGTAGACTCTTTCAGGGCAGGATCATGTCTTAAGATGTATTTACATTCCCATAATGCTAACCACAATCACACATCAAATATATGACTCACTAACCCATATTCTTCTGTAAAAGGACAAAGGGTCACTGTTTTTTAGAAAACCATATTTTCCTCCTGCAACAGCAGAAACAAAAATAAGAATAGATCTACATGGCCCACAAGAGGCAAGGAAGCTTCCTAGAGCATGGTAAAGTGTAAGCACTGAATTTGGAACTTTACAGATGAGCAAAAAGAGGAGTGAGAAGAGGCGTGTGGGAAGACAGGGAAGGAGGTCGCACCTAAGAAGAAAAATGTTGAGGAAAATGAGTCCTATTTGAGGAGAATAAAAGTTCTTTCACGATTAGATTAATTAGGTCTTGCATTCCAGAAGTTGGATCTCTAAGTAATGGGTAGTCATTATAGGTTCAAGAGTTCAAGGAAGGGCTTTAAGAAGATTATTCCTAAGGCAGCGAAAAATACATTCATTGAGCAGGAGAATCCTGAAGGCATAGAATTCTTCAAATTCTGCAAAGAAGTTTCTGAAGTATTTAAGATGTGTAACATGCACTGCTCCCCGCAAAAATCTCATCATGCCCCCTCTCCAGCACATTACAGTACCAAGAGTCCTCTAGTGCACACTGCCTCTCCCTGCTATATCCCAAACTCTGGTCCTGAAGACAGAAACAAATAAGGATAACAAGGCCCCATGACTGAGGAAGTGGGGGCTTCACTATGACATGTGGAAAGGGCACAGAAATAGCTGCTAGGAGAGGACCCTAAAACATTGTGCAAAATGGCAAACGGCATCACAGCATTCTCTTTAGAAAGGGAAAGATATTTCATGGAGGAAACACTATTACCAGATGAAGTAATGGTCATAATAAAAAGAAGCCTAAAACTGTATTCGGGGACATGAAAAGTAATGGTTGAGCCCTCTCCCTCTCTTCTCAGCGTGGAAGAAGCCTATACTCCCGGGTCCCTCAGAGAAAGAACTTCCAAAAGTGTCCCATCCACCAGCCTCAGGAGTTTCTTCAAGGTCTGAGATTATATCAACTATAATCTAGTTTAAAGTATCCAGATTTGATATATACTCTCTCTTCCTTTCCCTCTTGACAGACCCCGTCGTGTCTCCCTGCAAACATCCTTGCCCAAATAGATTTGGAAGGCAGCTCAGCACATCATTCCATGAATCAGCACAATGGAGATGAGGAAATCTTTGGTTCCCCAGTAGCATGAAAAAGCCTTGGAAAACAGGGCCCTGAGTCCCAGACCAGATCTCTCTTCCAGATATATCTACTTTTTAATGAACTGCCTTCAATTTCCAGCTTCCTGACTTCTCCCCAATTTTGTGGCAGTCCAAGATGGGAAATAGCAGCCTCTCCAGGCTCAGGAACAATCTGGAAGGAGATTGGCCTTTTGTGTACTCTCTCATGTCCTCTCACATAAAGTCATCTGGTTACTCTACATTACATACAGCTCCTAACAGCCTCCTAATATCAGTTATATCTAATGGGATGGAAGAAATGAAGGGAAGGGAAGGAAGAGGGAAGGAAATCTATGGAAAGGGGAGGGACAGAGACAAAACAGAAAGAGGAAAAGAGAAAATGTAAGAAGACAGAGAGGGAAGTAGGAGGAAAGGAAAGGAAGAAAGATGATCAGTAATTCTCAAGTTTACTAAAATAATGTGCATTTACATCTTTTAAGTGGAACTTTGATTTACCTATTAGACTCTCACGTTAGTGCTTTTACCACTGGATGCCCATTCTACAGGTTGTTAATTCACTGTTGGATATAATCATATTTAAATTGACCCAGAAATCCCCTAGTAAAGCAAAAACTAAAAGTAATCTAAAAAACATTTGTGGGTCCCAAAGGACAGATGTTATAGATGGTGGAAGTCAAGCAGAAAAAGCAGAGAGACCGACCAAGATGGGCCCAAGACCTACAGAGAGGAACTGAAAGAGGAAAGATCTGGAGCTTCAGAGGAGAAACTTCTGTTGCTTTCTACAAAAGTTATGCTGTTTGCTGAATCTGCAGAAGAAATACTAACTACTTCATCTCCTGGGATGAAGAAAATCCAGGTGAAGCTCTTTCCAGAGCTTTGGCTCTTTCCAGCCTCAGGAGAGGACAAGAATTTCCAGCCTGTGGTCCTGTGGAATGGTTCCTAAATGATGAACACACAGTTCCCTTCTGGACTCTGAGTCCAAACTCAACACTGAAAATTACTTATTGACGCCTACAGATTTTTTATTTAACCTCAGCTTCTCCAAACTGAAGCATCACGCATCCTTCAAACCTGCTCTGCCCTCCCTTTTCCTTTGTGAAGTATTTACAGTTTCCTCAGGAGTCTTAGCTGCAAAGCTTAGACCCTCCTTCCTTACTCTTCTACCTTCTCTTCCCAATCTCTTAACATATAGTTGTTACCCGAGTCCTATCTTTAAGATTCCTAAATATCTCTCAGTCCCTTCCTGTCTTTAACTACTCTCTACCTGGACTCAGGACCTCCTCTTTTTTCTTTTCTTTTTCAATTCAAAAACCCTCCATGCCTCTCACCTCCCAACTTAATAGCCTAGCACTCCTCCAACTCTCACCACTTTTTGTATAATCCCAATCTCCAGACTGCTGCCAGAGCAACGCTTCTTTAAAAACAATTTGAAGAGGTTACTCGCCTGTTTTAAAATTCTATGATTCCTCATTGTCTGCAGCCTTCAAAACCTGGCCCCAGCCTAGGTTCATCAAGCTCATTTCAAGCCACCTCTCCTCTCTCACCTTCAACACCTGCAACACATGTCACACGCTCTAAACTCTACTTAATCTCCTAGCCCACTTGAGAGGACTCTCTCCCTAACACACATTCCCAGTGATCCCCTCCTTCCTCTTGTCCTCAGAATCCTTTAGGCACATAGCTATAAAGGCCCTGATTATGTGATTGTTTGCATTTCTGTCTACCTACAGAGACAGTGGTTTCCTAAGAAGGAAGGGACCCTTCTTGGACATCTTTAGTGGGTGCTTACTGAACATATATTGTTCAAAAAGCTAGAAGAGGAGTTCAGGGCTCACACATTGACCTGACTAAGAGCACTAAAACTTCTCCTTCAGAAATGGTAAAAACTCAAAAGGTAATGCACACAATGGCAGAAGATAACAGACCCACAGGCTATTACCTTTCCAGAGGTACACAAGCACATCAGTTTAGGGCACCAGTAAGCACAGCTGGGCCAAAGCCAACTCCTGCAGAGTGGCTGCATTTGTCTTGCTAAGGGGTGGCAACCACAGCATCTGTCAGGACGACACTCAACAGAGGAGCTCAGAACGAAGCAGAGCTGTAACACGATGCTCCAGTATCTGGTTGGAGTGCAAACAAGGTACGCCTTCTTCCTCTAGTACACTGCGGGCACCATGCCAAATACACACAGTGTTTGCTATTTTTGCAAGTCTAATAGGGTCTGCTGAGGGGAGGGGTAAGAGATCAGCAGTTCATAATGACTCTCATTATGTCTGGTGCATTTTGAGCCAAGATTAGACACTAGACAATCCTCTGTCCAGTGTCAAGGGCTTTCAACTGCCCTTTCATCAGGACAATTCCACTTCAAACTAATTTAGGTTTCTTATAACCCAAGCTACCAAAACTGATACACTTCACTGTTTTCAGCCCAGAAAAAGAGGTCAATGTCTACTCTAAATAGAAATACAGTCCTTGGGTTTGCAGTCTGTGACTGATACACGAGAACTATGACAGAAACATGTCACCATGTAATCTCCCACTCTCTATAGAACCCTAACTCAGACACTCCTCTGAGACTCTCCTGCCCTTCTCACTGTCACATCCATTTCTGTAGATGACACTCCTCTCAACCTAAAGCCAGGGAAACGGTTTTGGGAGACCTCAAGAGAAAACTTTGAGCTTGCTAATTTTCACAAAAATCAACAAGGCTGCATGAGTTTCACTGCAAGATGATAACTAGATTCTACAGCTAGTTGTTTTTCTTTTTAGGTCTAAACAGAAATAATAATAAATCTCTAAACTACACCTTTACAGCCAAATTAGAGAGCAGTACAAACCAGTGCTGAATTTTAACAATTATTCACTACATTTTCAAGTAAGAATGACTAGCTTTATTCTCCTAAATGTAGAAAAGGATTAGTGACAACACAAGAGGGGAGATACAAAAGTTTCAAGAAAATAAAGATGAGATTGACACACATCAAGCACAGAAGATGGGAAGGGAAAGTGAGGAGTGGATAATAAAACTGCACACAGGGGCCAGCGCCAGGGCCGAGTGGTTGGGTTCACACACTCTGCTTTGATGGCTCAGGGTTTCACTGGTTCACATCCTGGGTGCAGACATGGCATGGCTCATGAAGCCATGCTGAGGTGGCGTCCCACATAGCACAGGTAGAGGGACCTACAACTAGAACATGTAACTGTGGGTGGGGGGGGAGGGAGGAGGAGGAGGAGGAGGAGGAGGAGGAGGAGGAGGAGGGAGGTGAAGGGGAGATAGGGGAAGGGGGAGATGAGGGAGGGGAAGGAGGGGGAGATGGGGGAGGGGGACATTGAGGAGGGGGAGGAGGATAATACTTCCCTACCTTTTGGGTCCTACAAATTTATAACACTTAACTTCAAACAGAACCAACATCACTGTGACCTTCCGAGAAAGTTAATGCACGCTATTTATTTTCATAAAGAACACAGGTTAAAAATTCATAGCGACGCTAAGTCCTAGAAAGAATTATACAAAGAAAAAAACAACAACAACAAATGCTGACCTATTACATAAGAAAGGCTAAGTTTCAAAGGTCCAAAACTTGCCTTATGAATATAAATAACTCTAAAAGCATGAATTTATTACATAAGCATTCTAATTATCTATTAAATAAAATCATCTTACGTATCTAGATAGGTACATGTACTTACCCCTTTAAAGGAGACAAGATTTGATGTGGGCACAACTTAAAACAGGGACTATTTCACAGAGCAGGCATCTGTGCACTCATATGTGCCATTACCTATATAACTAGTGCTTCGAGGAATGCTCTTAAGAAGCATTTAATGTATGAGAGTTTTTAAAAAATTTTTTATTGATGTATAACATACAAACAAAAATATGACTGTAGAAGTGTAAGGTTTACACTGATCACATTCGTGTAACCAGCACCCAAATTAACAGACAGAACATAACACCCCAAAAGTCACCCTTGAATGTACACAGTTTTACTTCACTGAGGCAAAATGTGTCCAGAAATTCTGCCCTTACTTATCATGAAATCATTACAGATTAACCTGGTGGACCTGCTGCTTAAAGAAATTCTATTCTGGAACCCAGGGGTCATTTTGCTGTATTTAACAGGAACGTAGATTTTTGAGGAGAACCAAATTCTCAACAGTATCTTAAAAACCAATAATCTAAAGCTGAGATGTCAAGCCCTAGCCAAAGTTACTTTGAATTTTCAACAACCAAGCCAACACTGGAGGCCAAATCACACTAGTCATCAACGTGAGATGTGCTTTAAGGTCCTAGGTGTGTAATCCAATAAAATAGGCCTGGAAATTGTACAATAGCTCTAGGCTTCTACTCTTCAACTCTCTTATTTCTTAACAAACATTTATCGTAAATACCTGTAAGTAAATTAACCTTCGACTTACCAAATTAATTTTGCATTTGTGCTTGCCCCTTCTGCCTTCTCTCTCCTCTCTTCCCTCTCTCCCCACCCTCACCATTTTCTCACCTCTTGGAGCTCTCCTGAAATGTGACTTCAGTCTTCAGTAAGCTTTGTCAAAAAAAAAAAAAGAGCATCCTTAAGTCTGAAATCTCAATCTGTACTTGCATACCAGCTGGGATGCTCTATTCAAAGAAAGAAGGCTAAGAGCTGGATTTTTCAGTACCAAAAAACAACAAAGCACTTTTCCATTTGAGGCTGCAGAGGGAGCTAGAACCATGCAATGTGAGCAAAATGTAAGTCTTTCTAGACCTGGATGAATCCAATGATGGTGAAAAACATAAACCCACACACATCACAGAAGTACACACACACACCCCCATACAGACCTTAGGCCTGGAGAGATTCTGAAAGAATACTTTGTGTGTTCAGAGAGAAAACATCATATAATTTATTTTGTGAGGAGATGGAGCAATAAAAGAAAAATAAAGCTATTTTGCTCTATCAAGTGAAAAGAGAATGAATTTTAAAGGGCGTCATCAATTCCAAGATTCTCCAGCCAAGATAAGTAGTCAACACTCTCAGATTGGCAGGCTGTCTGACAAGGGAGGGTATATCTTTTATCTTCAATAGCTCTTTATGTAATTTTTCTGGAACAGAGTTTAACAGAAGCTGACTGACATCTATGTTCTTTTACCCCCTAAAACACAGTAGTGGGTCAGGGTGCAGATGGGGAGGAGTAAGAGGTGGGGCAGAGAAGAGGGCAAATGTTTACAGAAATACTGGCAAGACAAAAATAAAAGAAAGAAACCTGAGTGATCCCCACCAAGTAAGTGATGTTGCCACAAGGTCACAAAGGGAGGTCCGGCAAGCCTTGCACCTCAAGACTACTTCTGATTATAGTAAAATACCACAATGAATACAGCAGAACGAAAAAGACATTCTGATCAATGGCAAAACAACAGTTAACTAGTAATTCCAAACAACAGTTAACTGGTAATTCCAAGTAATAAAGAGCTCATTCTCTGACACTCTTTCACAACATACCAAAGACAGATAATAACAAGCTACAATAATGTAGATATGGTTTACACTATAATACAGAGACAGTTAAGAATCTGCACAATGTAGAGACTCTAGGTAAAGCCTCAACAATGCACTACATGACTAATACTCTAGTGCACTCGGTCCAAATTATCAAAGATTAAGTGAGCACTCCTACAGCATAGACTACATGAGGTTCTAGAGATCCAAGAATGAAAAGTCTGGTTTCAAGCAGCATCATACCAAATGGTGGAGAAAACAGGAAAGCAAAATATGCATATATATATATAAAATGTGAGTAAGGTGGTTCAACAGAATTAGAACCAAAATCCAATGTGCAGCAGGGGCATTAAGGCTCAGTCTGGAAAAAGTGCAAACCTGCCAAAAGATATTATTTTTAAAAAAATATTTAAGCAAATGCATCATGAAATAATTCTGCTCTATCAACATATGAGACATGTAAATTTTACACTGAATTAAAATGTATTAAGAAATATTCCCTGAGTACTTACTTTATAGATGGTACAGTACTCAGGTACTGGAATTTCCAACTATTTGATGATAGTGCCTTCACCCCAATAATGTCTCTTATTTTCTTTTTGTATAAGTTAATGATGATGATATCTCTCATAACATTTTTAACATCAAGTACAAAAGAACTGTCAAATACATTAGAAAGCATGAAAAGACTTGGAGAAAGAGTCACTGGACCAAATGAGAACGCAGAGAAGAAGAGATTATGGTCTTGAGTTGGGCCAAAAAGAAAGAGCGATAACATCAGAAGACAGGGGATTGGCCATTTCTGGTCAAGATGTTGTGACAGGTACCAGAGAAATCTTCTTGCCTGAAACCACCAAAAACACCCCTCAAAATAAATTAAACAATGGTTTTTGAGACACTGAACATGAGGCAACTAAGAACAATAATCCCTGAGACACAGGAAGCAAATGAGGAGAGCCCTATGACTGCTCCAACTTCCTGCCTAGAGTTTCCAGGGTGCAATGCAAGGAGGGAAAACTGAGGCAGAACCAGGCAGACTCATGAGTTGAGAAGACAGAGTTGAGAGTCTGAGGAGACCAAGGCAGCCAAAGTTCACAGGAGAGGGGACTACACAGAGCAAGAACCCTGGAGATCTACAGAGTTCCCCTGAGTATGCAGCAGAATAGAGATCAATGCTTAAGAAGGAGGAAACTTTGCAAGGCTGGGGAAAGAACCACATAAAAGGATTAAAAGGGATATTTCTTGGCATTCGCACAGACTGTGACCAGTGTTTGCTCCCATCAGCAAGACTGGAAAACTCATACTTCACAAAGTATTGGGCAGAATATTATGGAAGGTCTTACAGAGTAATGGGGAATAATCAACCTTAAACTGGGCTCTTTTGCAGACCCCCCTTAACAAACCATAATAGAAAAACTCAAAAGTATCAAACTGTTGCCAAGTAATCTTACTGCATCCTAGAATAAAGCTCAAAAAGACATACAGAAATACAAAAATATCTAGCACCCAAGAAGGTAAATAAAACTCACAATGTCTGGCATCTAATCAAACATTACCAGGCAAACAAAAATATAGGAAAACATTACCTATAATGAGTGGAAGTGTCAATAAATTGAAATCAATACAGAACTAGCACAGACAATAATTGCAAACAAGGATATTAAAATGATTAGGATATCCATATTCCATATGTCGATATAGTTAAGTAGAGACATGGAAATATTCCAATCAAGTTTCTAGAAATGAAACCAAAATGTCTGAGATGACAAATACACTGGATAGGATTAGTAACAGATTAGACATAGCAGAAGAAAAGATAGGCAAACTTGAAGACACAGCATTAGCAACTATCCAAAATGAAATACAAAGAGAAAAAGAATAAAGAAAAATGAAAAGAACACCAGTGAATTGTGAGAAGACTTCAAACAACCTAATACCTAAGTAATTGGAGTGCCCCAAGGCGGGGGAGTGGGGGGCGAGGAGGGGAATCGACAGGGAACAGGGACAGACTTGAAGAAATAATGACAAAAATTTCCAAATTTGATGAAAACTATGAGGCCACAGATCAAAGAATCTCAATAAATCAACATTAAGAAAACTATACCAAGGCACAGCATAACCAAATGCTCAAAAGCAGTGGTACAGAGAAAATCTTAAAAGCTTTCAAAGGAAAGACATGTTACATTAAGAGGAAATAAGAATGATTAAATTTCTCATGGCAAGCAATAAGACATAATAATAGAGAAACATCTGATAAAACCTCTTACAAACTAAAAAGAGAATGGAACATTTTCAACGTACTGAAGGGCATCTGTGAAAAACCTACAGCTAATATCATACTTAATGGTGAAAGACTGGATACTTTCCCTAACAAAAATCAGGGACAAGGCAGAGATGTCTGCTCTTACCACTTCTATTAAACATAATATGCTGGAGGTTCTAGCCAGTGCCCTCAGGAAAGAAAAAGAAAAAGAAGACATCTAGATTAGGAAGAAAGAAACAAACTGTCTCTATTCACTAAAAATATAACCAACCGTGTAGAAAATCATACGGAAGCTACAAAAAATTAAAAGCACTAATAAGTGATTTAGCAAGATACAACACAAACATACAAAAGTCAGTGCATTTCTATATACTAACAACGAACAAATGGAAACTGAATTTAAAAACAATGCTACTTATTATTGCATCAAAAATATGAAATACTCGAGGCTGGCCCAGTAGTGTAGCGGTTAAGTTCACATGCCCTGCGTTGGTGGTCCAGGGCTCACTGATTTGGATCCTAGCCATGGACCTATGCACCACTCATCAAGCCATGCTGTGGCAGGCGTCCCACATATAAAGAAGAGGAAGATGGGCATGGATGTTAGCTCAGGGCCAGTCTTCCTCAGCAAAAAGTGGAGGATTGGCAGATGTTAGCTCAGGGCTAGTCTTCCTCAAAAAAAATAAATAAATAAAATAGAATAAAATTCATATGTAAATACAAAGGACCTAGAAAAGCTAAAATAACTGAAAAAGAAGAACAAAGTTGGAGGACTATGTGACTCAATTTCAGAACTGTTACTATAAAGCTACAGTATTGGCAAAAAGATAGACAAATGGATCAATGGAACACAATAGACAGTATAGAAACAAATCTACACATACATAGTCAACTGACTTTTTACAAAAGGGCAAACGCAATGCAGCATAGAATAGACAGTTCTTTTCAAAAATGATTTTGGAAAAACTGGATGTCCATATACAGGATAAACTAATTTTGATCTACACTTCCCACCATATACATAAATTAACTCAAAATGGAACATTTACCATTCAGTTTATGTTAATTATACCTCTTTAAAAAAAAAGACAGGAAAGGCAGGAGGACTAGGTGGCTTGACCAACTAGGCGTAGGGTTGATTCAGAAAAACACATAGTAAGAACCTAAGGTGTATGACCTGTGATAAATGATAGTGTAACAACAACTGGTTAAGCACTTTCAAAACACATTGATTAATGTATTCGTTAAGAAAATAAAAATTTACTTTTTTAATTTCGTTTTTGCTTGTTACACAAATCCTCAGGGAAACAATATCAACATTGGTTTCCCTTTACTACAAGAATCAGAAGCGAACACTAGAGGGAAGGGAATACATAGAAAATATTTAAAACACTGTAAAAAATCAACTGAGAGATAATATACTGCCACATCATACTGCCAATACCCTTCTCCACAAGCCTACAGTTACCCAGATAGTATTCTAGCATAATATATTCATTCTATAAGTAAATGGTCTTCGTTAAGAAGCGGCGAGATTTGTTCAGGAGAGGAGTACTTTTTCTGGCATAGAACCTTACAATCTTAATTAAATGAGGAGTTTCTGAGCTGGCCACAACCAAAAATCACCCTGAGAAGTGAAACAGTTACGGGTCATGCAAGAGCATGAAATGTGAGTTTTCTTCCCACATTAATGCTTATTGCACATGTCAGTATCGCACACCAGGGCCTATATAGTAAAAGTGTTAAGAAAGAGACAAAGCTTAAATAAGTCATTTCTAAAGTCTTAGAGGAGGCTGAATTAAAAGTTAAGTCAGTCTTGTGCTACTTGTGTTACCAGATACGAAAACATCTTTCTTAAGAACAGACAAATAAAGGGTCAGCTTATGCTAGGTGAAGAATGGTGCAAACAGATCTCACCTACTCTACTGAATCTCTCTAGGGGGAGAAAGAAGACACAGCTACTTGCAATAGTTTGTATTTAACCACAAGGCTGGCTCAGCCAGAGATCCAAGCCTTTCACAGGCTAAGTGCACAAGGTCAAAGCCAAAGATTATGCAGTTTGGTGTGTGTGAATGCTACAAATGCAGAGAACCCCAGAGTGCCACCCAAACACCCCTAGGGCCAGTCAGCATTTACTAATCTTATCCTCAGTAAGATCCAGAAAGGTTTACTTACACGTCCTGAGTTGCTCCTTCAATATCCCACCACAATGTTTTTTATTTCATTTAACTTTTCCACTTGCCCTAGTTATAACAGTTAAATTTAAAAAAAAAAAAAAAATCCCAAGTCCAAGGCTGAAACCAGAAGATATGTATTTCTTCAGACAACTACAATGCAGACTGCTTTGAAAATTTTGTCTTTAATCTCAGGAAGAAACACTCACAGTTCACACATTTCTCTTAATAAGTGAATCCAAAAAAGACAAAGTCAAGAAAAACACTTATGCATTTATTTTGATTAGAAAAAACCCTCACATATTAACAATAAGAACACAAACCACACACAACACTCCATCTCTGATGACAAAGCCAGAGGGAGACCTTAATAACGGCAGCTCATAAATCCTAGCCCAAGATCACAAATACAGCTGTAAGAAAACTCTCCCAAGAAAAAATATATGGCATTAGAAAAACCACAAGGGAGATTAGTGAGAAACTAAGAGCATATCTATCATTCAGCAACTTTTCAAAGAGCATTTTTCACAGTTTGTTTACTTTAAACTGTTCCAAAGTAATTAGGTAACCCAGGGATGAAGCCTTGGAAAACAGAGACCCATCTCTCATATTCCTCTCATGTCTCTATAATAACAACAGGGTTTGAGACATATGGAATGAATCTAAAACATTTACTGAAGGAAGAGAGCTCATCTGGAAGAGGGCAGGAAACCCAGTAGAGTGACCCTTCCATCCAAATGACTGTTGAGCAGTCCTAAGTGAGGTGACCCTGTTTCTTATAAATATCCTTCATTCTATATAAATGAGGTACAGGGAAGGATTTTCCAAAACCAGAAGAATCAGTACATTTGCCCCAAAATTTACTTTCTGCAAAATTAAAAAACTAAACTAAAAACTGACATGTCCAGGAACATAAGTTAGCGGTTAAAAAATAAAACTTAGAGGGGCCGGCCCCATGGCGTAGTGACCGGGTTTGGTACACTCCGCTTCAGCAGCCCAGGTCCACGTGTTTGGATCCCTGGTGCGGACCTACACCACTCAACAGCCATGCTGTGGCAGCAAACCCACATACAAAATAGAAGAAGATGGGCACAGATATTAGCTCAGGGCTAATCTTCCTCAGGCAAAAAAGAGGAAGACTGGCAACAGATGTTAGCTCAGGGCACATCTTCCTCAGCAAAAAAATAAATAAATAAAACTTAGAAACAATTTCATTACATTCCTTCACCATGAATTATTCATAAGAAGCAGATTTCCATGATCTCAATTTGAAAGATCTAAAATTACAATTCTCAGATAGCTGCCAACAGGTATGGCCCCCAAACAAAGAGGTCTTACATTTCATATTAATCTCTTCTCAGCAAAAGGCTTTGTATCATCTGCTGAAAATAGTATGCATGAGCCCACTCCATTTAAGGTTTCTCAATCTAATGTACCCACTGGGATCAACAGTAGTCTAATAACCATATACACACCATAATTTTACCAAAGTTAGTCCATTACTGTTCTTTGTACTTACTACCTATTTAAGCGCAGGTTCATCTAAACTGTTAATACTACCAAAGTACAGGTAATTCATGAGTTTTAAAATCTACTTTTTAACACTTTTAAGGAAAAGGAAATTTTAAGTATTCCAGCACTTATAACTTCCTCACACATATCACAGTTTCCCAGTGTTAGAGCATACACTATTTGCATTCCAGTTCAACCACAGAAACTGAGGGTCAGAGTCAATAACTCCGTGAAGGACAGACAACATGCCAGCAGCAAAACAGAACCTATAACCCAAGACTCCTCAGTCCCAGGCACTTTCTGTGATAAAGGATTCATACAGGCTGACCAACCTGACAGCAAACACTGACATCCTATTCTTCACTGAACACGTTCACAACAAAACGGCCCCCTTTCTTTCTAATTGGCTGTAGTGCTTAAAACATCTCTGTGAGTTAACAGTCATGGCCATAAAACAATGTGAAGACAGCTTCCTCTTATCAGGCTGCCAACATGTGACATCCAGGAGGAATAATTTTAATGACCTGAATGAAGATTCCCATAACTGTTGAAAGAGGAACCTAAAGAGCACTTCTCATATCAATAGCCACAATTTGTTCTCAGTTATGTACAGATCAACATATAGTCTAAACCAACAAAGAAAAAGTGTAAAAGGGGCCTGACTAATGTAAAAGTGTTGAATATACTTTTTGGTTATTTCCCAATCTCTGAATCACAGCCCAATCGATTTTACACCTTGTCTCTTACCTGGCTGTCAAGTAAGGAAGATGAGCTGGGTTTACATGGATAAGAACAGCTAAGGACCACAGCTCAGGAGTACAAGAGAAAAGTATTCCTCATCTCAATCCTTTCATAAATAGCTGTATTTCTACCTCCAAGAGCAACTTTTCAGAAGGAATGTGGAAATGTGCAGAAAAATAAAGCTTTTTAAAAACGATTGCTTTGTTCTGCTGAAACAATTCACCTGTATCATAAAAAATATCTTACAAACTATTTTGCCCTGGAATATTGCAGCGTTAGCCAGCCCTATGGTCTAGTGGTTAAGATTCAGTGGTCTCACCACTGCGGCCCAGGTTTGTTTCCTGGTCAAGGAATCACACCACCTGTCTGTCTGTTGTCATACTGTGGCAGCTGCTATTGCTGTGATGCTGAAAGCTACGCCACTGGTATTTCAAATACCAGCAGGGTCATCATGGTCGACAGGTTTCAGTGGAGCTTCCAGACTAAGACAGACTAGGAAGAAGGAAGTGGCCACCCACTTCCGAAAAAAATGGCCAAGAAAACCCTCTGAACAGCAGTGGAGCATTGTCTGATACAGCACCAGAAGGTGACAGGATGGTACAAAAAGACCAAGCAGGATTCTGCTCTGCTATACACAGGGTCACTAGGAGTCAAAATGAATTCAATGGCACTAACAATAAAAACTGTAACTTTGGTAAGAAATAATAAAGACAACAGGTTGTTAAAAAAAATAGTATTTCTAACAATGCTTTACAAAAATGAATGTGGAAGCAAGAGCAAGTAAAACAGCCCAACTGAAATCCTAGGATCCCAGTTCTAAGTGCTGTTTTCTACAAACATTATTATTATCCTTCTGTGTGCCTCAACTCACCAAGACAAAATAGGGAATAATTGTGCCAGGGGAGCTTTAATACTATGTTTACTTCAAATAAACCTTTCTAGCACATTTGTGGTCACTTTTTCAAGCACCTTATTTAAAAATAAGCCAATATAAACTACATTTTTAAATCTTCACCAAGTTTACGCAACTGCTTGTTAAAAGAAATGTCTTTTCATCACTAAAAGTTTTAATTTAAATATTAACTTAGCACAATGAAGAGGTTCGGGTCATCTCTAGTGTTCCTTGGTTTGAATCCCTAAAGAATTAACTCACACAGAAGCACAGCTACGTGTTCTCGAGATGAAAACCGCCAAAGCGCTCAGTACAGGCAGTCCTAGACTTAGAGCTCCTAAGCCCGAAAAACACTTCCATGACAAAAAGCATTCTATCTCCTCAATCACTACCCTAATATAAGTGACCAGCAATGACCATCATGAAAAAAATCTTGTCTTTTTAATGCTTTTGGACTATCTCCCCTAAATTTGTTCCCATGGTCCTCTAAAGTTTTTCATTTTACTTTTTCTGTACCACATTAAATTCTAACTGAAAATTTTCTTGGTTAAAAAGTGTCCTTTTCAAAACATATTATTTTAACAAGTGGAATCATCTATTTCTGACTTAGTAGAACTGTGCTTCTTACAGGTAACTAAGATGATACTCCCTAAGGCAAAGGGAACTCAGATTTGTGGGGTGCGTGGAGGAAGGCATTTTAGAAAACAGATAATGATTAAGTGATAGGGAACATCGGAGCACACCAAGAGGAAGATGAGGGAGTTCCTAAAGGCATAAAAATGTGTGTACTTCTATATCATATAAAGAAGATGAAGTTTAGCCTGTAAGTAAAGGAAAGTAAATGAAAACTCTTCAAGGAAGTAATGCAATTCAATTTGCATATTGTCAAGATTATATTAGAAGGACTGTGGAGGATGGATTGAAGAGCAGTGAGATCAGAGGCTGAGAAGCCAGGTAAGAAGCTAATGTCATGAAATAGACAAGAGCAGGAGGACCTGAACCAATGCAGTAGCAGAAAAGGGGGAAAGTGATAAATGGAGAGGGAAAGATGAGAAAGACACAGGACGTAAATCTACGGTACATGGGAATATGAGGAGTAAAGGAAAGAGGAGTATGACGTTCAGGTTTCTATCACAAGCGGATGTATGGCTTGGATGTTTAGGGGATAGTGTGCACATTAACTAAGGGAAGAAACTGAAGAGGAAAAGTAAATTTAGGACAACTGTTGTAGAGTTCAGTGTGAGACATGCTGAGTTCAAAATGCTTATGGTTGATCCAAGCGAAAAAGAATGGTGGTAAGCACCTGAGTTTATGAATCTGGAAGCTGAGAAAAAAGGTCTAGATTAAATGGACATGTCTGACATTTAAATCGAAGTTGTCTGCAGCTAAAACGACTGAATCCACCAGAATGTAACTTCCTTCACGGCAGAGACTTTTGTCATTTTGCTTGCTATATGCGCCTAAAATTATGTCTGCCCATATGAGTATATGGTCAAAACATATTTAATGAATGGATACCAGGGGAAAGTGAGTAGCGTGAGAGGAGTGAACCTTATGGAATAGTTTTTTGAGAAATTCACTGGGAAATCACTATTTCTAACATTTTCTAAGACAAATTTTCAAAAACAAAAAAGTAATATACAAATTACCTTTTGGAAGAAAAAATAACTTGCTAGCAAACTGGGGACTGCTCTATAATCTACTCCTGAGATCATTAATTGTACAGTCTCCCATCAGCATGCTCACTATAAATCTGAGGCCTAAATTTCTATTCAGCTAATACTCCTTTTGAATATTTTAGAACACGTGAAGTTCTTTTTGCATTAAAAATAATCATCTACTTCCAAGTAAGCAGAAATGACAGAAAATGATAGATATTTTGGGTTTCTGCTTTGTGCAGATTAGCATAAAAGTTCCACCTCTGGACAGAAATATGGCTTTCTGATATCAAGATCTCCAAGACTAAGAGATTACAACTGGGTTTGTAACCATAGCAAAACCATTTCTAGAAAATATACATATTTTTGTGGTCCACATCAAAAAAAGTAGCAATTTCTGGGAACACTGGAGAGCCATTAAGATTTTAATAAAATTACTAGGCCAAGCAATTTTCAGTAAATTGCACCTGAGGTAAAAATGTGAGAATGCCAAAGCCTTTATTTGTAAAACTAAGAACCCAAGAGAACTGACAAACACCATAGCACTGCTTCTAATAGTTACTGATGCCTTCAGTAGCACAGACATTATTCTCAAAAGTTCCTTTATGGGGCCGGCCTGGTGGCGCAGCAGTTAAGTGCACACGTTCCGCTTCAGTAGCCCAGGGTTCACCGGTTCAGATCCTGGGTGTGGATATGGCACTGCTGGGCAAGTCATGCTGTGGTAGGTGTCCCACAAATAAAGTAGAGGAAGATGGGCACGGATGTTAGCTCAGGGTCAGTCTTCCTCGACAAAAAGAGGAGGATTGGCGGCAGGTGTTAGCTCAGGGCTAATCTTCTTTCCCCCCCCCCACCCCCCCCACCCCACCCCCCCCCCACCCCAAAGAAAAAGTTCCTTTAAAAAGCAGAGGAAAGGTCAAGAAAAACGGCATGGTGGGAAAGAAATAATTTTAAAGAACTTTTAGTACATACATCTGAAGGTATTCATTCTCTAAGAGATGCTCACCCATGTCTGCCTCTAAATTGTACCTAATCCACCAGTCTCAGCCTCACTTAGGTTAAGAGTTCTCCATGAGGCCAAGTTGGCTCTACCAAGCTGTAAGTGCAAGGGCAGAGTTATCATGGTATATATCCTTTCAGCTATGTCAGAGTCTCTTGTATAAGGTTTGCATACAAAGGATGCTCTCAGTAAATGTTTGCTGAATGTGCAAATATGGGGAGAATGAATTAATTAGGCCACTTGAAAAGGAAATAATATTAAACTGTTTTCTAAAGTCAAAATATTTTAGACAGAGGGCATCTAGGACAACAATTTTACAGTGCAAAGACATGCTATTCATGCTTTGATACTAAAAGTAGTTTGTACTTTTATAGTAAAAAAGTAGAGCCCCTCACAAATACTTGCATGGAAAAGAGTGCTCAGTCAATTCCACCTCACTCCCACCCACTTTCCTCTCTGTCTCTGCTGCTTGTCTGGTCTCTTTCAGATTATCTCTGAAAAATGGCAGGCTGCAGTTTCCCTGGACCGTTTTTCTTGACTGCACTAGCAATTTTACTATCCCTATAGGATAGGACACTGGGAACACGGACTGTTGAAAGATTCCATGAGAGAACAGCAGACGCCATGCACCAGAAGGGTAGTGATTTCTTGGAATAAATTTTTGCCTGATGTGTATATGTGCTGATCAGTATCTCATTTTACATTCAGACCCCCAGAGAGGGAAAACAAAGGTCATAGTGTACTGGCTTTTTTGTTTTTCTGTAAGCAATTAACGTTGGAATGCAACAAGAGTATGTGTAATCACAAAGCCATCAATTGGAAAAATAATTATTATGCCAATCTTCAATCATTCAACTTTAATTACTAAGCACCTTCTGCTATGTGCCAGACAATGTGTTACAAACATTATGGTGGAGAAAATGTATATGGTACTTTCCTTCAGGAGACCATGGAATCTAGGAGAAGGGGCAGAAATTAAAGAAGGACAAAGAAAAGAAAAATTTATAACTATAATTGTATATTTTAATTTTAGTATAAAATAAAAAACGTGGGTGGCAAAAGAGAAAGAAGCAAAGACAGAACCTGTGGCGAGCAATATGGTCAGGAAAAGCCTCTCCGAGCAGATGACATTTTAGCTCAGGCCTAAAGGACTACAAGAAGCCCAACATGCAAGGAGCAGAGGCAGGACCACTTCATGTGGGCAGAACAGCATGTCTAGGAATACCCAAGGTGGGAAAGAACTTGACACGTTGGAGGAAATGAAGGAAAGTCAGAGGGGCAGGAGCCAGTGAGCAAGAGAAGGTAACATGAGGTGACTGAAGAAAGAGAGAGTTGAAAAACTGAGCACTAGCGCTCCCAAGATTCTGAATTTTAATTTGAATACACTGAGAAGCCATTGAGAGCATTTACATCTGGGAATAATATGATCAAATGCATACTTTTAAAAGCTCACACTGGCTGCAGTATGGAGAACGGAAAGGGCTCAAGAAGGGAAATGGGAACCATGAGAAAGGTAACTCAGATTTTCAAGGCAGGGATAGCAGAGGGTTTTAAGGGCTTTACTTCCCTATATGCAACACAAGCCTGGGCCCCTTGTGTCACAGACTAACGTCCTCACAGAGCTTGACTTTAGGTGGCGAGAAGGATACATATAAAGCCAACTCTAAAACAAGGTACGAAATGAAAAAGGTTAAAAGCGAATTATAAATAGAGTGACTGTATATCCTAGTTTTCCAGGAAGTCTTGATTTATGCTTACTGTTCCCAGGCAATTATTAATAGTGTCCCCTTTCACTCTCAGAAATGTCCTACATTAGGTGATAAATTCTGAGGTCACCCTAGTTACAAACAAAGGATCATGAGAGTTCTGAAGAAAATGCAATTAATTCTGAGGGAAAAGATCATAAAAGCTTCAAGATTTGAACTAGTCATTGAAAGACAAATATGACTATTGAAGAAGGCCATTCCAAACAAAGGGAATAGCATAAGTAGAGGCATAGCAGTAGGGACAAGGCACGGGGCTGGGTTCTGCAAGTAACAGCAACTGTAGTCTAGCTTGATGTTAATGGAGAGCAGGGAGTAGGAGAGGTTGCTGGAAAGGTATGCTGGCGCAAACTTAGGACCTAAAATGTCCTATACTACAGGGCTTTGATTTTATTTGTTAGCTATAGAGGGTCACCGAAATTTTCTAACAAGAGAGTGCAAGAGCAATGAGTGAAACAATGCTGAGCTATGCTAAGAATCCAGATAAGAAGATAAGTATAAATGTTGAGTAAAAAGGGCCAGTATGGTCAAGGGAGCAAAGAACCACATAACAAAGGCATTGTGTAACTTTGAGAGCAGATTTAAGTGGTTTCCCAGGCAATCCTGGCTGGGTCGAGAAGCAAGCAAGAGACATTGGCTGGAAAAAGGGAGCGAGATGAAAGCCAAAGAGCTAAAGGTCTAGCCTGAAGGCAAGCTCAAAGACAGAAAGGGAAGGAGAAGACGGGTGTCAGGTGTGAAGTGGAGGCAGAGAAGACTGGGTTGAGAATCACTGAGGAAACTTTTTTAACTCCATATCCTTCCCTTTCAATATATTGGTATCAGTTTGTCTCCTCACTATTACTTGGAGAAACAACGGGGCAGTCCACACATAACTGCCTAATGATTCCAATATTATCCCCTTTCACAGACAACTACACAGTCATACCCCCTCAAGGCCTCAACCTATCCTCCTTGCTGCCATATTCATTTGAGAAATACAGATTTAGAGTTTTAATACAGGGAAGTAGCAGAAACATGGTGATAAATTTTTCAAGTGGGTTGCTTAAGTTTCAAAAAAGTACCATTCACCCTTTCAGCGATGCATGCTGGGTCCATTACCCAGCTTTATACAGTCATACACCGCATAATGACATTTCAGTCAACAACAGACCACATACACAATGGTGGTCCCGTAAGATGAGCACCATTTAGCCTAGGTGTGTAGTGGGCTATACCATCTAAGTCCATGTAGGTACACTCTATGATGTCTGCACAATGACAAAATCACCTAACAACACATTTCTCAGAATGTATCCCCATGGTTAAGTAACACATGACTGTAATTCACCTGAGGGGCAGGGCTTTTCCCGTCATCCTGATCATTTTGGAGGGAAATTTCATGATAGTACTTTTTCAAAATCAAAAGTCATTATTAATAAGTCTTATTCATACAGTGTGATAATATTCAGCAGATCATTTTGCACTCATCTCCAGGGGAACAGCATCTCTGGTCTCATAGCAATGCATTAAAAATGAATGCGTCCTACTGTTGACACACTTCAGGCAACTGTTAAATCATAAGTGTAGGTTTTGCTACCTAAAACAAAATTTTTCTGAAGGTTTTTATTCTGTTTTGTTTTAGAAAGGAAAATATTCCCTTTTGAACTTGTGGAAGTTCAAACCAGAAATTTAAGTATAATATTTTATTAAACTGAAGCTTTCCTGGTAATGAAGAAAACAGTTAATGGTCGTTAGCCCTCCCTGATACACAGGCAATATTGTCAGATTTCACTCACACCTGACCCCAGATACCGCCACCAAATAGCACCAATTTCTGTAATACAGAGCATTCATAAACTTATAAACCTTAAGAACTTAACACCATTGTGGTGTTCAGGGAAGAAAGAAGTAAGTAGAACCTAAAAGAAAGAATAATGAAAACCTCCAGATATCATATGTATAAAAAGCTGTTATTTTTGAGGGAACTGATAGTTTTAATGAGAAAAAAATACAACATAATTATTGTACCAAGACTACATTCTGGTAAACCACCAAAAAGCAGCCATTTTGAAAACATTATTTTTTGTAATATGATGTCTATAACATTTGGTAGAAACATTTCTTTTTTGCCAATAATATTTTGGAAAATAATTCAAATAGTAAATGTAGAGAACAAGAATATGGTCCTAATATTGGTAAAATTATTTTCACATAAGATGTGCTTTAAAAATGTTAAGATTTGCCACAAGTTTGGCAAACAACATAATGTTCCCTTTCCCTTTCTTTTTTTCTGCTTTATCTCTCCAAATCCCCCCGGTACATAGTTGTATATCTTAGTTGCACGTCCTTCTAACTGTGTCATGTGGGACGCCGCCTCAACATGGCCTGATGAGCAGTGCCATGTCTGCGCCCAGGATCCAAACTGGCAAAACCCTGGGCCACCGCAGCGGAGCATGCAGACTTAACCGCTCGGCTATGGGGCTGGCCCCTTTCCCTTTTCTAAAAATAAAAAATGAGTACAATTCAGTTTATTTAAAAGTATGACCCTTACAGCACCGGCATTAGAGTCACCTAAGGAACTTCATGCCATACTTTGACCCCCACCCAAGGGACTCTAACTCCACAAGTCAGAAGTAATACCTGGGAATCTGCTTGTTAACAAAAGACCCACAGTTGTTGTGACATAGGTGGTCTGAAGACCAATCTCTGAGAAACATTATTCTGCATGGTCCCTATCCAGAAAATGCAGCTTATTGCTTCTCAGTCTAATTATAGCCAACGTCAGCCACTCAGAACCATCACTGGCAATTAGGACCTGTCCAGCTTTGTACATGATTTCAAGGCATATGACACAAGTGTTTCCTGAGCAAATGCAGGTGCAAACAGTGATCACAGACTGACTGGATACAATAGCATCACTGTTGGCAGACACGGAGAAGTAGGAGCTTCTGCAGAGCTGTGATCAATGAATGCAGGGAGTGTTTCAGCAGGCCACAGGGCAGAGCTCATCAGGCCTCCTGAAAGACAGCAGGCAGGCCCTGACAAGACTTGCCCATATTTGTGAGCCATTTTGGTTTCCACTCCTGTGTGTGTGTTTGTGAACACCAGTATTAGGACGTACACCCAGGTGTGAAAGGATCCAGAGCTCCTGAAAGAACTTTGATATAACTGCCTGGCATAAAATCGTCAACACTGGTATCAAAGGGAAATGCTAGAATTCATTTAGAGTACCAAAACAGGTTCTTCTAAATATCATTAGGACCCCGTAGTAGTTCAAATGCATTAAAACAGTTGGGTTCCTGTAGCAAAGTAGGTCTGTTGGGACTGAGGGTTAAGTATAGCAAGGAGTTGTATCGTCAAGGTCCCCTCAGCCTGAGCCTCAGGGACTGTCTAAAAGCAAATATCAGTTTTACTCAAAAGAAGCAAATAATTCAGTATGATTTTGTCTCAAATGGTATTCACTGAAATGTTTTAGGGAAAGCTACAAAGAATGCAGTAATATTGCATCTATCTTCATATTTAATTAAAAAGCACTTCCAAAGAGAGAGGTCATTCTTTGTTCAACACAAGATTTCTTTGCGCAAAGCTATTTTGAAAATGGGTAATAAAACAATTCGACATATAAATACTTATAAAAGCTACCATTTCAGAAATTCTACTGATGTGTTAGCTGACAACTCAGAAGATAAGGTACAAGTGACAATCTCGCAGCTGGACGCAGCCAAAAGAGAATCAAGAACATCATCCAACGGCAAAGTCCAATGAAATCCACACTATTGCTCTTCCTTGATGTTGCATTGTGCCTGGAGGTCCCAATTGCTTTCAACCGAATTGCATCACAGGAAAAGGTTAATAGGAAGAAAAGTTAAATGCAAGAACTTGAAAACAATACCTCACAGTTCAAGAGATTAGATAATCATTTTCTCCTGTACAGTAAGTGTATGAACAGCAGAGGAAGGAAAAGAAAAATGATGTCCTACAAAAAACTAATGGAGAATACTACAAGATGTTAGCAGATTTAAAATAAGAACCTTACACAGTCGTACACATTTAAAGAGAGTCACATAAAGGTGAGCCATGGGCAGATGGCTTCATTTCCAGCCCAATGAGTGCACACTGGGCTCTCTGGGCAGGATGAGACATTCAGCACTGCCTATGTGCACATACTGAATCTTCAAATGCATCTCTGGGTTTTCCTCCCCAGAAAAAGAATTACAAATTGGGCACTAAGACATCCAACATTTATCAAGTAACATTTACCACATAAAGTTGCCTGTGCCTGCCTTGAAGCCCACCCACAATTTCATTTTCAGTTAGCAGCTCCTCGAAAGGCAGTAATGAAAGCAGTTGCTAAAGAGCATTCAGATGTCACTGAAAGACTGCAAACCCAAACTGTAAATAGCACATTGTGAGTTGCCTGTCACCACCATCAACTCCCACAGGAATCTCGCAACACGTGGCTATCACAACCGTCTGCTCAGTCACCCACCCACTCCCACCTCCCACTCATTACCTGTCATGTACAGACTTGTGTGGGTATGGGATTGCTGTGAGAAGAGATTAGAATGCAGAACACACAGAGGCTTATTTCATGTTCTGTAGTTAACTAAGATCTGGCCACAGGCAAATAACATTGTATCATCAGAAGAGCAAAAAAGGTAAAATTAAACTAACACAGAAACGCAGTTTTAAATAAAGAAAGGAAGTTCTGTCTACCCTCATCAACTATCAAAAGTGTAGTGGCTAAATCATGTAAAGAGGAAAACATGTCGCCTTGCCCTTCAATCACCACTACTGTAGGAATTTACGGTGAAGAGTTGAGAATCATTTCAGTCACATTGTTCTTATTCCTATGACAACATATGGGATTTAAATGGCTGTTCGTAGAGTTCCACACACACACGCACATAACAAATTCTCACTTTGGGATTTAGTGAATGTCACTGTTTTCTAGAACAATTTCTATAGGTCTCAGAATCGCTCGAGTTACTGCCCATTGTTTTACTTGCAGTTCCTTATCCAATTCAGCCACTTTCTCTCTGTAGGCTTTATTTTATGAGGTGGTAGTCAATATGCTGTCCTTTTTTAGTCAATTTTTACTAAATTTTAATTAAAAATTATATATGTCAATTGGGATAAAATTTCATTAGTGGCCACATCACTCCAAATTTCTCTCTCACCGAAGTCAAGTGATGTTTGTGCTCACTCTTACCAACATTCAGAGCTGATGGAATATATCCCAGACAATAATGTAAGGAGTCAGGAGACATATGATCAAAAATTCTAGAACTCAAAAAATCAACTGTCATTGCTTCCAAATGCCTAAGTTAAAAAAAACAAAACCTTCATATAACCTGCTATTATATTTGTCCCAGGTTTCCCAATAACAAACAAATGCCTCTAATATAACAGACAACTAATTCTGAACAGAGACAAGCCTGAACTGGGGGCTCCTTAATAACCAGATATTAAAAACTGGCATCTTATCTTTATTTCATGTCAATCAAGATTCCAAGAGTGATTATAAACCAATCTTTTCCCCCTCCCAACCTTTCCTTATATGTTTTTATTCTTATTTCTATAGTTTGGGCAAAGGGAAAAAAGTAGCATGCAACTTATCATCAGGAGGAAAAATAAAGAATTTTAATATCTCAGTTTGTAACCTTCACATGACTACACAATCTTTAAAAAGCAAATGAAATCCCAATTAACAGACTAACTTGAAATTCTGAAGTATAAAGTAAAAATGATTTAACTGGGGGCCGGCCCAATGATGCAGTGGTTAAGTTCATATGTTCTGCTTGGGCGGCCCGGGGTTCATGGGTTCGGATCCTAGGTGCTGGCCTACGCACCACCTGTCAAGCCATGCTGTGGCAGGCATCCCACACATGAAGTAGAGGAAGACAGGCATGGATGCTAGCTCAGGGCCAGTCTTCCTCAGCAAAAAAGAGGAAACTTGGCAGCAGAGGTTAGCTCAGGGCTAATCTTCCTCAAAAAAAAAAAAGATTTAACTGCAGCTCACATTTCCTGATACTAGCTCAAATTACCTTCAGTCACTTAGCCATTATAACAAATGTATTTACGAAAGAGCACATAGCAATGTTCATATGTCTTTTCATTACTAAAGTATAATCCTTAATTATATTAGTGTTTCAAATGCTCTGATTTCCAGAAACCTGTAGGCTCTAGAGTCAAGCTGGATAAATACCTGTGTGATTTCAGCCTGGATTTCCACCCAAAACTAATTAGCAGGTCTTCAGAAATGTGACTTGAACTGGATCTCTTTAATCAAAGTATTCCATTATAAACTCTCTTTTGCAAGTCAATTTCTACTAGTAACAAATGTCACAGAGAAATTCTCAGACAATCTGAGTCAGTTCCAATAAAATAAAAGATCCACCTCTGGGAGTAAACTCTCCATCAGGATGGGTGGAAACATAGTTGGTGGCTTAGTTACCTAGGTCCTTCTCTATCAACATAACCACTTACTCCAAGTGAGGCCAACATGCAATGCCAATACAAAAGCAGACATAACCATCATGCACAGCTCAGCAATAGCTCTAATTTTAAAGACTTTGCACTGGGATCAATGCCTCTTCTTCCTGGAAATCAGTATACATTTTTAGTATCCACAATTTACAACTTTTCTATCTACCACGTCAGCTACAAATCCTCTACCAAGTTTGATTCCATCATACTTTCCGTTCCTTACAAGCGATACCTATCCAGATCAACTTGTATCAAGATTTTTCAACCACATAAGGCATTCCCACATAAGCCATTCTCACCAACAAGGTTAGAGTCTACCTGCTGGGTTCCTGACATATTCCCAAGTTCCTTTATTTTCCTCTCTAAAAAGGTACCCTATGGCTAGAAGCAATTTCAATACATTGCCTCTTTCTCTGGGAAATTCTGCCCTTAGCTGAATGGGTTTTTTTGGTATCTAAATACAGTTGGGAGGGAGACTCTGGGATGTATTTTGATGATCTGTCCTGGTGTCTGTTAGTTACAAGAGTTCACATAACAAAAATTACCCTAGTTCACTGAAGCCTATTTCCCCTGGTTCAGTTCATACCGGAGAGAGAAAGCATGGACTAATGGACTAAATGGAGATAGATCCATTCAGAGCCAAATCTGAGAGTTCTCTGAACTCTTATCAACTTTTCCTCATTGCTTTTCTATTTTTAAACTCCTTTGCTTTCTCGATGTTTTAAACTACAAAGTACCAAAATTTTAAAGCATTCCCTATGATCTAGAAGTTAGACATACTGAAAGTAAACTAAACTCAAGGCCCTAGGAAGAGTTAAGTTTTCCCAAAATGCTTCTGAGGAAGTTCTAACTTGGCTAGAAGGTTTGGCAACATCTGACTTCATTCTGTTCTTCAGTGATTTTATTGAGACTTAAGTCTCCCAATCAGAGAATAAAGCTCCTTATGGCAAAGACCTGTGCAAACCTGTTTTGATTTTCCCACTCCCAAGCCTAAGTGGGGGGAAAAAACCCTACCATATCCTTAAGAGTCGGAGCTAAAACTTTTTTATATAGTGTCTGAGTGCCCACATCATGGGAAAATAGTTTAGTGTAGGACAAATATAAGCCTAGAGGGGTCAGAAAGACATGCACTCTTTTGTCTAAGAGTCATTTATAACTGTTCATTCATTTTTTTAAAACCCCTTTGGAAATTAAAGAGTGTTCAAATTTGCCATAATAAAATGCAACAATTTTACAAGACAGTTGCCAGCTCAGCATCTTCTAAATCAGTATGTATTTATACTTGAAAATATAATCCAACAAGTAAGTTCTATTGGAGTGGTTACGTGCCAGCAAAAACGCTTTCTTTTAACAGTATGGAAAAACATCACAAGAACTGAGGTTTTATAATCAGGCAAGAGAAGGAAGGAGTGATTTGGTTTTAGAACTACACATTTCTCTTATACAAGTATATAATTGCACTCTCACAGTAAAAAGATTAGTTGCCTTCAACAGATTCTCAGGGAAAAAAATCCTATTATTTCCTCTCCACTAAGGAGTAACGTCTTTCCATAATTACAGGAAAGCTATGCATTAAGTTGCCTGCTCAGGAAGTCCCATTTCCTAATAAGATGCAAACCTCACACACTCTCACCAAGTCAAAAGTAAAGACTAAATTCTCGCCTCCTACTGGCCTCTTTCATCTGTAGTTCTTCTAATTATAACTCTCTCAATAAGAGGCACTAAATAACAATCCATTAATTTAGAAATTCTCCTCAAGGCCCACTCTCATCTGAAGGTTCCCTCCCAGCTAACAGGGTCAGATTCAATTACTTTATCTGATAAGAGGCAAAGGCAGAAAAAAAGTGATTGTGATGTGTACAGGCATCTAGCATGATAGAAGAGCAATCTCCAATATTCTCAGCATAAGTTTTTGAACATCTACCGTGGCCATTAAACATTTGTGAGTCACCTTTTATCACTGATCACACAACAGACAGCACCTGTCTGGGCTGACACACAACTAGCCATGCCTTTGCCTCCCGCTAGGAATGCATCTCACTCATCTCCTGTAAATGTCTTTGCAGAACCAATCAGGTACAGACTCCAAAACTAAATTACCTTCAGACCTACTATGGTCTTCTTTTAGCAGTAGGGACCTCAACATCATTATATATCTCTGTTATTCATAAATTTAAAGAATCATGGAACTCAGAGGGAGGAGCCTGAGACGTCTTCGAGCCAAAACCTCTCATTTTACAGATGGGCAACAAAAGACAGTGATTTCTTCAAGGTTTCATACTAGCAGGTGTGATTCGAGGAATACTACAAATGAAAAATATTAAAGCTTTATCTCAATTATCAACTTCTGCTTCCCTTCCTGCTAGAAAAATAACACTTGATTTGGGTAATATATTTTGGCATCAACATTGAAGATAAGAAAACGCCAAAGATATGACTCATTCTTTCCTTCTCCAAGATTCATAAAGAGTGAGTCAAAACAATTGCTTTTCAAATATTTTACCTAAAACAAGGATAGCTTTGATTTCAAATGCCATTAGTACCAGAAGGTTGACCATTAGGACCAAAAGCTACTCAAATTCAAGACATACCACTCCCAGCCTTCTTTTATGATCATAAACTCTTTCATCAGCGGACAAAGTAAAAAGAAGGATTTTGAGGATAGAAAATAGAAAAGTCAGATCAGGTCTGGGAGAGAGAGTCAAGGATAAGGGAGCACAGCTTAGTGTAGGCTCAGAATTAAATTAGTTTCTTGCCTGAAAGGGTAAGAAGCCTTGCTCCTACCCCAATGGGAGGGAGGGCCTGGGGGAGAGATGGTGGTTACACTGCAGTCTCTCTCCACTGAGAATAATTACTTTTCTCACATATCTCACATGAAGAGGCACAAGCTGGCAGTCACAAATACCAGAGGAACATCAAGAACCTAGCCTGTCCCCCCTCACTCTACTATCTGTCCAAAAAATATTTTTTTAAAAAGATCTTCATCCAAATGTGGTTGCTTTCAAACTTTCGAGCTCTTTCTCTGCTCTCTGAACTTGGTAGTTTATTCTGTTTCTCTTTATGTCTTAATAAGTCATTTGTATGACCAAAATCATTCTCTCTGACCATATTACTCACACAGCTTTAAAAAATACTTGTAGACCCCCCTGCATCCTATGATCTGGAGTTGTCTTTCTCTTCGTGCTCAATCTTTATCTCAAACAAGGGAAGCAGAACATACAGGGAAAACAGAGCAAGCCAGAGGCACCTGGGTCTAAACCCTGCCTCTGTCCCTCAGGAGTAAGTGGCCCGAGACAAGTCACTTTATTTCTTTGAGCCCCATTTTCCCCATCTGTAAAGTAACATAATATTACCTATTAACCAGGCTGTTGTGAGAATTACAGATTATACTACACAAACTCCCTCACTGAATGACTGTAATGTGGTACATATTAGATAAATCTTAATAATTACTGTTATAATTCTAATCTGGCATTTCACTTCAGGATACATATGTACCTTCAGAAAAACTGCTCTGTGTGTCAGGTTTGGGGACAATTCCCTGAGATCCTTCTGAGTTCTTGTGAAATTCATCACTGTAGATGTTTTCTCAGCCGTATATCCTTCATTACCCATCAGGCTGAACTCTGACACCAAACCACCCGCTAGATCTTATTGAGGTTTTTGGTCTTCTCAATCTTTTAACTAAAAATCATCACCAAAAATACTTCTGATGCTTTATAAGAATGATTCCCAAACCGGCCTGACCATTACCAAATAGGAAATTTCTAAGACTACAAATTTCTGGGGCCCGCCCTGTGGCCGAGTGGTTAAGTTCCCGCGCTCCGCTTCAGCAGCCCAGGGTTTCACTGGTTCGGATCCTGGGTGCAGACATAGCACCGCTCATCAGGCCATGCTGAGGTGGTGTCCCACATGCCACAACTAGAAGGATCCACAACTAAAATATACAACTATGTACTGGGGGGATTTGGGGAAAAATGCAGAAAAAGAAAATATATATATATATAAGACTACAAATTTCTGTGCCTTGCTCTCTAGAGATTCTGATTTATTAGGTCGTGGGGAGGGGCCAGGAATTTGTATTTAATCAGGATCATGATATGATTCTAATTATCTGTGAGGTTTTGGAACCACTGTTTTGTATGATTCCAGATCTTCCCTCTCTGCAGAGAAAAATCTGCAAACTAGAAATTACCTGTTCAGCTTCTAATTAGCAGCACCTGCTCTGTGAACCACACTCCCTTCCTCTGCTTCCTTCAAGGATAGTCAATACCACCCAGTGGTCCCACCAAAAACAAACAAAACACACCCAGGACACAGGTAACTCAGCAAGCACGAAAGCCTCTGGATTTGTGCAGAAAAATTGCTATAAACAGCTTTGTTTCTCATTATTAATATATCTCATGTGGGGATTTCCACAGGCAGAAAGGCTCCCAAAATGCCAAGAGCTATATTTTCTTGTGGATCATTGAAACCTAATTATTAACAAACCAGTAAGCCCCACTACCAGATTTTCATACAATCAGCAGATCACAAAGACAGTCTTGAATTATGGGCTATGGGGAACAACTAAAGAACCAAAAGGCAAATTCATTTCTTCACCACTGCTCTCCCACATGCCACAATATTTGAGCTTCCTTGGAAAATATAAATCTTACGCAAGGCACTGCTTGCACACAGATCACCATTTTTAGCACCTCAGAACCTTAGGATGTACACTGTATGTGATCAAATCTGCCTGTTCCATTTGTCTTAATTATGAGAATCTTTCCCCTACAAGCCAGTCTACCTTGACTATCATCAAGACTTCAGTCAGTCTGCCCTAATCACAAGTAGCACCAGCATTGAGCCTTGTTCCGCAGAGCACACCTGACTAAAATGGTACCGTGCTGGAGTTTCAAATCATAGTAAAAACACAAAGCTTGGTTAGGTATACTCTGTGAGAAGCAAGCACACAGCTCTGCGGGACAGCCCTCCAGCATCCCACCAACGATCGCTTCTCCACCTGTTAGGAAGAGCCACAGAGGAACAGGCACCGGAGAAAGGGATCCTGCAGCCATAGCAGAGAACACAGCCAAGCTCCCTCACCTGTCGGAGACCCTTCGGCATCTTCTTCCTCTTCCCAAGGTGCTGGCAGAGGTTGCGGTCATTTTCCCGGTCTGAACTGTAGTGGTGCGGGTGGCTGAGTCTGCTCTTCTTGGAGTGAAAGGACAAACCGTTGGTAAGTGCTTCTCGTTTCTTCTTGGTCAGAGGGGTCTGGTGTTTCTCCACACGTTCCTGAGGCTTAAGTGCTACATCTTTCTGTAGAAAAAAAGAGAAGGAAAGGGAAATGGTGGTTACATAGGTATCTAGGGTCACACCCAAAATATACGCTAAATGGGGTTACTAGAAGGGGAGGAGGGGAAGGCAGGAAAGTGGGATACAAGAATACCTAAAACTAAGAAACAGGGCTCTCAATTTTTCTGAATTCCTAATGCCACCACAAATATGTCCTTTCTATCCCTGTTGGGTAGAAAACTCAACAAAACACAAAGCATCTGTCCTTTAAAAGTGATTTCTCTGATGCCTGGGATAGTGGCTTTCCATTTGACTCTGAGCTGGGTCCAGCACACAATATTCCCCGACGAGGCTAAACACAGTCACTTCCCAAGACGGTGTATCAATTATGTTTCGGAAAAAGAGTGCTAAGTGCATGCACAATTCAGAAAAAGCAGCACAAGACTGAACATCCAGGACGTGAGCCAACAAGAATGAAACTGTCGATTCATATGATTAAAATGTTTGCTTCATGCATTATATTCTTACCACAAGTTCCTCTGAGCATCCTTAATTCCCAACTTCTTTGAAAAATCTAAGAACAATATTATCACCAAGATCAACAGCAACTTTTCATTTATTCCTGTGTGTGTTTGGGGGTGGGGAGAAGGGTAGGAGAAAAGTAGTGGATATTCTGGAATAGGGAACAGCATCGGCAGAAACTACAGGCGAGCATTTCAGTCCACATAACAGAGTTGAGTTCTGTGCCTGTAGACAGCTCAGGACATACTGAGATACCAGAAGACCTGGGTTTGAGCCCTGACACTGACGGTATTCATTACGAGACTGGGGGTAAGTCACTGCCACCCTAGCCCATGTGCAAAATGGGCTCAGACATGACCTGATGCAGTAAGTATGAATGCCCTGTACATCCTGAGAAATGCTGTACACATTAAGCACTAAAATTAAAATGAACTGGCACTCAATCATCTGTAAATGAGAGGCTATGATACACTTTACACTGAAAATGCTCCTTCATGGAGCCTCACCCTCACACAATCTCCTAGTTTCTGTGGTCCTAAATGCACAATTAAAAGTAAAACAGAACCAAACCAAAAATTTCCCTTTACTTATTTCTCCTTCTCAAAATACCACTCTCTCTGTCCTCTCCTTCATAGCCAATATCCCAGCACTCCCATTTGACCCACACGGTGCTCCTTGATGTCTTTCCCCAAATAAGCCATGGCCATTAGTTTGGGACCCTGGATCTTTACATCTGCTTTGTCTTTGCCCCCAAAGCCCTCTTTTCCACATCCCTCCCTTTCCTTTCTAGTTCAAGGACTCTTAGCAGTGCTGTCGACTCAGGGAGACCTTTCTGTAATGTAAAGCACAGTTCTCAGGCCCTCACTCCTTCAACAAATATTTTTTGTGCACACAGTATATGCCAAGTACAAACTCAGCACTGTCCTATAGGTGCTAGGAAAACAATCATGTGGGAAAAAATCCCCACCTCACGGAGCTTAGAATTTAGGGGACAATTACTAATCAAATCACACAAATACATGATTGCCAACTTAAATAACTGCTCTTAAAGGAAAGGTAAAGGGTGCTAAAACTGGAGGAAATGGTCCAACCAGAGGAGGGCATTGTGGCTGAGGAGAGGACTGCCATTTGACCTAGATCTGAAAGTCTGAACAGACAAAACAGCTTGTGCAAAGGCCCTGAGGCAGCTGGTAGCATGACCTTTTGAAAGAATGAGGATAGGTAGTAAGTATCATTCATCTCAGTAACCCCAGGGTTTCACATACAGAGACAGGCAAATAGTAAGTGGTCAGTATATGCCTGCTAGATAAATAAATAAATGAGACAACTAGTTGAAGTATCCAAATCTATAAACCACAATAGTGATCTAATGATATCCCAAGCTGCCTCTAACACAGAGTGAATGAAGCAAGCTAGAAAGGCTGACAGAAGCAGGAAACCAATGAATCTAGCAGGCGCTGCTGGCACACCAGAAGGATCACAGCAAAGAGCAAGAAGCTCCAGAAAAGGGGAAAGGCCTTATCCTTGGAGCCAGAAGATATCAAAGATAACAATCTGATAAGGCAAATGAGTGGCTTCTGGTCTAACTCCTAGCTGCTATCCCTGAAGATGACTTACCCTCCGCCAGTGTAGATGCAGCTCTCCTGAGACAAGGAGGATGTGGCGAGAAGTATTTAGGGGACAAGCTGAGATGGAAGCAAGTGGACAGGACCATTGATTCCACGGTCTCAGAACCTGGTACACTATGCCTAGTACATGGTAAATGTTCAATAAATGTCTGCTATATTTATTCCTTTGTCTGGTACCAAGACCAGAGTCAGCTGTGTCAGACATCTGCTCAGCTCACACTATTCTGTGTTGAGCCTCACATGTAAGTAAGATGGTCAGCTATCATGAAAAGACACTCAGGAATAAAGCCAATGCTAGCAGAAGCAGCCAGGTGAGTTCTATCATGGACTGCTTCTATAAAATATGATTAAATTGTACCACTTCAAAGGGTAATATATAAACTCCCCACAGGGTAAAAATAACTCCTTTCTTTGCCACAGACCCACCTATTACCCTGCATCATATGCATGTAGAGTATCAAATTAAAAAACAAATGATATTTAATAATGTATCAGCTGTGCTTTTAAAAAAATTACACCGTTCTCTTTGGAGACCAAATCTTTCTCATACTGGAGGTGCTCCAAAGAATATTGAAAATTATGTGCAATTCCATACAAATGTGAATTAATATTTATGAGAGTATGGTATAATTTTTTTCCAAATCCACTTTATTTTCATGTAGCATATTAATCAAGATATTCTCACTGCACCGCAGAATAGCTACACAGAGCAAATGGACCCCATGCCGTGACATTAGCTTGTAAGAGACCTGCCGAAGTCTTAGTAGCAGCAGTATAATCGCCTTAGCGCCAATTAATATCGAGATTTTTCAACTCTGGAGGGTGTGTTGGGGGAAGAGGAGAAGAAAGAGAGGATCAAAGTGTGTGCAAAGGTGGTTGTTTAAGAGGTAAGAAGAAATGAAGAGTCTTTAAAAAGTTTTTATTATGTAAGAGGTTTATATTTTCAAAGACTAGAGATTATCTTTATTCTTTCAAAGATGTAGTTTTATTTATAAATTACTGTACAGATGCTTTGGCACAATTCCTGAATAAACCAGGCTGCTGTTTGTTCATTCTCTCTATAAACATTTACTGACTGCTTACTATGTATTAAGTAAAATAATTATTTAACTTCTCAGTGATTGTCTTGAGGAAAAAAATGACAAACACTGTGCACTATAAGCAATGAGAATCAAAGACAAATCAATTGATCATAAACTACTTACCTTATAACATTCTAAAAAGTTGTTCACACAACTGTATGCATGTGTATGTGTGTATATATCTATCCACCGACCCACCACCAACAAACTATTAGCAATTAACTTAAGAATTTCCTTAAAGAACTTGGGCAGTCTATAAAGTACTACTACAATACAAGGAAGAAAATTGTCCGATTCATAAAATAACTTTTTAGGATCAATGAATGACGATTTTCAAAGGCCTGCTGATTCATTCGTCTACCGTGATCTAGGCTAGTGATTCCCAAAGAAAAGTAATGTCCATCAGAATGATCTGCAGTGCTTTTTGAAAATAAGATGACTAGGCCCCATACTTGGCAAGGGAAGCAAGCATTTAGCAAAGAAGCATTGGGTGGGAAGAGCGGAGGAGGGGAGAAGAACAAGGAAGAGATCTAGAAAAAATGTTTTAAGGCAACCATTTGACAATCACAGAAGCAGCAAGCAAGCCAGACAGCCAACAACAGAAGGCTGGCAGTAAGGTAAAAAGATTTAGACATATTTGCTGGCAACAGAGGGGGTAAGTGCACAAGTCATGCACAATAGATGGGCATAGGTTTTGTGAACAGTTGAAATTACGTAATTTTTAGGTCACTGGTGATGGAGGGCAGGGTCACAGCAGCACATATGCTGAGAGGCTCAGAGACCAACTAACCAAAGCAATTTCCTCCAACACCCAGCCTTGTTCAAAATAGGTGATCTTGCTCTTGACTATCTCTTCTCCCAAATTACAATCTTCCAGCAAAGGCTTCCTCTGCCACTGCAGAATTTCAAAATGAGATGGTTCAGTGTTGTGCACACTAAGGAAGAGCAACAAATTGCAAATGAAACACTGTGTAGGCTGCAGGGCTCCATTTGCTGATTATGGATGAAGTCAGAGACAATAGAAAATGAGGGCCCAATTTGGCTCCCTTGCCTGAAACAGGTTTTAGAAAGAGATTCTCCATCTGATATTTCCAAGCAAAATACTCTGAGGGCAGCCCACCACTACAAAGCATCTGTGGGATGTGTTTCTGCATGTGCACATATATGTGTGAAAGAGGGGTGCAATTTAAACAGAACCTCTTCTGTTATTTGTTCTTAGGGACTTGCAAAGAAAATAACAAAGAAGCCAAGAGAAAAATAAATAAAAAGTGCTTTGCCTGTCACCATCAAGACACTAATGACTGTGTACTGTCATTTTAGTTTGTCAAGTCCTTGGCTGGTTTATTGTATTGCCTTTGTGCTTGTTTTTGAATGGTTTTACAAATACTGATTCCATCACTTCTCTGAAGTGCAAAAGAAGTGAATGGCTTTAGAGTGATAAGAAGTGAAAAATTAAAAAAGAAACAAAACATAGCTTTTTTAAAACTTAACTCTATATGGATGTGTTCACACTGGTCCCCTCCTTCAGACTTTTGAACAGAAGGACTTATGAACAGACTTTCAGGACCTAAACTTTTTCGTAAGTAGAGAAGACTCTGTGGGAATTTACAAACAAAATAACCAATATGGCATTCAAAAAATAATCCCTCATGTTCATAGATTTTAAAAACAAAAATCAAAACACCTACTATGTGCCAGACACTTTGCCATCTGTTAGCAATATCCAAGAAGGAACCTCTGAACTCAGGCTGCTTAATAGGGGTGAGGAGGCAAATCAATGAGTATTAGACTAAAGTGGGTTAGGGAAGGAGCAACTAAGGTGTTCCCTACTTCTGTCTTTCATATTACATTAAAATTGCAGCCCTGTGATGGCATAAAGATAGAAAAACAGATTAATGCAACAGAATAGTGTCCAGAAATAGACCCACATGTATATGGACACCTGGTTTTCAGTAAAAGTGTGAAACCAATTCTGTGAAGAAATAATAATCTTTTTAACAAATATTGAAAGAGCAAGTAAATATCTACATGCAAAAAACTGAATTTTGATCCATATCTCAACGTAATTAGAAAAATTAACTCAAAATATATCATAAACCTAAATGTAAAACCTAAAACTATAAAACTTCTCCAAGAAAACTTTTGTAACCTTGGGTTAGGCAAAGATTTCTTAGATATGATACTAATAGCACAATCTATAAAACAAATTGATAAATTACACTTTGACAAAAATGAAAACTTCTGCTCTTCAAAAGACACAGTTAAAAAAATGAAGACACAGGGGCCAGCCCGGTGGCATAGTGGTTAAGTTCGCATGTTCCGCTTTGGTGGCCCAGGGTTTGCCAGTTTGGATCCTGGCAAGGACCTATGCACTGCTTATCAAGCCATGGTATCCTACATATAATGTAGAGGAAGATGGGCACAGATATTAGCTCAGGGCCAATCTTCCTCAGCAAAAAAGAGGAGGATTGGTGGCGGATGTTATCTCAGGGCTAATCTTCTTAAAAAGAAAAAGGAAAAGAAAATGAAGAGACAGGCTAGTCCCGTGGCCAAGTGGATAAAGCTCCACATGCTCCACTTCAGTAGCCTGGGTTCATGGGTACAGATCCCAGGCACAGATCCACTCCACTCATCAGCCATGCTGTGGAGGCAACACACACACAAAATAGAGGAAGACCGGCACAAACGTTAGCTCAGCGTTAATCTTCCTCAAGCAAAAAGAAAAAAAAGAGGAAGATTAGCAACAGATGTTAGCTCAGGGCAAATCTTCCTCACCAAACGAAAGAAAAAAAGAAAGAAAAGAAAAGAAAATGAAGAGTTGACAAGCCACAGAACAGAAGAAATATTTGCAAAGTGTAAATCTGATAAAAGTTTTGTATCTAGAATATTATTTAAAAATTCTCAAAACTATGTAAAAAGAAAGCAAACAACAATTTTTTAAATGGGCAAAAGACATGAATGGACATTCAACTAAAGAAGATATATGGGTGGCAAATAAACACATGAAAAGATGTTTGACATCAGTAGTCATTAGGGAAATGCAAATTAAAACCACAAAGAGATACCACTACAAACACACTACAATAGCTAAAATGAAAAACAATGACCATAATAAGGGTGAGCAAGGATGTGGTGGAATTTTCATAGACTACTGACAGGAATGCAAAATGGTACAACCACTTTAGGAAAGAGCGTGGCCAGTTAAAAGTTCTAAGTACACCTACCATATGATCCAACCATTCTACTCCTAGGTATTTCCCCCTAAAAGCACATGTCCACATAAAGGTTTGCACATGAATGTTCGTATCAGCTTTATTTGTTATAGCCTAAAACTGGAAACAACTCAAATGTACATCAACAAATGAATAGATAAACTGTGCTATAACCATTCAATGGAATATTACTCAGTAATAAAAAGGAATAACCTGTTGTTTCATGCTACATGAATAAAATCTCAAAATAATTATGCTGAGTAAAAGAAATCAGACACAAAAGAATACACTCCATATGATTTTGCTTGTATAAAACAATAATCAACAGTGACGGAAAGTAGATTAGTGGTTCCTTGGGAGGGACAGGAAGAAGAGATTATAGAGAGATATGAGGAAACTTTTAGGGTGATTGACATATTCATTGTCTTCATGTGGAGATGGTTTCATGGGTGTATACACATGTCAAAACATGAAGTTTCACACTTTTAATTTGTGCAGTTTACTGGTATGCCATACCTCAATGGAACCATTTAAAAAAATAGCAACATTTGCCATGATGCACAACTGACAATCATCATTACCGACAACCATATTACATTCAGCATCCATCAAAAGAAACTCATCTTTCAGATTCCCGAAACAAAGGGATGACCACACTGTGGAAGGACTGGCATTAACCCATAATGTGGCCATCAAGTCTCCAGTGGATACAACTCAGCTGTAAATATTAAGGTCTCAGTCAGACTGAGGAGCAGTGCCTGGTTTTCACATTATTTTCAGAGACAAGGTGGAGTTTGCCTTTTTCCTTCACCTTTAACAGTCAATTCTCAGTTATTCAGAGGTAACCTTTTGTGAAGTTTTCCAACCTTTCTTTCAAGTACCCTGGTTATTGTGTGGCCACAGCCTCACTCACACTTTAATCAAAAACCAAAGAAAGGAAACATAAATAAATTTTTACAGTTCCTAAATGTAAAAAAATTGAGGTATCTTATTAAAATATATTTCATAGGTGATGATACATATGATGTAAAGGAATCCAAATAGAGAGAGGAAAAAGGTTAAAAAAAAGAGAGATCAAGTACGGGTAAATTCAGCAGATAAAAACATCTGTCAAAGGTATGATGCCATTGTCAGAGGTGAAAAGCAAAAAAGTTAAAAACAAAAAAGGAACACGAAACCAGAAGTTGAGAAGCGCTCCTAAATTCAGTTACGGGATGAGATCACAACCATCAGCTTAAGTGAGATTCTTGTACACTCTGTGAATTGAAAACATCCCAGCAGTCTCCCATTCCCATAGATAATTGAGAGTTGGCTGCCGTTAGACCTTAACACGCTCAAAGTGGATGAGTCCCTGGCAACCAGATGCCACTGCTTAAAACAGTTTAGGCTCTTAGCCCTGAAGGATTCCTAAAATTGGATTACAGTCCCTCCAGATAATGTGAAAAATACAACATGACGAAAAGGAAACCTTAAAAAAAATTAACTCCTCCATAACAGCAACATTCTGAAAGCTGAGCACAGCATGACTGAGGCAGAAAATCTCATCAGCAAGGGCTTAAGGGCAATAATGTACCCAAAGGCCAAGTCCAAAAAGGGGAAGGAACCACACAACAAGGCATAAGGGAAGCCAGAGGAGAAAGTGGGCCCCATGCAATTCTCAGGCCTTTCAGAGGGCGGGAGCCTGGTTTGCTACCTCAAGAGAGGAAAGCAGGGGCCAGCTGCCCCATGGTCAAGTGGTTAAGTTCTCGCGCTCCGCTTCGGTAGCCCAGGGTTTCACTGGTTCAGATCCTGGGGGCAGACATGGTACTGCTCATCAGGCCACACTGAGGCAGCATTTCACATGCCACAACTAGAAGGACCCACAACTAAAAATACACAACTATGTACCGGGGGGCTTTGGGGAGAAAAAGGAAAAATAAAATCTGTAAAAAAGAAACAAAAAGAGGAAAGCAGAGCACACAAATTTCTACTGCTTTTTCATACACAAATCTTAACTAAGGTCATACACACATTTGACAGGATGTGTAATTCTAATGACATCCGTTTTAATTAGCCATTATTCATTTTTTTCACCAGGCATTCCATACAAAAGATGGGAAAAGAGTTAATTAATGTACATATTACACTGTAGAAAAATAATTAGTAATCGAGCCTTCTTGGTCATAGGTTTAGCTCCACAGGGATGGTAGGTCTGACTTCTTCATCATCCCTGAATTCTTAGCAGAGAACACAGTATGAGGCACACAATAAGCTGTTTTAGAACAAATGAACTAGAGAAATGAGGATGCCATGAATGTTTTTCTCACTCTAGAGGTTATTCCACCATGCTATGAATCGAACTACTCCATCTCTCTCTCAAATTTCCACCCAAAAACCTTAACAAACTTATCTAATTATACCCCCTCTCTTATTACATTACTATCCCCTTATATACCAAAGAGGGGGTGAACAGATGCCTCAAGAGATAACATAAATCACCTTATTAAGCCCAAGAGAAAATAAAACAACAAAGGGGATTGATTGGGAAAATTTCAGGTCTTGCCCTGTCTTTGTGGTTTGTCATCAAGGCCAAATTACCATTTACTAGATCTCAATACCTCCCTAGTCACACAAAAATCAAGAGTAGTTGATACTATCATCCAGATATTCCAGATAAGGATCCCGACTGGCCAGTGAAAACCTCTTCATATCCAGATATTCGATCCAGATTAGTAATAAAGCACAGACTTTGCTTTTCGTCCCTTAAAATGTTGCAACTTCTCTTCCCCAGGTACCCACATACTACATCTTAATTTTAAATGACCAATGTCTCTAGAAGTATTTAGCTTATTATTAGCTTGCTGAAACTGTTGTAGTTACTGTAAGTGGTATGTGTTGAATGGTTATTTCCCTGTCCTGGAAGAGTTCTGGACGAGAGGCAGGTATTCCAGCTTTCATTTGGGAATGGGAGCCTTCTCTGGGCTTGCACTACCATTATAAAGGGAAAATGAGAGAAGATGATGCATGCAACAGGAATCCAATCTGTAATATGGATATCTGGCCCTAAGTGAACCTTCAGTATACTTAAGGAAAGATGCAGTGCATCCATTCATTTCACTTTTCTAACAGAGTGAAGAGAAAATCACAGGAGAAACAAAAAGCAAAATAAAGACTGGGATTCTGACCCATAAAGAGTCCTCCACTCCTCTCTGCCATGCTATACCAGTTCTAAGCCTCACTCATTCCCTTAAACTTTCCCAGAAGAGAGAAAAAAATTTCTGATGTGATTACAGAACCTCACAAAGGGGGGCAAAAGGGAAGACCACTAACAGGTCCTTCTAGCTCTGGCTCTTAAGTCAAATCAGCATCAATAGGTAGTAGAGAACAGCTTGATATTTGACTTTAGTTAGGGCGCGCTGTGCTGTCATAGAAGCAGAAGTAGTGCCTGGAAATGAGGAACCACTTCTTAGGCAAACAAAACCACACACACACACACACACAAATACACACACACATACAAAGGCGGCACATTCTGTCCACTCAACAAACAAGAAAAAAATTTATGAAAGGTAATTTAATGTTAGGACTATTCAGTGGCAGGAAAAGCAACTCCTGGCAAAATTCGCATTATGAAGCTCTGAATATAAACACAGTTTTATACAGCATATTGGGAAAGGTATGTGGATGAGAGAGAGTCCCTTTACAGCTCAAGTTTTTCAAGTGGTTCAGACAGGTTTCTAGAGAACTATGAAATAATTATTACTTAAGTAATAATTCAGCTTTCTCTCAACTTCCCATTGGAGATGAGTAGGTATTCCTTCATTTACAGAGCAATGATGTGGAGAAAAAACATGCAATGTACATGTGCACATACACCTCAAACTTTATGAACAATTGTTACACGCTTTCTCAAACTAATTCTAACTGGCTTCTCAAGGACAGAGACCAATTTATTCAATAGCTATAAATTTAGGGTGCTCCATGGGATGATCTCTTAGGTTCCCTCAACCTCTCTAATGTTATTATCCTAGAAGGCTATTTTTATTTAGCACATAAAAAATGCTCAGCAAATGTAGTTTAGAGTTCATTGATCCAGTATAAATTTTTCTTCCAGATCCTATTTTCCAGACCTTTAAATGTCCCTGTGAGATTTCTCTTATATACAAGCACCCTTCAAGTTTTTTGTCTCACTTGGGTTTTTTTGTTTTTTTTTTGAGGACGACTGGCCCTGAGCTAACATCCATGCCCATCTTCCTCTACTTTATATGTGGGATGCCTGCCACAGCATGGCTAGACAAGTAGTGTGTACGTCTGCACCCGGGATCCAAATCTGCAAACCCTGGGCTGCCAAAGCGGGATGTGCGAACTTAACCGCTGCACCATTAGGCCAGCACCTGTCCCACTTAGTTTTGATTTGAGTACTAGACACGATTTACTGAAGGATCATTTCTGAATATAAAACAGGGTCTACTTTATTTTATTATTTCATAACCTATATTTGCTATATTTGCATAGCAACTTAGAGTTGAGAGTTTTTAAGACCTTTTCAAATCACCATCTCATTTGATTTCCTAATAATCCTATACAGCAGGCACCATCATTTTCATTTTGTAAATGGGGAAACTGAGGCTTGGTAAACAAATGACTTCCCAAAGCCAATCAGCATTTGGCAACATACCAGGAGTCCCTTGGCTCTAATCTTATTTCATTCCCTAACATCAGGTCATTATAGCCTTATTTGCAAACATTAGGATTATAACCTTTCATTTGAAGAAAATTTTAAATTATCGTTTAGTATTGTCTCATTGTAAAATCCTACTCACTTCCATTTCCCCCCAAAAGCATAATTAGGGAAAGGCTATGCCTCTGATGTCAAATACAGGAACTCTTTATGAAGGATTCAAATTGGCAATAAAAATCTACACAGAAATAAAAGCTTTGGCTTTTCTCTGAAGCTGAAAATCTTCACCATTTTATTTCAGGAGAGAAAAAGGGCAGAGAATGACACCTTTCTGATCTTAGAAAAATAAGAAACTATACAAACACTCCAGATCCTGAATTCCACATGTTCTGCCTATGTGGCTCAATAAATATTAACGGATAATGACAGCAGCTATAAATACCCACAGGTGAAAAAAAGTAGAAATTCCTGTTTAGTACAAACTGCAAATGGTCTATCACTAACTGAGATACATAGATGGGTTCCACAGGAATTTTCCCAAGTTTTGGCACTTGTTCACACAGCTCCAGCCTATTGCTCTGCACACTCCCTTCTTCTCTTTCCTGTCACCTGGTCTTCTATTTCAGGTTTTATCCAGAAGGATTTTCTTTCCTCTAGCATCATATGGGTAAAAATAAAATGAACTATCCTGCAGGTTTACACAGAACATAGAAAAGTGCTTAAGATGTACCCACTGACCTGAGACACATACCAAATAAACTCCTCAAGCTATTTCTACAGTGAGAAAAGAGACTGACCTTTCCATTGGCTACCACATTGATCTGAGAGATGAAAGGCAGTATCGGTTTGCAAAAGGGAATTGGATGCTAATTCTGAGGTAATTATATCATGCAAAGATGTCCAGATTTTTACCCAGTTTCTTGAACAAGCCATAGGCTTGTCTCTATATCAAAGCTTCCTATAGATAGATTTAGTGATGTTTAGGTACTTATTGGGTCTATCAGATTTGATAATGGAATCAATTTCTCCCTTTAGAAGCTCTGGGTTAATGGCAAAGTTTATTAAACTGCAGGCAGTCATTCAGAAAAGATCAATAGACACATGATTACAGAGTAACCAGAGGATTAAACATGAGATTTATCACAAAATTAAACTGAATTAAATGTTCTCTGATAGCACTTGAAATGCTGTCAATACTTTTAACTCATAATCTATGCTTTCTGTGTTTACCTAATAGGCAATAGGGATGTCTGATTTGAGAAAATGACTGCTATATAAAAACATAAGCCACAGAGATTTGCTGAAATCATTGGGAGTTCCTTGTGAAAATGTTCTCCCATTTTTAAGAAGCAGAATTTATTTATAAGAGCTGTCCACAGTTAACTCAGCAGAGTTTTGAGTTCTCAAGTACATACCCTACCTATTCTGCCCATCCTAACACATATCTATACATCCTCAGGGGCATATATCTCAGGAACTGTGTCTGCAAGTTACATACTTTAAACAATTTCCTCCTCTTGTGTGAGACTGACCCGTGATCCCATGAGAAAAGGGGCTGGAAAATGTCATGTGGATGTGGGAAAATCAACCCTTCCTCATCCCAGGAGGATTTATTGATGCCACCACAAGCTCAGGAAATTACATCCATAAAGGTGAGATCCCCACCACAGCCTATGAAAGGTACCCACTGGCTAAACAAATTGGCAACAGCATATACACTTGTAACCAGTAGAGGAGTCGATATACATGATGGCTATTAAAACTGACATCAATACCATACTGAGAGAGAACAGTTCTGCAAGACCTGAAATGATAAATACCAGGTCTGCTATGTAAGGTTAGGAGGGAATGTGCATGAGCAGATGGGCTGGAAGGGAAATCAGTTATGGGGGCAAAGGTTGAACCTGCGGTTTAAACTATACCTTGGATGGCATCATGTTTGAGGGAAACTTTGTTTTCCCTTGTCCAGTTGCTATATATTGCCAGTAGAGTTCAGCCCACAAATGGCATCAGCCTGCCCTGATGAGCAGCAGGCTCTGGTGATTTCAACAATAATCCAATATGGCAACTGTTTTGTAAGAGGAGGAAGAGCTGGGTTGGAAACAAGATGCTGAGGCTCATACCACCCTGCAATCCTATCAGCCCCTCATCAGCACACTGATTCACACGAGAGCAACCGCTTTTCTTTTCAGCAATTATCCAACCTTAAAACACCATCTGGTGCTATGGATAGTCCCAAATATTTCTCAACTCCTCAAGGAAGAAAAGAATGCCATCCTGCCTGCTGAAGAAAGGGCTCTATACCCCACCCTAAAAGCTGAGGCTGCTCTGAAGGACACAAAGCCAAAGCTTTTTACATTCAGACTCCTTTATTGATAGAGATCCTATCAGTTTCTTAGATTATTTCCCACAATAAAAACTTCATTCCAAGAAAACTACAGCACTTCATTGCTGTCCATACTCTTTATTCACTTCCCATTTCCTCCTTTCTGTCTTTGCTCAATCTAGTCCTGACACAAGCAGATGCTCTGGTGGCAATTAGATCTGGGTTTGAGGACTGGCACTGTCACTCTGTGGCTTTGTGACCCTGAGCAAATCTCTCAGCCTGTTTAAGCCTCCATTTCTACTCCTGGAATACAAGGTTGGAGTTATGAGGTTTAATGAAATCTGTGGAAAGTGCCTGGGATATTCCCTAGCATAAAGTAAACAATAAACAAATGATAAGTGAGGAATTCCTCTTTCTGACTAATACAATCATGTTCTTAGTCATTACAAAGGGAAACTGTTAGTCATTATAAAAGGTTATATTTGGCACTGGAGGATTAATGGTAGGATGTGTTCTTCATATATCCTCAAGATTGTGTTTACTGAGCACCTTTCACTGTACCAAGTGATGTACTGTACATTGTATTTATAACACCTCTTTTAATTACCACAACACCCTGCAGAGCCTCGGTTTTCTCATTTCTACAAAATCGGGGCTAATTATGTTACGTAACTTACCAAGTGGCTATTAGGATTAAATAACCTAATACAATTTCTGGAATATACTAAAGTTAGTTATTTTATTATGAATTAACTTGATGGAAGTCACATAGCTTGAAGACAGCGCCAGGACTCAATGTAAATCGGCGTGGCTCTAGAGCTCATGCTGTCATAACACATGGGTGGAACTGAAGCCTGGGATGTGGTCTGAGCACTTCCCGGGACTTACACTGTCATTTGGGACTCAATCTTTCCATACTTCTCTATTCCTTTTGTATTTTTTTTTAAATAAGCACACCACTTGGTCTATTTAACCTGTAAAATAATGCAAGGAAAGTACAATTTGCTCTTTGGAATAATAACACCACACAAATTACATCATTTTTTCCCCTAAATCTGCCTTCTGTACTTGATGAGAAGTACAAACAAGAGAAAGTTGCCTAGAAAAGAAATGCAGTTCTCATCACCACATGGAATTGAAAGATAGAAAGTGTGACACATGGGGCTGGCCCGGTGGCGCGGTGGTTAAGTTCACACATTCCACTTCTCAGCGGCCCGGGGTTCACCAGTTGGGATCCCAGGTGCGGACATGGCACCGCATGGCACGCCATGGTGTGGTAGGCATCCCACATATAAAGTAGAGGAAGATGGGCATGGATGTTAGCTCAGGGCCAGCCTTCCTCAGAAAAAAAGAGGAGGATTGGCTGTAGTTAGCTCAGGGCTAATCTTCCTCAAAAAAAAAAGAAAAGAAAAGAAAGTCTGGCACTGGAAGACATATATCCAAAGTTAAAAAGACCACCATGTAAACCATTCCAAGAGATGGGCAAAAAGAAGGCCTGGAAAACCATTTGCCACTGATTCCATCATAAATCTCTTTCAACTGCTTTACCCCTGCTGGTTTTCCAAATGCGACATCTGTCTATTTCCAAAAAGAAAATAAATGTATACAAAATAGTTACTAGATGCAGTTTACATGAAAAGATTACCTAACAAGGCTTCCTGCGGGAGCCTAACCTTGAAAGAAATGGGTTTCTTGGACTGTGTTAGGGAATCCCTCAATGTATCATCCAAAACCTTCCTGCACAAAGCTTAATGGAACAGGGGAGATGGAAAAAGGGAGGAGGGGAAAAACAGCTCTCCTTCCCAGCTGAGCACTGACACATACAGTACCGTTTGGGAGGCAACTTTATGTGCTCTTAGTAGTAGATTAATGAATGTAATTACCTAGCATTGTGGCTGTGAATGCTGCAAAAACTATAATTTATAGAGTGCTGTAAAGTTCTAATGTGTTTTTATGTCCATAAGCTGCTTAACCATAATCTAATGCATTTGTACAAGAACAGCCTAAGTGGCTCTCAGCTGAACAGTGAACACAAGTGTCTGAACCTCAGCAATTCTACTTGTACGTCTTTATAACCCAACCCCATGTGGTAAGCATCTGAGGGAAACAGCTGCTGAATTATACAAATAATTCTAGAGACAGTGACAAGGCTCTCTGCCTTTCTCACCATGAGAAGAGTTTCTGGCTGACACAGGGCTGCAGGCCTTAATTAAATGTTGGAGTGGTACTGCACACGTTTGGTGGTTACTTTTGCTTTTACTACCATTCTCCCCACCCTCCCCTCCAGCCTATCTACCCTCATCCCTGGCTCCTGGAGGTGGGCGGGGGTGGGAAAAGGAGAAGAGAAGAGCACAGGGGAAAAATTACCTTTTTATCTGAAAATATCCTACCTGACTTCCATGTTGGAAAAAGACTTATCATTTCCAATTTTTCCTCTTCTGTCATTATATTTTCAAGGAAAGGAAGGTATAGCTCAACAATCCTTTGACATCTAAAGCAAATTATCCTTTGAAATTGCCTTATTCAGGGGTTTGAAGCATCTCGTATGATTCTCTGGAAAGACGATGATGATGATGAAGATGAGAGTGGTGGCAGCTGATTCTTATTAAGAGTTTACTACATGCCAGTGTTACATGCCCACCACAATCCTGTGAGCACGCACTGGCAACAATCCATTTTCAGATGAAGAGACTCAGGGCCATGATTGGTAAGCGGCCAGGCAGGTGTTTCAGTTCAGCTTTTCCATTCAGAGCCTGTACTAAACTCACTAGGAAAGTTACTTAACACTTTCCTTGTCTGTAACATAGGGATAATGATAGTATTTACTTCATAGGAGTGTTGTGAGAGTTCAGTAAGTTAATACCTATAAATCGCTTAGAATAGGGTCAGGATCTAAGCAATGCTTAGTCCACACTGGCCATCATTACAATTACTACTGTAGGAACAGATGGAATATGAATATACTGGCAAGAGAGGAAGACACTGTAAGCGACACCAAAACCCTCTTAAATTTTCTAGAGGCAAACATTCAGTCTTAAATGTCTGAAACCGGGAGTTAGAGAGATTTATCCTGGAACACAACAGTACCAAATAACAGAAAAAGCAGCAGCATCAAAGTGCAACAGAACAAGTCCCACTCTACTTCGCAAAGCAAATGTTGAGTGAATAGCACTCCCAGAGGGAATATCCCAAATGGCTCTCAGGTGTACGGGTAAAAAGAGCCACAGCAATAGGAATCCCCACTCCTCCTCCTCTTTAGCAGTGCAATATGATATCTGTGAGTAAATACGTTAGTACATATTAAAATAGCTTCAGAAAAACACAAGGCTAGAAAATCTTCAGAGCTCGTAGCTGAGTAGAGGGACACAATGGCATTACATCAGTGGTCGCACCGGGATGAACAGCCAGCTCTAAGACACATACTCAGGGTAAATTAGTATCATGGCTAATAAATAATTGATGCTCTTCTCCTAGTTAAAAATGTACGCTCTCCAGCAGTCATAGGATGAGATGTGATTTGGATTCAATTAAAGCTCTACTCTATCCTGTCCAAGGGAAGAAATTCTGCCTCTCGGAGACTACTTCTGTACTTCTTATGCCAGACTGATCTCTGGAAGCCTCAGGACCCGTCACTATCACAGAGGCTGCTTCGGCAGTAACTGCACATCTATCTCCTCCAACAAGGGAGTGAGGGAGAAGAAAGTTTGAAAGTAGATAACACAACAGGGAAAGTATTTCCTACCTGCCAAACACCTAGCTTTGACCCCAGATATGAGCACTGGTTCCTGTTATTTAGTCTAAAAGAAGAGAGGGTGGGAGTAAATAAACCATTTCCTGAAAGACCTTGTTGAAGTCTCAAAAAAGCTGAAGTACAAGTGGCCATAACAAGGCTTTGGGACTGGCCAGCTCTTCCCCGATGTCTTGCCGAACTTGAGTTTCCCCTGCTACAAACCACCGTTCTCCAACTGCCTTCAAGACTCACTTCCTCTTTAGCAGTTCTGGTCATTAAAAGAAAAATTGCCAAGCATTCACTAGTTCCTCACCCTACCTGCCACCACCTTCCTGTTTGCCTTTCTCACCTCACAGTTTCTCTGTGGGAATAGGATCCTAACTGGTCTCCTCACATTCTCTCCACACGTACCCCCTCATCCTCTATCCCAGTCCCCACTGCTGTCCAGTCACCCTCGGCAAGTCCACTTGTATCTCACAACTTTCTATAAGAAGTTCGGGACTCCCTACTGCTTACACCAAACTGATGGTACCAACTCTGTCTTCTCTCACGCCCTGCCAGACTTACTAGTTATGTCTCCCACATAACTCTCTCTCCATCCATATGCCTTAGGGATGATTTCTCCCTCCCAAGCACCCTCATAGCACTTTCTGTCTACACCAGTAATCTGCAAGATGTTCCACTGGAATGAGGTAAGGCTACATTACAATGTCTATTTATACGTGTTTTCATCTCATTCTTTAATAGAAATATTTTTTGTTTTTGATCTACTTAATATATTGGTAAAGTAGTACACACACAAAACTTTAAAATGAGTAAAAATACATATAACAGGAGTGCTTATTCTAAGTGTTTTTGTCAATACGCGTATACAATCAAAAAGTTTGGAGACTCCTGGTTTAGACTACACAGAGGGAAGCAAGCACCTTAGTGGCAGAAACCTTTTCCTATACTCCTTTGAACACTTAAAAATGCCACTAAGTGATTTATTGATGTAGCAACAGGACATTACAAATCACAGCCTACACAGGGAGGCAGAAAAGGGTGCTCTGTGAAACCAAATCCCAGCATTTGGCAAATAAATCAATCATTAAGCTGCAGAGACAACCACACTTAGAACAAGTGTCAGGGGATCATCTTTTAGTATTAAGAATGTAATGAAGACTTCAGAGGGGAACTAGACCTCTAGGTAACAAGTCCCAAGCTAATGAGTGGCAGCCATCAAACACACAAGTATTACGTGATCTAACCCATAGATTTCTTTTAACAAAACATCAGGGATTTGCCTTTTGAAAAGGATACTGTAGTGAAACAGAAAAGCAAGAGATGTGATAGTACTCACTTGTGAACACAGGTTTTTCTCAGAAGATAAAATATATCCAACTTCATCCTGTCACAGAAACACCCATAGTCAGCTAGGTCTTGTGTGACCTGCCATTTCACTAGGGAAAGCTCAAAGCTGCAACAGCCTCATGGATACTGGGTAGATGTTTACTGAAAAGCAACTAAATCCTTATTTCAAGCCCTGCAGTAAAAGTTTTATGCAATTTCAGATCAGTCGGGTGCCTTATGCAGGTATCATCACTGCTAGTCCTAGAATATGAATCCCTTGAGAGAGACGGGATGTCTTACATTCTCTCAAATCTCTCACAACACCATGTCTGCTCTTTGGTAGTCACTCAACAGAAATTTGTGGTATAAAAACTGAAAAAGTATTTTTTAAACTGAAAATTCAATATTTTGGATCAAAACTGTTTCTGTTAATTTGGCACTGATCAAGTGAATTCTTGTTTGTACCTAAAAGGCAGAGGGTCAGCCTATACATATATCCAAAAAACAAACCTGAAATCAGAAATCATCAGTCAATTTGAATAAAGAGCTGTGAATGACTGCTTATTAATGTACTCTTAAAACATTACTATGAAAATGCTCTCTCCTTCCTATGCAGTGGGTTGATTGGGTGCATCAAGGCTGTGATCACTGCAAAGAGACCCATTTCCAGACGGAAAGTAAGGATACTCTCTCTGTAAGGTTCAACTGGGCCAACTGTTCTGTGCCTCCTAAGATGACGCTAAAACTAAAGTCTCCACCATTTTCTACACATAAACCATAAGGCATCTATCAAGCTATCAGTGTCACACGAGACCTGTAAACTGTCTTCATCCCACAAGCTCTACACAAAAACAGAACCAGAACTGGGCACAAAAATCTTTTTAGTCCCTTGTATCTTGTGTTAATAATCTGATGAGGGCAATCATAGTCAATTTAGCAAGAAAAATAATCATCATATTAATGCCAGAAAACTGACCACTAAGTTTGCAATCTAGCTGAGACAGGAGCAGGAAACAAACAGCTTCTACTCTGACCCACTGAACAAAAAATGATTGAAGTGACTATTCTCTTGAGTAAAGTACCAAACTAGTACCGTCTGGATGCATAGGAGAGAAGTTAATTCTTTACACACAATGATGCCTTAGGCTGAGCATCAAGATTCTCTCCAGTGTTTGATAAAGGCTGACCTAGACTTTCAAATGCATATATTTACTTGATATACTGCCAAATGTCTAGACATTCAAATCCAATAGTTTAGATTAGGGAGAGCAAAAAGCTCATCCAGAAGGATGGTGTGGGGCAGAGGGGAGAAAGGAGGAGGAATAAATACGCAAAGCATCATCACAATGGATTCACAGAGAAGTCTAGTGAAAGATAAAGATGAAAAAAAATGGTTTGGGGAAGATTATAGTCAATAGAGAACCACTGAAGGTTTTTAAAAGGGACATCATGAGTTTAGAAAGGAAAAGCAGAATGTCCATCCCAGCTACCCGCCATCAAATAGATGCCAAGGGCCTGGGGCTGTTGCCTATCAATTCCACTCTCTTAATCTCTCTACCATTTATCCACCTCTCTGTGATTCTACTGTCACTACCTTAATTCAAACCTCCTCATCTGGAGTTTTGTTATAAACAGAATTGGTGTCCATGTCTCCAGTTTTTCACCCTGTTGGAAGACCAGTGACATCTCTAAAGTGCAAGTCTAAGAATGTCACTCCCTTGCTTGAAACCTTCAATGGCTATCCACTCATCAATTCCTATGTCCTTGGCTCCAGTCCACAAGGCCTTCCATGATCTAGGCCCTACTTATGGCTCTAACCTCATTTCTTGTCACCATCTCCTGCACCCCCTCCCCACTGTACACTTACACTCCAGACATACTAAACTACTGTAAGTTCCCCAATTGTGCCAACAGTCTCCTAATCCAGGTTTCTTTTAAACTATAATTTCCTTTGCCAGTAATATTAATCCTCCCTAGCCCACTCAATCCCCTTCAGCTCAGCTATATCCTACCTAGCTTTAAGAAGTCTCCATTAGCCTTAACAAAACACTTGTTCCTCTTATAATTTCCATTTACTTTTCCATCCCTTTACCAGTCAATGGACCTCTCAAGGCCAGGGTCCAGGTTTTGTGTGCCACCATATCCCCAGCATCTAGCAGAGTGACTGACAGGTAGTAAGCGTCAATAAACATTTCATAAATGAATAAATCAACTTTTTTCTCAAAGAAGTATTTGAGGAATGACCAAATACCACTTCAGGGATGCCCCTGGTACATAAAGCAGGTGGTTTCCAGCCATTCCTTGACATATTCTCCGGGGAGGGCGGGGGGGCACCAAGAAGCTATGCATGGTATTCTAATCAGATCCAAGTCATTCCCTTGGGGTATGGACTATTTCTATCCCCTGCAGCATTTATAACAAATCTGCATGTTTCAAGCTTGAGAAATATAAGCCAGCTAAGCTTCCAATCTCAACAAAGACTCAGTGAGAGTGGTAATAATAATAGCAGCTCACATTTACTACAGACTTACCAATGGCCTGGTGCTATGCTCTTTCACCTAGACCTCACTACAATCCCATACATTAGGAACTCTGCTTCTCCCACCATATAGATGAGGAAATTAAGGTTTAGAGATGTTAAGGCAGTGTTTCTCAACCCTGGCTGTTTAATGAATCTTCTAGGAAGCTTAAAGTAATGCCTGAACCCCACATAAAAGCAACTGCCAATCTCTGGGGATATTTTCTAAAAGTTAAATGTGCCATCAGAGTTGAAAACCACTGGGTACAGTGAAGTGTCTAAAATTCCCCAGTTTCTATGGTACAGACAGCCTGCAGTTAATCTGATTCCAAAGCCAGACATATCTGTTAAAGCACTACACTCTGTTAAGCTACTTCTCTGAACTTACAAATCCTAGAACATTTATTCTTTCTCTTCAAAGTATAAGCAGATGACAGCCTCTTGATTAGTAAAAGGAGAGTCTCTTTAAAATATAGATTATATCAAGTGCTACCCTGAATGTGTAAGTCAACTTCATGGTTCTCATCTGAGACAGCAAGAGGGCTCTTTGCTGATTTAACAGCAATTCTCCTAACTCTACTTGTACAAGTTCTACTTCCCACCAGCCATTTTGGGGGCCACAATGGACCACAGGAATATTAATAAATCATTTAATAAAAAAAGAGAATCTATTTTCTCAGGAGGCTAGAAGCCCAGAATTTTCACCAGAAATGACAAGTCAGAAGAAGACAAATGAGTTGTACAATTAGGGTGGGGGAAGCTAAAATTTTAAAAGCCTATCTTAATGTTTTAGATACTCCAGTATCTCAAATGCATTAGAAACCAAACACAGAAGCATTTTGTTTTAATTTCAGTGCTTAGAAAGAATTCAGGCTCACATTCAGACATAGTATTTGACATCGATATATTAAGGACATACCCAAAAGGACAAGAAAGGAAGGAGGTGGAAGAAACATTTAAGCAAATTATAGGTAAAGGGACGAAAAGCACAATGGATCGATGTTCTAACCTTTCCTACTTCTGAAGCTGGAGCTTCAAACAAAGAAAGTAAGACATTATCCATGCTTTCCTCGGTATTAAAACAGAAGAGAACATCAGGACTGGCATATTTGTCTCTGCCATATTTTCTTATCTATTAAGTTCAGGGCCAGCTTTCCAGGTGTGTAATCTATGCAATTGCCCAGGGCCCTGTCCTCAGAAGGGCCTGGAACTTGAGTGAATGCTCTATAATTTTGTCTTTGAGCTTGTGTTTTGTAAGTGAAGTCTGATGAGACAGTGGAACATGTACATGAGTAGAGGAAATCTATGTATAGGCAAGTCTGCCGTTCTTTGCTGCTCCATTTGCATGAATCACACATGATACCTCATGAACACAGAATTCAATGAATGTGAGAGTTCAGTAAGACTCAGAGTACAAGGTAAGCATAAATACATCTATCATGGAGTAAGAGGAGACACTGACAGCCTTGGAGGCCATATTTTCCCTTCGAACTAACATTTGGCTTAGAACACAGAAGGGAGGCAATAGTGTTCTAAGAACTCTGACCTCAAAGAGTTCATACTCCTTTTGGAGAAAAATATATACAAATAGGGAATTTTACAAAATACAGGAAGTAATGTATCAAGTCAGAATTAAAATACATCCAAAAGGGGCCTGCCTCGTGACCGAGTGGTTGAGTTTGTGTGCTCCACTTGGCGTCCCGGGTTTCACCAGTTTGGATCCTAGGCCAGGACATGGCACCACTAGTCAGGCCATGTTGAGGTGGTGTCCCACATGCCACAAATAGAAGGACCCACAACTGAAAAAATATATACAACTATATGCTAGGGGGATTTGGGGATAAAAAGCAGGAAAAGAAAAAAGATCGGCAACAGTTGTTAGATCAGGTGCCACTCTTTAAAAAAAAAGAAAAATCTAAAAATGGAGACAGCAATTCAAAGCTCTCAGAGATGAGAGGAAGACTAGCAAAGATATCAAGGTGGAAAAGGTTCTTGAATAACCCTCAACAGACCTTTTTCCATCCACATTATCCAGTACACCCAAAAGCACATTATAGATGCTTAATAAAACCTGGCAGAACTGTCTCTTTTGCCAGCCTTCCATAATACCCCCTATAGTTGTGCATGACATCATTTTCCAGAGTCTTTACTTGCATAATTCAGAGATGAAACCACAGGTTCCAACAACTCCTGCCCAAGCATTAACAGTGCAACGCTTTAAACTCACATGTCAATAGTGGCCAACCTGCTTCATTCAGAAGGAGTGGTTGTACAGGGGCAGTGACCGTAACTCACAAGAAAAACCAAGGTGTATTACAGGCATGCACTGAACCAAAGACAAATACCTCTTCCAGCACAATGCACAGGTATGAGGCCAGCTCTTCATTTTCCAAGCTAGCAGAGGGGAACACTGCTGCAATTACTCCCGAACTGCCTAATCCTCATATCACTTATATCCAAAAGTCAATACAGTTAGTGGAAAGAGCAACGGCCCAGAAGACCTAAAATCAAGATTTAAGTCCTGCATGATCTTATATAAGCCATTTCACCTACTAAAAATTCAAATTTGTCATTTACAAAATAGGGAGACAAACCAACACTGCTCTCTCATAGGTTGTAATGAGAAGCAAATTAGAATGATGCACAAGCATGATACAAAGCAAAGTGCAGAAAAAATGTTGTAGTATCATTAGTAAGCTTTGAAGTAGTCTTACATGATCTGAGGAAAATTTAGCTTCATAATTAGCTCGTATTCCTGCACATAACCTGGGTGACAAAGGGAACCGAGCCTCAGATAAAAACTTTGGTCAATCAAGAATAAATGTCTTCATCATCTAAATGTTTGTGTTAAGGATCTTCACGAAGGAAGAAATTTTGCTGAACATGAGAAATGGTCACAATTTAAATGAAGAAAAATTCTAATCAAGAATTTTAACACTCATCTTTATGATGTATCATGCGCAACAAGTAGATAAATGTGATGTATCTACTGCTTGAGCCAAATATGGTAGCCTCCCCTTAGCCATGGTTTCACTTTTCGTGGTTTCAGTTACCCAAAGTTACCGAAAATACTAAATGAAAAATTCCCGAAATAAACAATTCATTAGTTTTAAATTGCACACTGCTTTGAGTAGTGTGATGAAATCTCGTGCCGTCCCACTACAACCCACCCGGGATGCTACACTAGAACGTCTATGTCATTCACCTCACTTCATCTCAACATTCAAGCATTGACTGTATCATCTCACATCACCACAAGCAGAAGGGTGAGTACAGTACAATAAGATATTTTGAGAGAGAGAGGAACCATAGTCATTTAACTTTTATACAGTATATTGTTACAATTGTTCTATTTTATTATTGTTGTTGATAATCTCTTACCGTGCCTAACTTATAAATTAAACGTTATCATAGGTGTCTAGATATAGGAAAAAATATAGTGTATGGAGAGCTCAGTACTATCTGTGGTTTTAAGCATCCACTGGGGGTCTTGGAATATATCTCCCGAGGATAAGCAGGGTCTACTATATTTTCATCTCAAAAATGAGCAGCATCTTCTCAGGGAGCAAAGAGATAATGCTGAATCCTAGGATAAAGGAATAATTCCAATAGCTGGTAGAAGCTTACAGTTAAGTAGCATACAGCATCTACCTGACTTATGAACTGTACACATAAACTGTTTTACAATTTGTCCATTGCAAGGGAAACTTTAGGAGTATTTAACATACAATAAACTTAGATTTATTTCTTTCCAACATTTCCTTAAGTGTGAAATTTTATTTCAAATATGTGCCTATGTAGGGTTATAGATAAAATACAGGATGCCCAGGTAAATTTAAATTTCAGAGACAAATTTCTAGTATAAATATTCCCAAATACTGCATGCGACATGCCTATACTAAAAAATTGTTTATCTGAATTCATATTTAACTGATATCCTGTTCTGCCAGTGCTGCCTATTTCAAATTATTCCTGTTGGTTTAATTAGGAAAAAAATATGTTGGGCAGGAGGAAAGAGTGAAGCATGGAAAACAGGGTGGGGCTCAAGAGGCGAGCTAAGAACAAAGGAAGATTTTGCCTTGCAGTTCGTAAGTGAGATGAACAGAGGCAGGGAAAAGTAAGTCTGGTGGTGGAACTACAGTCCCAGGTCAGTGCACTGGAAAGGAATTTAGGCAAGAGCAAGAGGCCAAGAAGGAAAGGCGGAACCAAAATTCAGAAGAACAACATCACTGCCCTGGGGAAATCAAGAAGAGAAAACTATCTACAGCCCAAGACACAAAGTAACAAAATGGGTGCTTCCGCGGTATAAGAATATGGGCAGTTCTTTTTAAAATAAAACAACTCCCTCTGTTAGTCACCCTGTTTGCTCGTATTAAATGGGATTCAATATAATCTACTTATTAAAGCCTCTCTGTGTAGACCGCTCAGACTCAATTTAAGTAGGTGAGCAAAGAAGCCCATTCAAAGATCCACCCTTCTGAATAGCACAGCCAGGCAACCCAGGAACAATGGCCCCAGGTTACAATCTCCCACCAAGTCCTTAGGCCTGCTGCCTCCTAGACTCTAGCTCAACAATCAGCCCAAGGAGTCAGGATTCTCCTTCCATAGCAGAGAAATGTCTCCTGATCCTCAGACCACCTAAGGTGGCCCAAAACAAAGCAGATGAAAGGATACTGCAGTCAACACAGCTCCCAGTGCTCGCTCCTTCAGCCCTTTTTAAAGACAGACCAGAGTAAGCCCCACACCACCCAGCAGAACATGATGAAGGCTAAACCTGGCAGAAGATCCCTGTCTCCTGGACTTCATTATCTTGCTCAAATCTGCTGTAGAACCACTGAGGGACCCATGAGTCCCCTTTTCCAGGCTGACAGCAGTCTGCCACATGTAGCATCAAGCACCTGGAAGAAAGGCCCATGGTCCTGAAACCCAGCCTACTAATCCAGGATCTAAACACTCATTAGACACATGTGACTGGATTAAGGAACTCCTGAGCAAATCACAATCCTAGGCTACACTAGCAAACCTCTGGGAGGATGGAAACAAATCCTCCGATCTCAGTTCTCAATCATAGTTGAAGCCAACCCAGACTCTGTGCTCTTAGCTTTTCAAGCAGCCTCGTTGTACCATAAATGTATGACATATATTGTGACAGGACTCCTAAAAATGGCCTAAAACATGTATACCAGAACCTCAGTTTACCTAGGCTTCTCAAACTCAAGATGCTCTAGCACTTCTTATAAAAGGGCTTGCTCTACAATTTATTTTTCCAACAAGTACTTCCAACAATGTACTCACTTCAAAGTTAGACCAAACTCTATTGAAAATACAAAAGGAATAGGATGGTCCCTGCTATCACAGAGATTATAATCCAGTAGAGAGAGAAGACTGTTAAATAAATGCCTGCAGTATGTGGCAGGTGGCCCAATAAAAATGTACTGGAGCAGGGAGAGTACACTCCAGCAGGTAATCATGGAAGGTTTCCTGGAAGAGGCATCTGAGCTAGGCTTTACCAAGGGCAGGATTTTGAAAGGCTGACATGGGAGAATGAGGAGAACAGAACAAGCACCTATAATGAAAAGTTAGTTAAAAAAAAAAAATAGGGCTGGTTTGTTGAAGGAGAAAAGGAGCTGCTTAACCACCAGGCCTAGGAAGTTTGGACTTCATCTGTCAGGCAACAGGGAGCCATGGAAGGCTTCTGAACAGTGTGCTGAAATAAGGAGACAAACAGAGGACTACAGGAAGATCTAGGGGAAAGAGAAACCACAACCACAAAACCAGGTAAGCAGCTACTGAAACTGTGCAGATGGCACGTAATGAGGGTCTGAACAAAGCAGGTAGCAAAAACAGTGAAAAGGAAGGGACTTAACAGTGACCAGAACCAGGCAGCACTCACAAGAGGCAAAGAAAGGGAGAAGGCTACAAGTCAATCTGTTTTTTAGCCAGAAAAACACGGAAAATGGTGGGGCCATTATTGAAAAGTAAGGAGGAAAAAGAGTTGAAGAGTGAGTACGTTTTATCCCAGACACACTGAAGTTCTAATGAAATTTCCAGATAGAGACATGCGGATGTGGAATTGGGAGGAAAATTTTCACTGGAAATAAAAATTGAGACATTGATGGCATTTTGATAATGGATGAAACACACTGGTGAGGTCTGAAAATGAGCAGAGTCAGCAAAATAGAACTCAGGGCGGGGTGCACAGTTAGGGGTTAGAAAAGAAATGACACCAGGAGACAAATGGTCTTGGCATAAGACATGGATAAAGAAAAAGAAAAATGTGATGTCACAGAAGCCACAGAAAAGAAAAGATTTTAAGGAGAGGACCATTAACCTCAATCAAACATTACAGAGACTTTTTGTAAGAGGAATGAGGAAAGGGTCCTTGAACCAGGAGATTAGGTCTCAAGTGAGATTTCATCCATACTGACATCAATGCCCAGGGGGGATGCCACTTGACACTGAGAGCCCTCTGCATTCGAAACACATTTAAGAAATTCTGTACAGCACAGAGATTACAACATCAAAAACCTACCAGTGACTTAGGACACACTGGACAGAGATCTGGACAGCATGTGGAAACACACACATTAACCATGAATGCCAAAGAGCATGTGTGTGGCCAGGCCCGAAGACCATGCAAACCAATGCTGTCTCACAGAAACCCTTTTCCACCTACCAAACTCTCACTCTCCATTGTTGCTTTCTCCTGCCTAGAAGTCACAGTCATGAAGCAAAGCAGTGCAAAGAATATCACAATCTAAATATACAATTCCTTTAAAAAATTAAAAGCCTACCATCCTATAATATTCCACAGGAGACAGAAATCTTTCTGTTCATTCATGTCTGGCTGTAAGTGAAAAAATAGTTGAAGGCAGATATATGAACTTCCTATCTACCCTGCGGGATATTTGTAATACAGAGTAAAACTTACATAATGTGTGTACAGAAGAGCAGATGGGTCTTGCAATAAGTGAAATATGATCCTACACATTTTTTTCATTCTCCCACTACACTTTTAAATTCACTAGTTGCCTTGTCTCTTTCCAGGAATATTCTCTTTTTATACTCAACTCCCATCTATTAGACAGATCATGAACATCATCACAAATCATGGCTTCAGTGCCAACCCAATAGCATTATGCAATTTACTGCATGGCATCTGGCATTAACCCTCCTGTTATCTGATTTTGGGAGTCATTATTTCAAATATTTTAGATAAAGTATGTTTTCCCTCTCAGTTTACAGAATGATAAATGGTTTGCAAATAAATGTGAGCGTCCCCACTTAGTATGCCAATGAGTGAACAATGCTCTGGCTGTCATGGTCCCTTTTATTATTTGAATCCTGAAGAAACTGTTAGGCAAACAGCATGGCTGCAAGACGACATCTGTGTGTTCATTAATGCATCATTTCCTCTGCACAGAAGCCCCACAACTGAAATTTAATTCTAATCTTTAATTGAACAAAATTGCTTTCTGATGACGAATTAAGGAGAGGGAGCCACACCCCAGCACAGGGCTGCAGCAAGGGAAAGCTGCATCATCTCTTCTCCAGCACGGAGAAAAACAGTAACAAAAAATTGACTGAGAATTGATTTGCTGTCACTTGGCTGGACTGTGGAAGAAAGAAAAAAAAGAAGAAACAATTTGTTTTATTACGGTTATTTCCTAAACAAAGTGAATGTGGGAGCATTTGCATTTAAAATCTCACAGTAATCTACCCAATGCAGGAACAAAGTACTGGTTATTGGAGACATGGCACCCACGCGACATGCTCTAAATCCTGGTTTTGAAAGCAGAAAGATGTACTCGGGTTTAAAAACTGCAATGCTTAGTGGGAGCAGTAATTTATTTTGCTGGGGACTAAGACTCCTACCCCTGCACCACTTCCTGGCATCAGAACCACAGTCCAATTCAGCAGTCAGTCAGAGACATGGGGCAGCAGATTGCAAGCCTGAGTGACCCACAGCTCCCGAGCACCAAACACAACACAGAAGCCAGAAGACCTTATGGTCAGCCTCTCCCCAAGAGTCTGTTGGACTTAATGGTATTATGGTGCTTTTTATGCTCCTGTACCTTCATTTCAGTGTATCCATGATGCACTCAGGTTTATGGGTGTAGAGGGACACAGACATAGCCTCCCAGCTCTGGGGCAAGGCTGCCACATCTCTCAATCCAGCTGTGGCTACTGCAGTAGATTCTATGATTAAATAGAATCTTAATCTAGACTTTTTAAAGTCATGCACATAGGAACACATGGATTCAGAATAATTACTGAGGACATAATTTCTGTCAACAGCTCTTAACTTCTGGGGAATCATAAAACTCTTTGAGAATATGAGAATCTGACAGACACAACAGAGTCTTAGAAAAATGCATACAGTTACCGAACTTTGCAGATCCCCGAAAACCAAGCTCTAGCTTATATAGTTATATGAATACATACATTTCTTTACATACATATACAGGCATACCTCGTTTTATAGCATTTCACTTTATTGCACTTCGCAAATATTGCACGTTTTACAAATTAAGGGTTTATAGCAACTCTGCGTCAAGCAAGTCTATCGGCGTCAAACAGTACTTGCTCACTTTGTGTCTCTGTCACATTTTGGTAATTCCCGCAATATTACTTTTCATTATTATTATGTTTGCTATGGTGATCTGTGATCAGTAATCTTTGATGTTATTATGGTAATCGTTTTGGGGCACCACAAACTGCAGACATAAGACAGCAAACTTACCTAAATGTTATATGTGTCCTGACTGCTCCACCGACCGGCCATTACCTATCTCTTTTCCTCCCTCGGGCCTCCCTATTCCCTGAGACACAACAATACCGAAATTAGGCCAATTAATAACCCTACAAATGGCTTCTAAGTGTTCAAGTGAAAGGAAAAGTCACACTTCTCTCACTTTAAATCAAAAGCTAGAAATGATTAAGCTTAGTGAAGAAGTCATGTCGAAAGCCGAGATAGGCTGAAAGCTAGGCATCTCGGGCCAAACAGCTAGCCAAGCTGTGAATGCAAAGGAAAAGTTCTTGAAGGAAATTAAAAGTGCTACTCTAGTGAACACACAAATGAAAAGAAAGCAAAACAGCCTTATTGCTGATATGGACAAAGTTTTAGTGGTCTGGATAGAAGATCAAACCAGCTACAACATTCCCTTAAATCAAAGCCTAGTCCAGAGCAAGGCCTTAACTCTCTTCAATTGTCTGAAGGCTGAGAGAGGGGAGGAAGCTGCAGAAGAAAAATTTGAAGCTAGCAGAGGTTGGTTATGAGGTTTAAGGAAAGAAGCCATCTCCACAACATAAAGTGGCAAAGTGAAGCAGCAAGGGCTGATATAGAAGCTGCAGCAAGTTCTCCAGAAGATCTAGCTGAGATAATTAATGAAGGTGGCTACAACAAACAGATTCTCACTGTAGACGAAACAGCCTGCTATTGGAAGAAGATGCCATCTAGGATGTTCATGGCTACAAAGCAGATGTCAGAGCCTAGCTTCCTAGCTTCAAAGGACAGGCTAACTCTCTGGTTAGGGGCTAACGTAGCTGGTGACTGTAAGTTGAAGCCAATGCTCATATACCATTCTGAAATCCTAGAGCCCTCAAGAATTATGCTAAATCTACTCTCCTGGTGCTCTATAAGCGGAACAACAAAGCCTGGATGACAGCACGTCTGTTTACAATACTGTTTACTGAATATTTTAAACCCACTGTTGAAACCTACTGCTCAGGAAAAAAGATTTCTTTCAAAGTATGACTGCTCATTGAAAATGCACCTGGTCACCCAAGAGTTCAGCTAGAGACATACAACAAGATAAATGTTGTTTGCATTCCTGCTAACACAACATCCATCCTGCAGCCCATGGATTGAGGAGAAATTTCAACTTTTAAGTCTTATCATGTAAGAAACACATTTCGTAAGCACCAATACATTGATGGTGTAGACAGTGATTCCTCCAATGGATCTGGGCAAAGTAAAGTGAAAACATTTTGGAAAGGATTCACCATTCTAGATGCCATCAAGAACATTTGTGATTCATGGGAAGAGGTCACAATATCAACCTTAACAGGAGTTTGGAAGAAGCTGATTCCAACCCTCATGGATGACTTTGAGGAGTTTAAGACGTCAGTGGAAGAAGTAACTGCAGAAGTGGTGGAAATAGCAGAATAACAAGAATTAGAAGTGGTGCCTGAAGATGTGATGAATTGCTGCAATCTCATGACAAAACTTGAACAGATGAGGAGTTGCTTCTTATGGATGAGCAAAGAAAGTAGTTTCTTGAGATGGAATCTACTCCTGGTGAAGATGCTGTGAAGATTATTGAAATGACCACAAAGGATTTAGAATATTACATAAACTTAGTTGATAAAGTAGCAGCAGGGTCTGAGGGGACTGACCCCACTTTTGAAAAAACTTCTACTATGAGTAAAATGCTATCAAACAGCATCAATTGTTACAGAGAAATCGTTCATGAAAGGAAGAGTCAATCAATGTGGTAAACATCACTATTGTCTTATTTTACGAAATTGCTACAGCCAACCCAATCTTCAGCAACCACCACCCTGATCAGTCAGCAGCCATCAACATCAAGGCAAGACCTTCCACCAGCAAAAAGATTATGACTCACTGAACGCTCAGATGATGGTTAGCATTTTTTTAGCAATAAAGTATTTTTTAATTAACATATGTACATTTTTTAAGACACAATGTTATTGCACACTTAATAGACAACAGTATAGTGAAAACATAACTTTTATATGCCGTGAGAAACCAAAAAATTCGTGACTTGCTTTATTGCAGTGGTCTGGAGCTGAACCCACAATATCTCCAAGGTATGGCTGTATGTGTGTGTACAGGCATTCAGACATATATATCTAGAAATACCCTACCACCACGCCTCCAGAACTCTAGTATCTTCGGAAGACTCAGATGAACATAAGTGGTAGGGCTAGGTAGTCCCTGAGCAGAGTATCTCGAAGTCCCTTCATTAATCAGACAACTTCCTAGCTCAGGAGGCATTTTTCCAAGCATCCTTTTAAACAGCTCAGCTTGGCAACACCAGAAGAAAACAAGACTATTCATCTAATACCAGGCTCCAGATTTTGCCCTCCAGATAACCTCAGACAGAATCCTGCTGCCTTTTTACATCATTATAAAAAGAGTGCTCACAACGTAAGTGCCTATATCAAGAGTCGACAGTACAGGGTGACTGGTCACCTGCAGCTGGAGCTTACCTCCAGCGGCCTGGACCTACCAGCCTTTCTCACCAGTGATCTTTAAGCTCCCCTCTAGAAGGAAAATAAGCCACATAATTTATTTCTAATCTACTTTGAAGGGATAGCATCATTCTAAAGAACTGACCAAAATCTCACGCAAAACTGTGTAAGGGGAAACTTCTGACCTTGAAATAAACAAAAGAGATTACTGAAACTCCTTTCAGGGAAAGCTCAAGTTGCTAGAGAACATCTAATCTCACAGGAACAAGTACTTCTGTCTTTGACTAGGCTATTTTACAGCTTCACAAACTGTTCACAGACGTGCAAATAACTTCTATCTGTGGAAGAATAACACTTCTCTTCCCTCAAAAGTCAGTTTTCTGTTCATTTGACATTCTTCTCAACATGCCTTTACTCCATATAAATTTTTTTCTCTCTTTTTTGTTTGGTGAGGAAGATTCACTCTAAGCTAACATCTATGCCAAGCTTCCTCTATTTTATATGTTGGTCGCTGCCACAGCATGGCTTGACAAGTGGCATAGGTCACGGCCAGGATCCAAACCTGCAAACCCAAGCTGCCAAAGCAGGGTGTGCTGGACTTAACCACTGGACCACAGGGCCAGCCCATACTTCATTTAAATCTGTGATTCTCCTTTAAACCTGATGTAACATCTGCCTGGTTCCCTCACTTAATAATAGTTAAATAAAATATTTGACATGTGCGCATTTTATATCTGTATGAGAGTCATGATTTTACCTTTTTTGAATAGTATTATTCTTTTAACTATTAGGGATGATATAACTGGGGTCCAAGAAAGAATAAAAACCTGTCTCTGGGATTCTGAATTCTAAAAGACATATTTTTTTCAACAGTAAACATGAGGGGTGACATGACTTGGACGTAAAAAGTGAGTTAAGAAAACTGGAGTGTCCTTTGGAAAGGACATCTTTAATGTTCATAATAAAACTCAAAATGAGTTTTTCCAAAGGTCTTTCGTGTGTATGTGTGTGTGTGTATGTGTGTGTATGTGTGTGTTAGGAAGATTAGCCCTGAGCTAACATCCATTGCCAATCCTCCTCTTTTTTTTTTTTGGCTTGAGGAAGACCAGCCCCAAGCCAACATCCATGCCAGTCCTCCTCTGCTTTGCATGTGGGATGCATACACAGCATGGCTGATGAGCGGAGCAGGTCTGCAAACAGTCTCCAAACTCAGGGCCATCAAGGCAGAATGCACAGAACTTTAACCACTTGGCCACGGGCCAGCTCCCCCAAAGGTCTTTTTTTAAAGTGTGTCCAATGTTAAACTCGGAACCACATGAGAGACTAAGCAAAAAATTTGATTATGAAGCACATGATTCAAGGAAGCCAACTCATGTTCCACTAAATAGCAGACAGCAATCCAACTCTATCACCAGAAGTCTAAACAGGTTACCAAGCCACCTTCTGAGACAGGAAGAGGCCAGAAGAGTAGCCATGTTGGTCTCTTATGCCACATCTTTCCTCAGAACGTGAGGAAACCATACTTCAGGACTGGCAATTCTAGGAGACCCCAAGGAAAGCTTCAGAGGTATTAAGAAATAATCATTTATCTGAATTAACATTCCACTCCAGATGAGGTAATTAATTAGGCAAAAGAAAACAATCCTTAGTACTTTGCTCTGATAATTAACAGACGTTAAATCTGCCATTGGTAATTTACTACACTGGGAACAGAAAATTTCAATTGTTCAACCTCAACCTGCAAGCCTTTTATCTCCTTGCAAGCTTTTTTCAATAATCCTTTATCAGCTGACATTAAGGAAAGTACAGAAGCAGTGGGGCACTGCTCAAGATGCTTACTTAACCTTTATAACTGAGAGATGGTACAGTGTGTCCATTTTTCAAAGTGACAGCCTGCTTCATAGGGAACATCGGCAGGCAACAGAAAGGAGCACCATGCCTGTCCAAAACAGAGAATCGCATCCTCTCTATTTTCCCAATCGCCAGGCAGCACACTTCTGTAATTCTATGTTAATCCCTGCACTAGGAGACAGCCCAAATCCATTTATAGGTCCTTCAAGTATTGCTTTCAGAATATGGTAAAATCCTCAAGGGGGGCAAAAAAGCAGCAGCATTACTTCCCACCCCCTCCTACAAATCAAAGGGAAGGACATACTGAATTCTGCTTTTTTACTAACTTGAAGCCCTGCATAAAAATCTGCTTAACAGCTTCAGCCTGGGAACCAGATATTTTTTTTTACGAAGCCGCATTGCCTGTGAGGTGGGTTTTGTTTTGGGTGTTGCCTTAGTTATATTTTCATTGAGTCAAACACCAGGTTTTGAGTGTGACACCTATTACAATGAAATATTGGCCTTTGATTTAATAAAATCATAAAATAAAAAACCTCTGAAGTTCTTTCAGAGGAACAATGGCATCTGTTAATAATTATTAGCAAATATTTAATATCATGGCAAGTATCATTTGACCCAAACATGCTTTTGGATACAGCTGCTGACATTGCAAGAAGCAGCACCCTCGGAATCCTCTGACAGGAGACATCCTGTGGGAGCTGGCACCTAGCTCCCAGTGAGGCAAAGGCATAATCAGAGTGCTCACTTTAAAGAAATCCAATGTTCTGTTTGGTTTATATGGGAAAAATTTAGACAACATATATGCTTGTGTTTGCTATAGCTCTTTACAATTGAATCTAAAGCAGGAAATACTGAGGAGGGGGCACTGTGGGGAGGAACAAGGCCAGTGACAGACGGACCGACTGCAAGTGGAAGTGCCTTAGTTTCATGGTAAACTTCGATATGGTGCATGTGTTTGGGGAGGGGAGGTTGGAAAGACCTATGAGGAACTCTCCCAGGGTGATCTGGGTGGTGGTGACATGAAGGTATACATACATAAAAATTTATCAAGCTAGCCCTTAAGATTAGTGCATTTTATTATATGTTAAATCTCTAAAAAGACAAATGGTTCAGAAAGATATTTCTTAGTCCTTCATTCAAATCAAGGTGCTCCCGCCTTACCATTTAGATATTATCATAATGTAGTGGAAAGACCATCACACTGAAACTCAGAGCATCAGGCTCTGGCCCTCACTAGCTGTCTGTCTTTGGGTAAGTGCCTTTTCCAGTCTGTACTCAGGTCATTACACTGAAAAAACAGATAGGTAACCTGAAGCATAGGGTCCAGAGTCCCCAAAACCGCAGCAGAATCAGCCCTTAGGACTATTTGTTAGGCAGGAATAATGCCCTGTAAAATTTCTGAATTCAAATATCTCTGCAGTCTCTCATACGTCCCCCACTGTCCTGTGTTGCTTGTACTTGTCCAATTCATTATCTTACGCTCCTGTCTAACCCCAGGAAACACATGAACTGGGGAGCCTTGCCTTAAACCCTCAAAGTCATTTCCAGCCCTAAAACTCTATGATTCAAAGTTCAGATACTCCAATGGGATTTTTTTTTTCTGGCCCTGACAGACTTAACAGAATAGAAGAATTTAACAGAGTAAATTAGGGCATGTATTTGACAAGGAGTTATCCAGTAACAAGTATCCTGCACAATCCAGCTGGATGACTCTTGAAGTCAACTAGTTGGTGACAAAATCTTCAGCTAGCTAACCAGGCATGTTTACGTGTTCTTGTTCCCCTAAATCTACAAAGAAGGCATTGCATCCACATGAGGTTAAGGTTTAATGCCTATTTTTGGATGAAGATGAGGATGGAGGTGACTAGAATCAACAGCTACAAATAGATCAATATGGGCCTAAGAACAAGGACCTCTGCCAGTTACTAAGACAGTCTCTCTCAGTTTGTTATGTTGTCTGACATTTCATTAAATTCTCAGGTCAGCTTTCAGAATGCATTAAAAGAAAATTATCTTGTAAGACAGGACACACAGTAGCTAGTAATTTTTTGTTTTAACCTAACAATGAACCTTAATATGACCACAACATAAAGCTCTTAGATCCATGGTCTTTTCACCTCTCTAATTTCCGTATATATACTTCTGTTTCAAAAATATTTAAGTCAGTCTTGAAAGACTTCCACTAAAGAGATTTCCCACTGAAATATTTCAAAAACCCTTTGTTTCTTTTAAAAGAACAAAATCCTCAACACTTTTATCCAGTAGTTAATAGCTCCAGCTTTATTCTTGTAAATGTTGGTAATGACTGTCTTGACAAGGTTCTCTGTTTCAATGAATACAATTATTTGGAATGATGAAGATGCTACAAGCTTGGACCCTCTCTATATAATATTTAATATAATCGTCTTGTTACCTTGACAATTGCAATGATTCCCAGAAAGTTAAGCAAAGCAGAAATAATTATTACCTACATGATGTCCAGTTCTATACAAGGTACTGTCAGGGCAAAGAAAATAAATCTAAGACAGAGTCTCTGGATACATAGGGCTTATAATAGGTACCAAGACCAATTTCTCTTGACCTCAAACAGTAAGGCAGGCCTAGTAACTTCTCTGTGAAGTCTTGTTTCATTCAAGGCTTGTACCCCAGGTGTTCACGGTCTTTAGTACCTTCACTTCTCTTCCTCCTCCCAAGGCTGCCATTGCCTTCTGTGCACCATCTCTTCTGTTAGCATTCAATCAGAGCACCACGTAGGAAGAGAGGAGAAAGAAGGTGCAATTCCATCCATTCTTACTGTTGGCATAAAAAAGCTCAGCAGGGGAGACATTTGAAACTAAAGACTGAATTAAATTTTTATTTTAATTTAATAAAAATTTTTAATTAAACTTTTAATTTTAAAATTAAGTTCTAAAGTTTTGTTGGTCATGAATTGCTTTTCAAGCTCAGTCAAAAATTAAAATTAAAATTAAAATTAGGGGCCGGCCCAGTGGCACAGCAGTTAAATTTGCATGTTCTGCTTTGGTGGTCTGGGATTCACCGGTTTGGATTCTGGATGCAGACCTATGCACCACTTGGCAAGCCATGCTGTGGCAGGCATCCCACATATAAAGTAGAGGAAGATGGGCAAGGATGTTAGCTTAGGGTCAGTCTTCCTCAGCAAAAAGAGGAGGACTGGCAAATGTTAGCTCAGGGCTAATCTTCCTTAAAAAAAAAAAGGAAAAATTTAAATTAAAAATTTAATTTTAAAATTAAAAAATTAATAATCAATAATTTAAAATACATATGCTTTTTATCATTATTGTTAATCCCACCCCAATGCAGTGACATCAGGTGATGGTCTTGACAGTAGCAGCAACACCCAAAGTTTCTGCTACCCTGAACATACGAAGATGGTATTTTGGACCAACCACACTCAGGACATGCACTCTGTACTATTTCCCTAGAAGTGCTGAGAAGTTTTCACTCATCTAGGCACACACTAGATCCTTGTTTTGGCCATCTCTATGAAAAGGTAGGTTAGGGATCTGGGAGGAGACCATGGATGGAGAATAGGGTAAGGCTCATCAGACCCCATATCTCTAATACCTGTGTTCAAGGCATCAAGAAAACGCCCAAGGTGCCATCAGACTGTCCACAAGACAATGTATAAGTCTGGGACTGGCCAAAAATTCACTCCTGAGCTTGCTGCAGTTAGCAGCTTGATTTCCCTTTAATCAAAGACAAAGAGAAAAATCCCTTAGCACACTGGTGCTATTCATCACCCAGGAGAAATGTCTTATCAAACAGTAGTCCGAAAGTGCAAATTTAATTCCAGCTATTGAGAAATATCCGCTTATATTACTGCTATAATATAAACCATTTCTACAGCTATCTTAAAAATCAAATCACTTACTACATCCTTCATCTTAGAGGCTGCTAGGTGAACCTTTGTATAATAAACTAATGATCTACATCTCCAGAACAACAAACAAAATTTCAAAAACTCATCAAGATTCTACTTTCCTCTCTTCAAAGTACTAAGTAAAAGGAATTATAACCTGTCCTATTATCAGCAAGAAAACAATGTTCTGTCTTTTTTATTGTCTCAAAGAGGGCCTGGCAAGCAGGTCTAGCGCCAGACCTGTGAGGGAGAAGATAGACAGCAAAGACAGCTCGCTGTGATTTAGTTGTATCAGCAGGGCCCTAATTTACACAACATTGTCAAAATAGGCAAATAAAAACCAACATAGAGTAATAATATCTCTTAGGGCTCATTTCCAGGGCTGCCTGCTTTGTTTTAATGCAGTGTGTAAGAGCATGGATTTCATTAGACATTCCAGAGGGGCTGTTTAGCTTGGAGGAGAAAGGAGGAGCCTTGTCAGTGAATGGACTGCACGTCTGACTTTGGACAAATCCATCAATCCAAGTGCCTGGGGCCAAAGGAACTAGGCAAAGGACATAAGGATTACTATGCACAGAGTCTCATCGAACTGATTTAACAGGGAAAAAATAGCTCATGCATCCCTCCTTCTGGAGCTACGCAAGTCCTAGCTTTTTAAAGAGAAATAGTTCCTGAAGAACAAAAAATGTGGGCATTTCAAATGCGTGTTACTTGATGCCCACTGTGTACAAATGTCCCAATACACCACCAGCCTAAGACGACAACCCCAAAGGGAACCTGTGGGAAGATTTCCAGGCTAGCACTCACTCAGCTGATCCAATTGTATGTCCTGTAGAAACAAGGGTTACGGCAACAATGAGGGATTATATTTAGAAGACATTTTACTGTTCACAAAGCATTCTCATACATATTATTTCACTGATTTCTTACACGAATAGGTTTGATGCAACTCATTACCCAACTGAGAACACTGAGGTTGAGAGAGTATTTAAGTGACTTGTCCAAGGCTATTCAACAAATTAGTGCATCAAGTCTATAATGAGATGAGGGAGCTAGAAGATGAAGGCCAATCAAAATTGGAAACCCAAGGGTCTGGAGAACCTCCTACATAATACAAAAAGAGGTAACCAAAGCAGAGGTGAAATACAGGGAATGGGACTGCAGGAATAAAGATTAGCAGTTAAGGCACTAATCTTTAATAATAAGGATGCAAGAGACCAGCTAAAAACTGAGAAGAGGACACAGGAAGTGTGTTACTAAAGAGTGCTTCTCAAAGTCCAGCTCTCAGACCCCAAACCTTCCCAGTGGTAAGGTCCAGGCTGACAGAAGGAGTCCCAGGAGGGAGCCTTGGACAAGAAAATCCAGCTTGCCTCCTTGGGACTTAGCCTACTTCTGAAGTGTCCATTTAAGTGCTGGGGCTCACGTTAGGAGGGACACCAAGAAAATTAAGCATGTAGAATAGTGAATTATCTAAAGTCTAGGAGGTAAGGAATGGCTCAAATAATCTGGAACAACAGGCAGGAAACACAGAGAAATTTGATTTATCCCATCCATTCAGAAGAACCATTGTGCAGAAGCTACAGGCAAGCTAATTGCGTCTCAATCCGAGGAAATCTTTTTTAAAAATGAAAGCCATCCCACAGTGAAATGAGCCAAACGAGGGTGCCCAGGACTCTCTACCCTTGCCCAAGCAGAAGCCAGTTGACAAGTTCCTAAGAGTAAAAAAAGTAGAGGGTGAAAGCCTGGATGAGAGGCCCTCACAGTAAAAGTCTATCATTCTCAGCGCCGCTGTTTCCTTTTAATGAGAAATAAAACCAAAAACTATCTACCTACCTGAAGGCATTCATTATAAGTCTGGCAGTTACATAAACTATGACCAAGATTTGAAGTCTAGAAAGCTAAGAAACAAAGTGATATGGATTATTAAAACAATTCATAAACTGTTAGAGAGTTCAACTAGGGATGAACTATGTTAAGTGCCTGATCTAGGATCCTGAATTGAGAAAACCCACTCAATCTTGGGTACATGTGGGATTAGAATGAAATGATAAAATTTTAAAAAATCAATACCACAACCATTCATACCATTGCATCAGATACCAACAAAAAATATGATTAATATGTGTTCTAGGTGATACAATAAAAAGAGCCCAGGACTTCAAGTTAAGAAGCTAAGTTCCAGTCCCGCCTCTATCTCAAAAAGGCAACAGAAGTTACTTCATCTCTACAGGTTTCAGATTTCTTGTCTATAAAATGAGTGGGCTGGGCAAATGCATCTCTAAGGACCTATCCAATAAAAAGTCTACAATTCCATAGCAACAAAACAGAAAATACTAATTTCACAATATCAAGATTGGTTTAGTACTTAGCTTCCTCACGAACTTTAAGCTTTGTTTTATTTTTGAAGCCATTTTCTTCTATTTTTGGAAGCTTTATTTCATAAAGATTAGGTATCTCAGGCACATTGTGGGGTCCATAGGTAATGTTCCTTTCAAGAATTTTTCTTATCTCAGTATTCAACATTAGGGGTAAAGTGATTTGTTTCTACAGATCTTTTCCTATCTCAAAACATTCATGGACTTGAGAAGCAAAATATTCATCCACGAAGTCTCTGTTTGCACCGAAAAATAAGCTGTAGACACTGGTGTACCCAATTTTAGGAGAATCAATAGCTTCCTAAAAAGTAAACAAGTTCTTTCTCACAAATACGCATGCTTTCTAGAGAACTACCCTCTAAAAATTAAAGAAAGAATAAAATCTTATTCATAACTTGTGAACTAAAAGATTCCTAAGAAAGCTATAACTAAAGTCACAGGACAATCTCAAGAACAAGGAAACACATCATTACTGAATATCCCCAGCATCTAGGACAGTGATTATCACACAGGAGTCACTCAATAAATAGCCGCTGAATCAATCATTCTCCAACAAAGAAGAGAGAAAAATAACTAAATCTTTCATAAATAAAATTAAAGTGACACTAAAGATCATCAATTGGGAAAATACAGTCACTTAATCACATCTTCAATTTTGTCAGAAACATTAAGAAACACACAAACACACTTCCAGATAGAACCACTATGGCATTAAAAGAAAGTAACAATGGGGGCCAGCCCGATGGCCGAGTGGTTAAGTTCACGCGCTCCGCTTCGGTAGCCCAGGGTTCTCTGGTTCAGATCCCAGGCGCGGACATGGCACTGCTCATCACACCGTGCTCAGGTGGCGTCCCACATGCCACAACCAGAGGCACTCACAACCAGAATATACAACTATGCACTGGGGGGCTTTGGGAAGAAGAATAAGGAAAAAAAAGATTGGCAACAAATGTTAGTTCAGGTTCCAATCCTTAAGAAAGAAAAAAAAATAAGTAACAGTGGATAAAATCTAGGTGATATCATTTACCTTTTATTGAAACAAACAAAAATAATAAAATGCATAAGATTTCTGACTAGACCCTAACCCACGGAAGACAAAGCTCTAAAAAGTTCAGCTTGATGAAGGACAAGAGAGGATACAGCAAAGAAGCAGAATGTAGACGATAAGAGCATGAGTTTTAAACTCTAAGAACTATGTTCCAATCCCAGCCTGTACCACTTACGAGCTAAGTGATCTGGGCAAATTACTTGACTCTTCTAAGCCTCTATTTCCTCAGCTACAAAATAGGACAAGAGTATCTAATAGGATGAATTTAGAAAATCACTGAAAGGTACTTAGCACAGTGCCTGGCAATTACAAGGTCCTTAATAAATGGTTCAGTACTTACAATTGTTATTAGGGCATTCCAACTGCAAACCACAAATTTCAATAAAATTTTTTTATGGAATATGCTAGAGAGGGAGGGAAGGATGGGTATGGAGAAAATGAGACTATGTGTGAATTTTCATTCCTTTGTGGAAACCTCATAAAACATGTAACTCCCGCTCAAGAGCAAGATGACTTCCATATGCCACTAAGGAATAACTGATGTCCAAATAGAAGTTACATATCTAATCCTGTTTCACCTTTATCTAACTTAAATATCAAGGCAACACTGCAATGTTGGTATATCAATAATTAGAGTTAATACTTTAAAAATAAAGAAATAGTTCCAGAAAGATGAAATAGATGCACTTTTCCCTATTATTTCTTAAAAGTATGGTGAAAAGCCCTGGATATTACATATAAAGCAAACATAAGACAACTCTGGAGTAAAGAGAAGAGGAAGAATGGCTAAGGAACTTGGGACACAAGAAAAGCCAAAGTGATGAGTTCCCTGGGTTTTCTTTTCCCTCCTTAACTCCAGACTGGGCACTAGAGAAACTTGGAACCTGGAATATCAACAGGCACAGCCAAAAGAAGTCTTAAGAAAAGTGTGCTGTGTCTAGCCAAAGTACCATGAAAGACGCAGACTAGCAAGACAGAAAACTTTTAGAGAACTACTCTACCACAGCCAGACTCCACTGAAAAACCCTGGATCCAACCCTACCCACAGTAGGAACGTCTAAATTTCTACCTCTGCCCCAACTTCCTTCTATTTCCCACTCTCCCAGGGTGACACCACGGTGGTGTCAGAGAATGCTGCATGAGGAGCCAAGACTTTCATCTCTGTGTGATGGTAACAAGCCACCACCATGCCACTCGACTATGTCAGTGGAATTCAAACTTCCACCACAGGGGTAATGAGGCAACTCTCCCCCTCACTAGGGTAGTCTCAGAACAGGTATACTGGAAAGTCAGGGTTTTCTGGCCCATCAATTGACTGCCCATCAATTTTTCAACACCACCACTCCCAAGGTATCAGTGGAGACCACATGGGGAACAGCAACAAGACACCCCTTCCTTCCCCAGCCAAGGTGGCAGCATCAAGAGCCAAAGGAACAGCCTGAACTTCTACCCACACCTAGTAGTAACAAGGCAGTGCCCACTTCAACATTTAGCAGTGCCAGAGAAACTATGCTAAAACACAAGATTTAAATAAGATCCAGAGTCTCATAATATAATATCCAAACTCTCCATGTTTCATAGGCAAGTCACTCATCATATGAAGAGCCAAAAGAAATCTCAATTTAAACGAGAAAAAAACAACAGACACTAACAGTGAGATGACAAAGATTTTAGAATTATATAAGTATTTGCAAGCAGCCATCACAAATGTGCTACCGCAAATGATTATGAACACACTTAAAATAAATGTGGGAGTAAAAAGCATCAGAAAAGAAATAGAAGATACAAAGAAAAGCCGAACGGAAATTTTAGAACTGAAAAATATAATAAGTGAAACCAAATACTTAAAGGATAGGCTCAACAGCAGAATACAGAGGACAAAAGAAAGAATCAATGAATGGGAAGATAGAACAATAGAAATTACCAAATCTGAACAAAAGAGAGAAAATAGACAAAAAATATAAATGAACAAAGTTTCTTCGTTACTTAAAAAGTTAAACATATAATTACCATATGACCTAGCAATTCCACTCTTAGGTACATATCTAAAAGAAACAAAAGCAAGGAAGTAAACAGGTATTTGTATACTCATGCTATTAGCAGTATTATTCACAGAGCAAAAGGTGTAAACAACCCAAGTGTCCATCAACAGATAAATGGATAAATAAAATGTGTTTCACACATACAATGGAATATTATTTAGTCTTTTTTTTTTGTTTTGAGGAAGATTAGCCCTGAGCTAACATATGCTGCAAATTCTCCTCTTTTTGCTGAGGAAGACTGGCCCTTAGCTCACATCCGTGCCCATCTTCCTCTACTTTATATGTGGGACACCTACCACAGCATGGCTTGCCAAGCGGTGCCATGTCCACACCCAAGATCCGAACCAGTGAACCCCGGGCCGCCAAAGCAGAACGCGTGCACTTAACCGCTGCGCCACCGGCCGGCCCTTATTTAGTTTCAAAAGGGAATAAATGTCTAATATATACTATAACATGGATGAACTTTGAAAATATCATGCTAAGTGAAATAAGCTAGCCATAAAAGGACAAATATTGTATGATTCCACTTATATAAAATACCTAGAATAGGCAAATCATGGAAACATAAAGTAGATTAATACAAGATACCAGGGGCTGAGGGGAAAGAGGAAGAAAAATTATTGCTTCATAGGTACAGAGTTTCTATTTGAGGTGTTAAAAATGTTTGGAAATTAGATAGCAGTGATGGCTGTATAACACTGTGAATATATTTAATGCCACTGAATTGTACATTTAAAAATGATTAAAATGGGGGGCCGGCCCGGTGGCGCAGCGGTTAAGTTCCTAGGTTCTGCTTCAGCAGCCCGGGGATTTGCTGGTTCAGATCCCAGGTGCGGACATGGCACCTCTTGGCAAGCCATGCTATGGCAGGCGTCCCACATATAAAGTAGAAGAAGATGGGCATGGATGTTAGCTCAGGGCCAGTCTTCCTCAGCAAAAAGAGGAGGATTGGCAGTAGATGTTAGCTCACAGCAAATCTTCCTCAAAAAAAAAAAACCTCAAAAAACGATTAAAATGGTAAATTTTATTTTAAATATATTTTTCAAAATAATTTAAAAAACTGAAAGTATATGTAATAAAACTAAAAAGATTAAAAGTTAAAAAAAAAAAAAACTGCTGGAGCCTCATGGACATTAAGACAATAACAAAAGATGTAACATTCTCGTCTTCTGAGCCCCAGAAAGAGAAGAGAAAGATGGTGGGGCTAAAAATATTTTCAAAGAAATAATGGCTAAAAATTTCCCAAATTTGGCAAGTCCAAATAAATCTCAGATTCAAGAATATGAGAGATCCTCAAACAAGATAAACCCAAAGAAATTCACACCAAGACACATCAGAGTTCAACTTCCGAAAACTAAAAGATGAAGAAAAAGATCCTGAAAGCATCCAGAGAAAAATTATACATTAGTTATAGTTAGGGGAAAAACAATTTCGGTGAGAGCAGATATTTTTCTCATCAAAAACCATGGAGGTCAGAAAGAAGTGCCATAACATTTTTCAATAGTTTAAAGAAAAGAACTATCAACCCAGAATTCTATATTCAGCAAAATAGCCTTCAGGGAATCAAGACATTCTCAGATGAAGGAAGACTAAGAGAATTTTTCATGAGGAAGCCTGCCCTTCAAGAATGGCAAAAGTAAACTCTCTGCACAGAAAGAAAATGACCAAAGAAAAAAATCTTAAAACATTAGGAAGGAAGAAAAAAACCAACAGAGCAAAAATATGAGTAAATATAAAGAATTTCCTTCTATCCTTTAGCTTTCTAAAGCTTTCTAAAGTTTGACCATTGAAGCAAAACTTATAAGCACTGTCTAATGTGGTTCTTAATGTATATAAAGAAAATATTTAAAATAATCATCTTTCAAATGGGCGATGGTAAGAGAAGGTGAGGTCTCTATACTTCACACAAACTGGTAAAATGTCAAAACTAATAGTTAAGTGTGAAAAAATATTATACCCAGAGCAATTACTAATCTACACAAAGAGATACACTCAAAAACACTATTTTAAAAAATCAGGGCCAGCCCCGTGGCCAAGTGGTTAAGTCTGTGCGCTCTGCTTCAGCAGCCTGGGGTTTGCTGGTTCACATTGTGGGCGCGGACCTAGCATCGCTCATCAACCGTGCTGAGGCGGAGTAGCACATAGAGGAACTAAAAGAACCTACAACTAGGATATACAACTGTGTACTAGGCGGTTTCAGCAGGGGGAAAAAAAGAGGAAGTTGGTAAGAGACGTTAGATCAGGGCCAATCTTCAAAAAAAGAAAAGGTCAAACTGGAATTCTAAAAAATGTTCAAGTAACTTACAAGAAATCAGAAAAAAGAAAACAGAGAAACAAAAATCAGAGGTAACTGAAAATACAACAGGCACACTTTTAAAAGCAAGCCATTTACACATACCAATTAAAAGACAGATTGGTAGAATGGATTAAAAAAATGACCTAACTATCTGCTAGCCATAACAAACTCACTTCAACTGGAGCAATATAGATAGGTAGAAAGTAAAAACATGAAAAAGATAGACCATGAAAACAGCAATCATAAGAAAGCAGGAGTGTCTAAAGTAGTATCAAATAAAATAAACTTCAGAATAGAAGATTAACAGGAAGAGACAGAGAAACTACATGACATACAGGTCAATCCACCAAGAGAATACAATAATCCTAAATGTGTATGTGCCAAACAGAGTTGCAAAATGTGAAGCAAAACTGACAGAACTGAAAAGAGAAATAGAAAAATACACAATTATAGCTGGAGACAAAAACATCCCCTTCTCAACAAGTGATTGAACAGCTAGTCAGAAAATCTGCAAGGAAGCAGAAGAATTCAACAACACCATCAACCACCAGGATCTCATCAACATTTATATAACACTTCACTTAACAAAGCAGAAAACACATATTTTTTCAAGGGACCACAGAAAAAAATATCAAGATAGACCATATCCTGGGCCATAATACAAAACTTAAATTTAATAGAACTGAAATCATAGAGTGTGTTCTCTGACCACAATGGAAGCGAAGTAGAAAGATAGGAAAAATCCCCAAAACTTGGAAACTACAAAACACACTTGTAAATAATCCATAGGTCAAAGAGGAAGGCTCAAAAGAAATTAAACAATGCCCTGAACTAAATGAAAATGAAATTACAACAAATCAAATTTGTGGGAGCTAAAGCGGTGCTAAGGGAAAACTTATAACCAAAAAAAGCTTACATCAGAAAAGAGGGAAAGCAAACAGTCTATTTTACTTTATGAAGCTAGTATTACCCTGATACCAAATCAAGACAAAGACAGTACAAAAAAAGGAAAATCACAGATCACTATCCTTCATGAATACAGACACAAAAGTCCTTAACAAAATATTAACAAATAATATTTACCAATATGTAGGAAGAATTATACCTCTTGAACAAGTGGGGTTTATTTCAGGGACACAAGCCTGGTTCAATGCTTGAAAATCAATCAATGGAAGGAAGCCCTTATACTAACAGGCTAAAGAAAAAAATCACCTTATATCAACTGATGCAAAAAACCATTTGACAAAATTCAATACATATTTATGAAAACCAAGAATAGAGGGAAATTTCCTCAACCTGATAGAGAATATCTATAAAAAACCAACAGCTAACATCCTACTTATTGGGGAAAGTCTGAATGCTTACCCCCCTAAATTGGGAAGGAGGCAAGGATGTCTACTGTCACTATTGCTTTTCAACACATTACTGGAAGTTCTAGCCAGCACAATTAAGCAAGAAAAGGAAATAAACGGCATATAGATCAGAAAGGAATTAATTACACTGTACCTATTTATAGATGACATAACTGTTTGCATACAAAAACCCAAGCAATCTACCAAGAAACTGCAAGAACTAATAACTGAGTTCAGGAAAGCTGAAGGTATAAGATCAACAGACAAATTGTATTTCTATATACCAACAACAAACACATGGAAACCAAAATTGAAATTACAATGTCATTTATAATCTCTCAAAAAAATAAAATATTTAGGTGTAAATCTAACAAAACATGTATAGGATTCATAAGGTGAAAACTGAAAAATGCTGATAGAAAGATATCAAAGAAGATCTAAATAACAGGAAAGGCATACAGTGTTCATGGATTGGAAGGTTCAATATAGCAAAGATGTCAATTCTTGCAAAATTAGTGTAGAGGTTTAACATGTTTCCTATCAAAGTCCAACAGTTTTGTTAATATAGACAAGATTATTCTAAAATTTACATGAAAAAGAAAGGAACTAGAATAGCTAAAAATATTTCAAAAAATAATAAAGTGGGAGGAATCACTCTACCTAAGTATTATATAGCTATAGTAATCAATACCGTACGGTATTGGTAAAGGGATAAACACACATATCAATGAAACAGAACAGAGAACCAAGAAAAAATAGCCCTACACAAGTGTTGCCAACTAACTTTTGACAAAGTTTCAAAAGGAATTCAAAGAAGGAAGGAAAGCCTTTTAAACAAACAGTGCTGGAGTAATTGGATATTCATAGGCAAAAAAAAAATAAAATAAAATGACCTAAACCTCAACTGTACACAAAACCGAATTCAAAATGGATTACAGATTTAAATATAAAATTTACAACTATCCAAGTTCAAGAACACATAGGAGCAAATCTTCCGGTCCTAGGATTTGGTGAAGAGTTCTTAGACACGACATCAAAAGTATAATCCATGAAAAAAGAAAGTCAATAAATTTAATTTCACCGATATTAAAAACTTTTGCTCTGCAAAGGACTCTGTTAAGAGAATAAAAAGATAAGTTTCAGATTAAGAGAAAATATTTGTGAACACAAATCTGGCACAGTACTCATATCTAGAATACATAAAGAACATTCAAAACTTTAACCGTAAAAAACAAATACGTAACCCAAAAGATGAAGGCAAAAGACACGAATAGATGTTTCACCAAAGAGGATATACAAATGACAAATAAGCACATACAAAGATGTTCAACATCACTAGGCACTGGGAAACACAAATTAATCATGACAAGATATCATTATACTCCTATTAGAACAGCTAAATAAAAAACAGTAACAATACCAAATCCTGGTAAAGATAAACTGATTCTCTCATACACTGCTGGTGGAAATATACAATGGTACAATCACTCTGGAAAAGTTGGGCATTTCTTAAAACTTAAACATATTCTTACCATATGACCCAGCAGTAGCAATTCTGGGCATTTATCACAGAGAAACAAAAACTTATGTCCACACAGAAATCAGTAATTAACTGTTCTTAGCAGCTTTATTCATAACAGCCCAAAACTGGAAACAACCAAAACGTCTCTCACAAGTGAATCATTAAACAAACTGTGGTACAACCATACCATGGATTACTACTTAGCAATAAAAAGGAATGTACTATTGGTACAAGCAACAGCTTGGATGGATCTCAAGGGTACTATGCTGAGTGAAAGCAAAAACAATCTCAAAAGGTCATATATTATAGGATTTCATTGAGATAGCATTTTTGAAATCCAAAATTATGGAGATGGAAAGCAGATGTGCAGTTACCAGGGGATAAGGTGGAGGCGAGAATGGGTGGTTCTATCAAGGGGTGCCACTAGAGAAATCTTTGTGATGACAGACTAGTTCTGTATCTCAAATGCAGTGTTGGTTACACAAATCTACACGTGCATAAAAGGACACAGAACTAGACACACACGTTGTACTGGATGAAGGATACCCTGGATCTCTCTATACTGTCTCTGCAACTTCCTGTGAATCTGTAATGATTTCAAGATTTAAAAATAACAAAAGAAGGAAACACATTCAAATAGCTTACACAGCTTGTCAAAGGTCACAAAATAAGTAGCCGACAGTTCTTAAATCCTGGTTACCTAGCTCCCACAATTTTATCTCTACCGAAAGCCTTCCCTCTCACAATTATTTAATAAATAAAAGCCAATGGTGTTGAAAAGGTGGGGGAGTACACTTCAAATGTAAACATAACAGATAAACTAGGCTAACTCAATTTTGCAGACAATTGAACATCAGTCATTGCTGGATATATGGTGTGATGTCCTTCCCTAGACAGTCTTAAGAAAAAAGGAAGGGGGGGCGGGGAGAATGAGACTTGTATTTCATAGAATCCTTTGAAGTGGAAGAAAAATGTAATCCAATAAATATTGCTTTGGAGATGCACATGGAGCAGCCACTGATAATCACAGGGTTTACCTGGGGGCATTGTAATTCATATGGTTCTGGTTACAGGTGTTTCCCCCAGGTACCTGGGGCTGCTACAGCACTTGGGAGGACATGGGCATCAGGCAAGCCACTGCACCACTCCCCTCCCCACCTTGTTTAGTCACAAGCCTTTAAAACAGAACAAACATTTAATTCCCTTGTAAAACAGATGAATGCTTTATAATTTACTAGCAGCTGCTGGCAGTAACACACTCTGCTCTCATATTCCTATTAAGCAAGCTGTGGCTGATTTATTAAAAGCTTGGATACATCAAAACAAATGACTGAGACATCATTCTAGTACTATTTACAACCCCTTAATGGGGTTATGGGTAAGGGCAATGCAGTACAGACTGCAGTAGGCTTCCCTTCTGTTAGAAGGAGCTGCTTCCCTTGGATGGGAGCTACCATTCTCAGGTAAGGGAATCAGGGTCACCTGTGGCTTACAGTAAACCATGGGATCTATGACAAGACTCGTACGGCAAGGTACGGATGGCTGGTCTCTCTAAGCTGTGCCTCAGTTTCTCTCTCTGGAATCAGAATCTTCCTCCCCTCTCCCCCTCTACTACTCTTCAAAATAAATCTAGTAGTAGGAGGCAGGTCCTTGGAGGAAACTGAGGGAAGGAATTGGGAAGAAGATCACACAGTGTTGGGTGGGAAGAGGACTGGAGCAGAGCTCCAGTGTCTTCAGACACTCGAGATGAAAGGCTGGGTCAGGCCTCTGCAAGTTTAAAGCCTTCCAGCTTCCTTTTCTTAGTCCTCATCCTTCATCTGTGGGTCCCTTCTTACTCTCACACTCATGTGTCTTTTGCTTAGCTTTCTACCCTGGCCCCCGCCCCCTCACAAAGCATGACCTGAGCAAAGGCTTGATTCTAGTCTTTTATTCTCTTGTATCAAAGGAAGCTCATAGATCCTCATTCCTAGAGGCATCAGCCTTTTGAACAACAAATCAATCTGAAGGGGAGGGGGGAAAATAGGTCAGTGAAGGTGGGGGGCAGAATGAGGAAGGTCAAATGGACCCCCAGAGATGCATTGGTGCTGAGGCTCAATGATAAGTCCTCCTTTAGACGCTATGGTGGAGCAAAGTAGATGTTATGCTCTGAATTCATCACATTTACAGCAAAAGGCAGTCTTCACCATGACTTACAAGGAATGATGGTACCTGGGGTGGCCCAGCTTTTACCACATTGATTTGTGAACTCCTCAAATGCAGAACACAAAGTCTTGTTACTCTCTGGACCTCCAATACTCAGTCTAACACCTCAGGACTCAGTTAAACACGAATTAAAGAATGAATGAACATGGGGCTGGCCCAGTGGCACAGCGGTTAAGTTTGCACGTTCCGCTTCTCAGTGGCCCGGGGTTCGCCAGTTTGGATCCCGGGTGCAAACATCGCAACACTTGGCAAAAGCCATGCTGCGGTAGGCATCCCACATATAAAGTAGAGAAAGATGGGCAAGGATGTTAGCTCAGGGCCAGTCTTCCTCAGCAAAATGAGGAGGATTGGCAATAGTTAGCTCAGGGCTCATCTTCCTCAAAACAAAAAAGAATGAACAGACAAACAGATGAACAAATAAACCTTGTTCTAAGGGTCTAGTACTTTGTCACTTTTTCATCCCGACAGAGTACATTCTAATAAACCAATGTGAATTGTAAGACAAGTAATAGTATTTCAAAGCAACTATATAAGTATGAGATGGGGGCGGGAACTAGAGGGAGTAAGAGAAATGTGAAAATACCTTAAGTTTCATTGCAAGATTAAGAACTTGAGCTCTGCCACCTAACTGCCTGGATTCGAGTCCTACCTCGACCACTAGCTAACTACATGATATTGCTCAAATTACTTAGCCTCACTCCATATTGTTTCCTCTTCTGTAAAATGGGAATAAAGCCTAGATCAGAAAGCAGCTGTGGGGATTAAATAAAACAATACCTGTAAAGTGCTTAATATAGTACCTGGCAAATAGTGAGAAATCAAAAGATGTTAATATTTATTATCAACATCATGGATTCTGGGCCCACTGCCAGGTACAAAATCAAGGAAGAAGGAGTAAACAAAAGGAAGAAAGTGACAAGGGAAGTCCAGTGCCCCAAGTCTCTGCAAAGCCACCTTCCAAATACTGTCCTTAGAAACTGCAGCTGACTGTGAACCCAATAAAAGCCACAGAGCAATGACATTGCCAAAAAGGCTAATGTGATCTTGGTTTGCATTAAGAGAGTCTCACGGTCTGGAATAATCATAGAGTGGTCAACTTATCTTTTTTCTCTGCACTCTCAGACCACACCCGACAGCAGCAAGCTTTGTGAATAACAGTATGCCTGGAAGCAAAACGTATGCAAAGCATATTGACAAAAGACACTGACAAAAAAAAAAAACTAATCCCAAACAAACCTGAAGGAAATCATAAAACTTGAGAGTGAGAAGGGACAGAAAACAGTCATTTGGTCTCAACCCTCATTCTGTCATGAAGCAACTGAGACCCAGAATAGCGAAGCTCCTCACCATGGGCCTCTTAAAAACAGGAATTGTGTGTCATTTATTTTTATCTCAAGTGCCTGCCCAGAACCGAACTGTCCACAGTTAGTGTCAAAGTAGAACGACAACCCCGACAACCCAAATCCCATTAGTTACGTCAACTACATCAGGAGCTGCCTGTGATTGGATGGTGGAAAATGGAGAAGAACGCGGCATACAGAAGAAAGAATGTGGGAGAGCTCTGGATGAATTCAGCTCACCTCCGGTTCTGTCCACGTTCAACACTGGTCCACTGGATGTGGTGTTAGTTCACCATCACAGCTTTAGAGAACTGGACCTTCCCCTCATTTGCAAACATTCCTTCTTACTGTGATTTCTCTAGGAGTAGGGCAAAATTATCAACTTTCCTTTTCCAGATTCCTTCTGATTCACGTTACTATGGCCACTTACAAACCAAGGGAGCACTAAACACCAGGGTAAACAGCCTTGTGTGCACCTTTACTTCACATTCAGAAGTTCATATAAGAGTATCCGTGTGGCAAACAGCAAGCAATCCCCCTTCTTTTTTGCTAGTAACAGAGCCCTGAGTTCATGAGGGAAGCAATGTGCCCAGCTCAGGGAATCAAGCATGAGTGCTCTAAGCCAATCGTGGTCATCTTGATATTCTCCTCACAAGTAATTGATGTAGGAGTCGGGTGCTGGTAATGTGACCCAAATCTGGTCAATGAGAAGTAAAGGCAAGTCTTTGTGCAGACTTCTGGGGACAATATTCTTCCCTAATAAGAGAGGCACACGTACCAGTAAGATTCTTTTGCTCCTGCAGTATTCCTTCTGGTTTTGAATGCTGTGAAGACATTATTCTTGGAACTATGGCAGCCATCTTATAGCCACAAGGTCACAAGCCAAAGGGTAAAATCTAACACACTATAAATGGAAGAGGAAAATGAAAGATGAACAGAGTTTAGATCTTTGAGTCTCTGAATCAACCCTGGGACCCCCTATTCCTGACTCTTTGCTGAGACATTTTGTTAGTTGGGTTTTCCATTACTTACAAATGAAAAGACCCAATTTACGTCCATTTCCACAATCCTATTATATCCATTTCACAGGATCGGCAAAATGAGTTTCTAGAGATTTAAATAACTTTACAGGACCAAGTGAGGCCATGTGCATGGCCTGATGTTAGGTAACATGTAATACAATTCAGGGTCAAATGGAAGAGGAGTGGAGAAACTAAGATCTCCAAATACCAGGACTAAGATCTATAAGATCTCCCCACAAGACTAAAGCAATTCAGATACACCAGCAAGCTCTAACAAACAGATCTGGAAGGCTGAGGTCCCAGGGGTACAGCCTGTGTTCTTGAAAAACCCTGAGTGTTTCACTTAGTCAAATATTATGCTTCTGCTTTTTAAATATTTCCATTTAAATGTAGATTTTGACCTTCTCTCCAATGAAATATTAATATGAGTATAAAATATATATTACTCATCATCTGAGAAAGGGTCTCTTTCCAGAGTCTGTCATGTTTCCACTCTGCTGTCTTGGAATGACTTCTGAAAACCATGACAGTTTTATGTGTAGAACCCATCTCCGCCAAATGCCTCACTGAATGACTGAAAGCCAAAAGACTATATCCTTCTCAGACATATTTTGGGTTTGTTTGTGTGTATCTGTTTAATTTCTTTAATTCAGTTATCAGTAAGACTGGCTTCCTTACAGCAATAGTCATTTAAGGGCTGGGTGGGTAAAATGAAGACTGTCTCCAGCAATACAATGCAAAGGAAACGCTAATTTAATTCGAAATATCTCCCTTCCTAAATAAGTAGCCTACATTAAGATTAACTGGGGTTTCCATTTCTTTCTAGTAACTGCAGTCCATTAAGCAGAATGGAGGGTTTTGTGGAGTTTTTTTTAAATCACAAATTGTTCTACTCATTCAGCTTTATCATCTTCATTATTCAATCAGTCAAATGATGACTAGCAGAGCAAGTAGAGTAACAGCGATTAGTCGAGATGTGAATTTTTCACTATTTATTTTTTCATGCTTAATAACTAATCACTCTATTAGGATACAAAGATACTATTTAATAACCATTTCTAAAGCAAACTGTCTCTAGCACAGACTGTTGAGGTAAAAAAGGAAGACTGTATTCAAGAATTGAAAGACCCATGTTGAGATCTTAAGTTCTTCCCGTTTGTGGACCTGTGTGCAATTTACTTCAAATCTCTGAATCTCAGTTTCCTCACCTCTAAAATGGACACACAGGTGTTTACTTTGCAGTTCTGCTGTACAGACTGATTATCATTTGAACTAAGCCATCAGAAGGTTCCCTTGCTGATAAATGAAACATCTAGGAACCAGCTTCTGAGGAAATCCAAAATATTAACATTCCACCTGTTACTCTACAAGTAGCCAGCCAAAAAACTCCCCAGACTGCTGATTTGTCCTGCATCATCATCCCCATTCACTCTTTTATTCATCTACTCAATACTCTCACTCATTCAGGAAATATTATATTGCATACCTGCTAGGCACTACATCAAGTATTTAGCAGCAAACTATATCGACATGTTTCCTGCCCTCATGAGATTTACGATCTTCTCCTTCCTCAATTCTGATCTCTTGTACACACCTGTTCTTAAGAACTCTGCCCTAGGAACAAGCCCCTATGCAATCCCCTCCCCCAAATCTCACTACTCTCCATTCCAGCATGAATGACCCTCCACTAGTCCTGTGACCAGAGGAACTGATTTTATTTATTTACTGATTTTATTCACCTTTAACACGTTCATCTAACACTCCTTCTTTCACTGACCCACAAGATATTTACTGACCACCTCCTGAAGGTCCAAAGAAAGATTTGAAATCCAACAGTATTTATTCAAAATGCCTCTCTTCCAGGCCTACAACTTACCATTGAATCACAACCTCATCTTACCCCAGACAGAGAGTCCAGAGTCACTAGTTGCTGAGAGAGACAAAGGTAACAAATGCAGCCCTTTGCCTGCCTGGCCTCTACCTGGACACCATCCCGCCCCAACTTGGAACATCCTCCATTATCAGCCTACACACAGAGTAACACTACAATCAAGCCTCCACCCTACCATACGGACCAGCTCTGAGAAAATCTTCGCCATTATGCCTAACTATCAGTGAAGTTTTATACCTCTGAAGTCCTGAGCTGGGACAGGCAGCCAGCAGACGGCCAGCCATTAGTGATTTACTGTCACTTATCTATTTTTGGAAATGCTACCACTGTGCTTTTGAGTTAAAATACCTGAATCAAGTCCATAAGACCACAGGCTCAAACACTTAACTTTAGGGTCACTGACTAAAGGTACAGTCCCAGAGAAAATACATCCAACACACCCAAATGGGTAAACTAAGAGAGATCGGTATTACCAATAGTTTGAGATTGGTGAGTTTGAGCACATTAAACTACTTTTGAAACTCTTCCTTTGAAATTTCCAACAGCATCATAAGCCACAAAGAGGGGCAAAAGACATCCCACCACTTCCTTGTCACACTCTTCTGTGATCAAAAATGAATTATCCATTTTAATCACTCACTTGATAACATCAGAATAAGCTACAGAAAACTTCAGATGTTTCTAGAAACTAATTCATTTTAAGGCTCTGAAGGGAGTTCTTAAGAGTATGTTCTGAACAGTAATAGGCTCAACACATACACAGTGTTCTAAGATATCTCCTCTGAAGAGAACCAAACTAATGAGGACACATTCATCTGACTACATGTTGGTTACAAAACTAAACTCTCTCAGACCAACATTTCATTCACTTCTTTCCAAGCCTTTATTTAAATCCACTGAATTTTTCTCCAAATCAAAGTATAATGAAGGTATTCTTAGATGCCACCTAGGTTCCCAAATAAGAAATTCTAGAAAAGGCATTCTCAAACAGGTATGCATGGATGTGCTAGAAATCTCAGAAATTACACGTAAAGTTTTCTGGGAATCTATAGCTTTCATGAGTCAAGAGTCAAGTTACCATCGAAAAGTTTAAGAACATGCCACAATGTTCTCTATGCTGAATCAATAACATTAAACTAAGATATTGACTCTTACAGTCACCACCAACATCACAAACAACACAAACAACATCACAAACAAAAAATAATATTTATTGAGCATTTAGTTTGTGTAGGGCACTTATATGCTACATATTAGAGCAATGTGTTTTTTATGATACATATGTAACTTAATAAGCTCAACAACAACACTTTGTGGTTATTATTATTACATCTAATTTACAGATATGGACCCTGAGAAATGTTAAACAAGAAACTTACCCAAAGTCATATCACTTGTACGTGACACAGTCAATATTTGAATCTAGGAAGCCCATTTTGTTGTTTGAGAAAATTTTCAAGCATATTGAAAATAAAATAAACACTCATATGCCTACTATTTAAATTCAAAATTGTTAACATGTTGCTAAATTCCCTTAATCTACATACTCACTTATTTCTTATGGAACCATGTGAAAGTAAATAGCAGATATTATGACAATTTCATGCCGAAAACTTAACAAGTATCTCCTAAGAATAAAGGCATTCTTCTCAAATAACCAAAATACGATTACCAGACCTAAGACATTAACAATAAGTTCTGAATGTAATCTCATATCCAGAACATATCCAAATTTCCACATATGCACTCAAATACCTTTTATAGCAAGTTACTATTTCCAAGCCAGATCCAATCAAGACTTATGCATTGCATTTGGTCATGTTTCTTCAGTCTCTTGGAATCCAGAATAATGCCCACCAGCAATTAATTTTCATGACACCGCCTTTTCGAAGAGATGATACACCAGTTATCTTGAGAATGTCCCACATTTTGGATCTGTTTCCCCCCCTAGTGTGAAATAATTTCTCTCTCTATCCCCTGTGTTTTCTATAAACCTGATTAGACTCAGGTTAAACATTTATGGTAAAACTACTCCTTGGTGATGCTGTGTACTTCATTTTACATAACATCAAGAGGCTCATGCAGTCAGGCTATCCCACCATTGGTGATGCCAAGTTTGACCACTTAGTAAAGGTGGTGACCACCACTGTAAATGTACACTTTCCCCTTTGCAAGTGATTTGTGGAGTGTACTCCATAAGATTATTCTGTTCCTCCACATCCTTTTAACGTAATGGTTTTGCCTTCCATTGATGGCTCTTTTTTGAATCAAATATCTCACTGTAGGTTGAAAATGCTGATATTCTATGTTTCCTGCTATATTTTATTTGCTAGTATCCTTTTGTAAAGTAGAGCTTTCCCTCATAGAAGAACTACAGTTTCTCATTAAAAGGCAGGGCAAATACTTAATTCTTTTCCTTTAATCTACAATTTTTAGAATGAGGAATTGGCATAATAATCATTCCCAACAGTGCCAAGAGTTTCTCTCTCTCTCTCTGTGTCTATCTCTCGTCACTATGGATTCATGGATTTTTATTTGCGCCATGCTTTATTCAACTTCATTCATTCTTTTTAATGTCCACATGGCCTGAAATCTGACCACTGGAAGCTCCCTTAGACTGTGGAGTCCAACGTTCTTAACTACCACACTTATTACACTGAGAAGAGTGCAACAAAACGACATTTGTTAAATCTTAGCATCCTGTGGATTTCACGATGCTTCCCTAGTGGAGCACTTAAGAAGTGTGTGTTTTCTGAAGCACTTGCTCTATAGATATCAGACATTTTACACTAGTACTAAACAGCTATTAATAAGCTCAAGGCCTGACGAGAATCTTAATTTTGTTTCAGAGCTTAATCTGAACAAAAGCAATAGACACTAATAACACATGTAATTTAACTCTAAGAAATGCCTTTAAAATGCAGGATTTCTTTATGTTTCCTCAACAGTCCTCCGTTAATACCGACCTACTCACTGACACATAAAATGTATTATAGGAATCAACTAAAAGCTAGCAACAATTGATAATATTCAAGAAAATGTTAGTAGAGTAGTGGTTTTAAAACCATGTATTACTGTGCCCCACCCACAGAGTTTCTATTTCAGCAGGTCTGGGGTGGAAGCTGAGAATTTGCATTTCTAACAAGTTTCCAGGTGATGCTGAAGCTGTTGGTCCAGGGACCACATTCAGAACCACAGACCTAGACAGATTCTCATTTCTTATCTCCCTTTTTACATCTCTCTGCCCTCCCCCTGCCACATTCTGGCCAAGCTGCTAGGCCTCATATACTTCCCTCTCCTGTCACAGTCCCTTCAACTACAAGAAAATCACAAGTACAGGTGGCTACTAGACCACTAGTGAGCCAACAAAGAATCAATTTGAAGCCTTGAAATGATTCTTCTGGCTGGAGGCCTGCTTTTCCTAAATACCCCCACACTACTTTTCTCCCCCAATTATCTTTAAAAAGGGAGAAATTGTTTAATCTGAGGGAGAAAAAAAGATCTAAAAGTGAAATCTTTGGGTTTTCCACAAATTTCAAAAGGGATATAAGCTTCAAATTGATGTCATTTCTTTTTGCTAGACTCACAACTAGACCAGCTCTATTCCACTACTAGAAGAGAGATGAAAATAAGCCCCCATTATAGAAGACATTCTGGGGTCAAATCATAGTCAATCTGTTTGACCTCTAATCTATGTCTATAGCCTGGAACCCAAAAGAGTGATTCAAAAAGTTCAACTAACATTTATTGAGCTACTGCTAAACAGTGCTCAGCACTGCACACATGGAAAGAAGACTAGGACATATTCTAGTGAGTGAGAGCCAAAATAAGGTGGTTACAATACAAGTAATGCTCCAAGTGAGGACCTTGGGGCTCTATACAATGTCCAAGCAAAGAGACAGGCAATGAAACTCAGCAATTCACTGCCCACCAGACGTGCAGATTAGAATACCATCTCCAGCCCAGAGATTTTCAGCGGGCAAGGGAGTTGATGCCTTCTTCAGACTCTCAGGAGGGCCTTTCTCCAACATATAACTGATTCTGATTACCCCCAGCAAACCTGCAGACCTAAAATAATGCAGCTACAAAAGCTTCAGAGTTTGCTTCCAGTGGGTACAGAATCGAGAGAATGGGACAGACCTAACCAGAGATATCTGTTCCCCGTTATGATTTTAATTGTGGCCAAAAGGAGATCACTCTGAAGCTCATATTCAAAAACTAAAGCTGGGATTTTAAAATTATGCCAAATGTGGGCTGCTCAGAAGCCACAGGAAGGGATGAATAAAGGGAGCACATGGTTAGAGCCCCTCCTACCCCACTTCAACCACAGCAGCTGGGTTTTTGCTTTCTTATTTAGCTACATTATCTAGTAATATATCCATTTAAGGAAGGGTTCCACAGCTAAAAGAATTTTATAAATCACTGATGTAGTTCAGCCATCAAAAGAGGGGGATTCTGGTCCTGGATAATTTCTCCCAGTTTCGTGGCTGGGGGCAAGTCACATACAAGCTACAGTGTGGTAACTGAGATCAAAGGTTCTGACAGATCCAGACAGCCTGGATGCAAATTACAGCTCTATCACTTGCCAGCTGTGTGACTTGGACAAATGACTGAAATTCTCCGTGCCTCAGATTCCTCATCTGTAAAATGGAGATAATAATAATGTCTGCCTCATAAAGTTATTGAAAGGATCAAATAAGGTGATACATAGAGCAGCCAGGACAGTGTATGCCTTAAAAAGTGTTAGTGCTATCACTGCTATCATCATCATCATATCATCATCATCCCTTGAAATCTGTTTCTTCATTTGTAAAATAAATACACGATCTCTAAGAATCATCCCAAATTTAGAGCCACAAATTTGTCAAACTTCAGGGAAACTCCAAACATTGGCCACCCAATTTTGTCAAATGTACAAAATACAAAAGTTTGAATTAGGACAACAGGAGGATGATCTCGTCAAGATGGCAGCGCAGGAGGACTCTGAACTCACCTCCGCCCACGAACACAACCAGATTACAACTATTCTCAAAAAAATTACCCCTGAGAAAGACCTTAAAACTGGATAAAAGGAACTCCCGCAACAAAGGACAGCACTAACTGAGGTGGAAGAGGCAGAAATTCCTTCTGGAGAGAAGAAAAGCCACCTTCGCAAGCCATGGAGCATCACAGCCAGCTGGGCGGGAGCCACCCTAAGGTATGCAACCTTCCCTGGAGAAGCGGGGAGCTTAGCGGGGTAACATTACTGCTATAAGCATCCTTTAGACTCAGCACAACTGACTGAGTGTCATAATATCTGGCTTTGCAGGCCATTAAATACAACGGGGAATATCCACAGAACAGCTATCAGAAATAAGCCGAAAAAAGCCAGGTCTTTACAAGGCCCATGCACAAATTCACCCATCTCAGAGAGAAACCTAAAATCACCAGAAAGAAAGGTGCACAGTCCTTCAGTGAAAAAATTCACGTGGTACGCTCTGGGTGAACCTTGGTGAGAGGTGAGACCTCTCCAGAGACTGAGACATTAGCAGCAACCATTGTTGTGACCAAGTAGAGGTGTGCTGACATGGACGCTGGCAGATGCTACTGGAGTTCATCCCCTGGCCTGTTAGCCCAGGGCTCTGCCACATCCAGTAGAGCACAGATTTGATTCACTTCAGCCAGGGAAGGCAACCCGCCATATTGATTGGCTCCACCCAATGGCAAGCACTCAGGCTACTTGTTGGACTCCATAGACTGGGTGCCTCATCCTCCACAGACAGGTGAGTGTGTCTGCCTCTGTGGGGGAAGGTCTGTGTGAGAAGCAGGTGAACTGTGGGGGGCACTGGTGGAGACTGTGGGCGTCTCTGCAGTGGGGCGACTAGGTATGCTCCAGGGGGTCAGGAAGCACGCATAGGCCAGGACTGTGTTGAGGATGTGTGTGGACCTGTGGGGGGTGGGGCTTATCAGTGGCAGAAGACTTGTGCTTCACAGCCACAAACAGGATCAGTCTCGCCCTCAAAATCCTGAAACAACTGGGTGCTCCCTTGACTGGGGCAAGCCCGACTAAGCTGCAATGCTAAAAGCAGTGACAACAAGGCTGACAGGCCTGAGGCCTACAGTAAGTGTAAGTTCCAGAGCCCAGCAACTAGCCACACCGGGTGTCTAGAAAAACTACAACAAGACTGTGCTTTTAGACCTTGCAGCCAATGGTGCTGGGATTACCGAAACTTGATTTACAAAGAGCCAGCCAGGAAGGGAGAGCCTAGACTCTCTAGGGACCTGCAGAAGAGCAACCCTGCTGCAGCAGAAGGACACATGTAGCCAACAGAGAGGTCATCCCTAGAACATCTGGACTGGTGACAAGAAGGAAGCACTCTGCTGGGCCTCAAAAGACATCTCTTACATAAGGTCACTTCTCCAAGATCAGGAGACATAGCTGACTCACCTAATACAGAGATATAAGCACAGAGAAAGAGGCACAAGGAGGAGGCAAAGGGGTATGTTCCAGGTGAGGGAACAAGACAAAACCCAAGGAAAAGAACTAAATGAAACAGAAATAAGCAATATAACTGACAGAGTCCAAACAAAAACTCATAAGGATGCTCACTGATATTGGGAGAAGACTGGATGAAAACAGATGAGAACATCAACAAGGAACTAGAAAACATTTTTTAAAAAAAACGGATCAGAAAAGAAGAATACAAGACCAGAAATGAAAAATTCACTAGAGGGACTCAATAGCAGCATAAATGGAAGAACGGACCACAGAGCTTGACAAAAGACTAGAGGAAATCTCCCAAGGAAAACAGATAAAAGAAAAAAAATTAAAAATAAAGAGAACAGTCTAAGAGAAATCTGGGACAATATCAAGCACACTAATATTCATATTATAGTTGTCCCAAAAGGAGAAGAGAGAGATAAAGGGGCAGAGAATCTATTTGAAGAAATAATACGTAAAAACTTTCCTAACCTGAGGAAGGAAATAGACATCCAAGTACAGGAAGCAGACAAAGCACACCAAACAAGATGAACCGAAAGAGGTCGACAGCAAGACACATTATAATTAAAATGTCCAAAATTAAAGGTAAAGTGAGAATTCTAAAATGGCAAGAGAAAGGCAAGAAGTGACATACAAAGGGAAGTCCATAAGGTTATCAGTAGACGTCTCTGCTGAAATTCTACAGGCTAGAAGAGAGTGGCACTACATATTTAAACTGTTGAAAAGAAAAACCTAGAAACAAGAACGTTCTATCTGACAAGGTTATTATTCAGAATCGAAGGAGATAGAAAGAGTTTTCCAGATGAGCAAAAATTAAAGGAGTCGATCACCAAGAAACCAGTTCTAAAAGAAATGCTGATGGGACTTATTTAAGCAACAAAGAAAAGAGAACAAATAGGAATAAGAAAATTATCCAAAAAAAAAACAAAACTGAAAAACAGAAACAAGCAATAAAAGCACTAGCAAAGGAAAAAATACAGTAAAGGTAGCAGATCAACAATGTATGAAAATAAAATGAAGATTAAAAGACAAAAGTACCAAAATTGCCTATTTCAATGATAAGAGGGCAATGGATAGATACACACAAAAGAAGACATTAGATATGATTTCAAAAACATAAAACGTGGGAGGAGTGGAGTAAAAGAATAGAGCTTTTAGAAACAGACCTAATTAAAGAGACTAGCAACTAAATATAGATTGCTATATACATAGAATATTATATAAGAACCTCAAGGTAATAAAAAACGAGAAACCTATAACAAATAAACAAATAAGCAAGAGAAAGGAAATCAAACATATTACGAAAGAGAGCCATCAAAACACAAAGGAAGAAGGCAAGAGAAGAAGAAAGGAACAGATAAGAACTGCTAAAACACTCAGAAGAAAAGTAAGAAAACAGCAATAAATACATATTTATATAATAGCTACTTTAAATGTCAGTGGACTAACTGCTCCAATCAAAAGGCATACGGTGGCCGATTGGATAAAAGAACAAGACCCATATATATGCTGCATATGAGAGACACACTTCAGTTGTGAAATTAAATGGATGAACTGAAATTAAATGGATGGAAAAAGATACTGCATGCAAATGGCAAAGAAAAGAAAGCAGGGGTAGCAATACTTATGTCAGACAAAATAGACTTTAAAACAAAAACTGCAACAAGAGACAAAGAAGGGCACTAAATAATAAAAAAGGAAACTATCCAACAAGAGGATATAACACTTGTAAATATATATGCACCCAACATAAGATCACCTAAATGTATAAAGCAATTACTAACAGACATAAAAGCAGAAATAGGGGCTGGCCCCGTGGCCGAGTGGTTAAGTTCGCGCGCTCCGCTGCAGGCGGCCCAGTGTTTCGTTAGTTCGAATCCTGGGCGCGGACATGGCACTGCTCATCAAACCACGCTGAGGCAGCGTCCCACATGCCACAACTAGAAGGACCCACAACGAAGAATACACAACTATGTACCGGAGGGCTTTGGGGAGAAAAAGGAAAAAATAAAATCTTTAAAAAAAAAAAAAAAGCAGAAATAGACGGTAACACAATACTAGTAGGGGACTTAACACTCCACTGACACCAGTGGATAGATCATGCAAACAGAAGATCAACAAGGAAACACTGGCCTTAGATGACACTTCAGACCAGATGCACTCAGTAGATATACATAGAACATTCCATCCAAAAACCGCAGAATACACATTCTTTTCAAATACACATGGAACATTCTCCAGAATTGATCACGTATTAGGCCACAAAACAAGTCTCAATAAATTTAAGAAGATCAAAATAATACCAAGCATCTCTTCCGATCACAAAGGTATGAAACTAGAAATCAACTACACTAAGAAAATCAGAAAAGCCAGAAAAATGCAGGGATTAAACAAAATGCTACTGAAAGCTGACCGGGTCAATAAAGAAATCAAAGAAGAAATGAAAACGTACGTGGAGACAAATGAAAATGAAAATATGACGTGCCAAAAATCTATGGGGTACAGAAAAGGGGTTCTAAGAGCGAAGTTCATAGCAATTCAGGCCTACCTCAACAAACAAAGAAAATCCCGAATAGAGAATACAACAGTGCACTTAAAGGAACTCGAGAAAGAAGAACAAACAAAGCCCAAAGTCAGCACAAGGAAGGCAATAATAAAAACCAGAGCAGAAATAAACAAAGTAGAGATTAAAAAACAATAGAAAAAGCTACTGAAACCAAGAGCTGGTTCTTTTAAAGAATAAACAAAATTGACAAACCTTTAGCTAGACTCACCAAGAAAGAAACAGAGAAGAATCAAATAAAATCAGAAATGAAAGAGGAAAAATTACAACAGACACCTCAGAAATACAAAAGATTATAAGAGAATACTATGAGAAGCTATACGTCAACAAATTGGATAATCTAGAAGAAACGGATAAATTCTTAGAATCATACAACCTTCCAAAACTGGATCAAGAAGAAGTAGAAGAGTTGAATAGACCAATCACCAGTAAGGAGATCAAAACAGTCACCAAAAGTCTCCCCAAAAATAAAAGTCCAGGACCAGATGGCTTCCCTGGTGAATTCTACAAAACATTACAAGAAGACTTAACACCAATCCTTCTCAAACTCTTCAAAAAAATTGAAGAGAAGGGAAGGCTTCCTAACTCATTATACGAAGCCAGCATTATCCTGATACCAAAACCAGACAAGGACAACACAAAAAAAGAAAATTACAGGCCTGTACCCCTGATGAACATCGATGCACAAATCCTCAACAAAACACTAGCAAATCGAATACAAGAATACATTAAAAAGATCATACATCATGATCAACTGGGCTTCATTGCAGGAGTGCAGGAATGGTTCAACATATGCAAATCAATCAATGTGATACCCAACATTAACAAAATGAAGAATAAAGATCACATGATCATCTCAATAGATGAAGAGAAAGCATTCAACAAGATACATTGCCTACTTATGATACTCTATGAAACCTGCTTATGAAACTCTAAATAAAATCGGTACAGTGGAAAATACCTCAACATAATAAAGGCCATATACGACAAACCCACAGCTAATATCATTCTCAATGGAGAAAACTGACAGCTATGCCTCTAGGAACAGGAACCAGACAAGGATGCCCACTTTCACCACTCTTATTTCACCTACTACTGGAAGTCCTAGCCAGAGCAATCAAGTAAGAAAAGGAAAGAAAAGGGATCCAAACTGGAAAAGAAGAAGTGAAACTGTCCCTATTTGCAGACAACATGATTCCATATATACAAAACCCTAAGGAACCCACTAAAAAAACTTTTAGAAATAATAAATCAATATAGTCAAGTCGCTAGACACAAAATGAACATACAGAAATCAGTTGCGTTTCTATACACTAACAACGAAGTATGCAGAAAGGGAAATTAAGAATACAATCCCATTTACAATTGCAACAAAAAGAATTAAATACCCAAGAATAAACTTAACCAAAGAGGTGAAAGCTCTGTACACCAAAAACTATAAAACATTGTTGAAAGAAATTGAGGACGACACAAAGAAATGGAAAGATATTCTGTGCTCTTGGATGGGAAGAATTAACATAGTTAAAACGTCCATACTTCCTAAAGCAATCTATAGATTCAACGCAATCCCTATCAAAGTTCCAACAACATTTTTCACAGAAATACAGCAAAGAATCCTAAAACTTACATGGAGCAAAAGGAGACCCCAAATACCCAGAAGAATTCTGAGAAAAAAGGACAAAGCTGGAGGTATCACACTCCCTGATTTCAAAATATACTACAAAGCTATTCTAACCAAAACAGCATGGTACTGTCACAAAAACAGACACCGAGATCAATGGAACAGAATCAAGAGCTCAGAAATAAACCTACACAGCTATGGTTACCTAATATTTGACAAGGGAGCCAAGAGCATCCAGTGGAGAAAGGAGAGTCTCTTCAATAAATGGTGTTGGGAAAACTGGACAGCCACATACAAAAAAATTAAAGTAGACCACGATCTCACACCATGCACAAAAATCAGCTCAAAATGGATTGAAGCCTTGAATGTAAGACCGGAAACCATGAAACTTCTGGAAGAAACACAGGCAGTATGCTCTTTGACATCAGTCTTAGCATCATTTTTTCAAATACCATGTCTGACCGGGCAAGGGATACAAAAGAAAAAATGAACAAATGGGACTACATCAAACTAAAAAGGTTCTGCACAGCAAAGGAAACCATCAACCAAACGAAAAGACACGTAAAAATTGGGAGAAGATATTTGCAAACCACGTGTCAGATAAGGGGTTAATATGAAAAATATAGAAAGAACTCATATGCCTCAACAACAAAAAACCAACAACCCAATTGAAAAATGGGCAAAAGATCTGAACAGAGATTTCTCCAAAGGAGATATACAGATGGCCAACAGGCACATGAAAAGATGTTCAACATCATTAGCTATCAGGGAAATGCAAATGAAAACTACATTGAGGTATCACTCACTTGGGTCAGAATGGCTATAATGAACAAGACAGGAAACAACAAGTGTTGGAGAGGATGTGGAGAAAAGGGAACTCTCGAACACTGCTTGTGGGAGTGCAAACTGGTGCAGCCACTATGGAAAACAGTATGGACTTTCCTCAGAAAATTAGGAATAGATATACCATATGATCCAGCTATCCCACTGCTGGGTATTTATCCAAAGAACTTGAAAACACAAAGGCATAAAGATACATGCAACCCTATGTTCATTGCAGCCTTATTCATGATAGCCAAGACTTGGAAGCAACCTAGGTGCCCATCAAGGGACGTATAGATAAAGAAGATGTGGTGTATATATATACACAATGGAATACTACTCAGCCATAAGAAATGATGAAATCTGGCCATTTGTGACAAGGTGGATGGACCTTGAGGGTATTATGCTAAGTGAAATAAGTCAGAGGGAGAAAGGCAAATAGTGTATGATCTCACTCATCAGTATAGGAGAAAAACAACGGTAAACAAACACATAGTAACAGAGATTGCATTAGTGGTTACCAGCGGGGAAGAGGGGAGGGAGGAGGGTGCAAGAGGTGATTAGGCACGTGTGTGGTGATGGATTGTAATTTGTCTTTGGCTGGTGAACATAATGTAATATACGCAGAATTTGAAATATATTACTTTGTACATCTGAAAGTTACATAATGTTATAATCCAATGTTACTACAATAAAAAACACAAAAAAACAAACAAAAAAAAGCTTGAATCACAATATGGGAGCACATAAATATATCCTCTCCAGTTATCACATACCAGCTCCCACTTCAATATTTACCCATGTCCACAAGCTTCATGAAACAAGGCAATCCATGCCATTGTCAGGGATCAGAATTGGCCACCCCAAAATGTGTCTCTTTGGCTTGATTATTTTTAAGAACAAAAGACTCTCAAAGAAACTTTGACCTTCCCCCTAACTGCCTAAAGAATTTAAGACAATGCCTGTCCCCAGCACAGGCCATCACCATAGATAACTCTGGGTATCAGTAGACTATGAGGGTCCTTTCTAAGCCCACTTTTATCAAAAGATCTCTTTAGGGTCCCATTGTCTATAGAGCCCCAGCAAATACTTGTTTAACAAACATTTGCATTTTTATCTTCACGTAAATTGCCTCCCTCCCCTGTGAAGTCCCAAAGCACTACCCCCAACATCCTCTTTTGTCTTTAGCTAAAAACAGTATGTAATGTGGTAGCTTTGGCCATTCTTCGAGTTACTCAGTTTTCCTGGGTTTCTCCCATGTATACATGTTATAAAGCTTTGTTTGATTTTCTCCTGTTATTCTGTCTCGTGTCAATTTAATTCTTACGCCAGCCAGAAGGACCCAGAGGGTAGAGGATTTTTCTTCCTCCCCTACATCATCAAGAGAGAAAAAAGCAAAAGAAAAAAATCTAGTCGAGAGCACTAGCTGCAGGCCGCCTCTCTGAGCCCCCTGTTCAGTAAAGATCCTCAGCATAAACAGCATAAGAGAAGCTATACATCCAAGGGAGGCTGGTTTGTAAGTTTCCATTTTATGCCAGATTTAACCAGTCAAAGTTAAATGGAAAACATGTGTAGTATGAATAAAAGGCTCAGTGTCACTTTATTTCTTATGCTAAAGCACAATCGATGATGCTAGAGAGAGCAAGAGCTTTTAAAATACACCATGTGGTCCCTTAACAAACACGATGCCTCTGGATGAACAGTTCTCTGCTGGTGTCCCCGGCAAATAAGCAAGAACACACAGCAAATTGCTACATGTGATAAGCAAGCCCCCATTTCCCCCTCTGACACAAATGGCTCCTGGTGACTCATGGCACAACCAGGAAGCAGGGAGAGGAGGGGCAAGCAATTGCAGGCTCCTCTCAGTGAGGCACTTAAGGGGATAACAGGGGAAGCAGGAAGCAGCAGGAATCATCTTGGGCCTCCAGAGTAGCATAAAGAGAACAAAAGGTAACCAGGAGAGAGACATCTAGATTCAAAGCCTTGCTCTACCAAGTTGTAGCTGGATAACCCTGGGCAAACTAACCTCTCTGAGCATCTGCAAAAGAGAGAAAACTGCTACTCTCTTCAAAGGGTTGTTGTAAGGAACAAAGGATGAGCAATAAGGGTAGCTATCATTACTGATGACTTCTCAATTACCATAATCGCCACACTATGTGCATTAGTCTCCTGGAATCCTCATTACAACTTTGTAGACCTGGATTATTATTATCCCATTTTCAGATGAAATAACTGAGCCCTGTTAGTCCTCTTAGCTATCATGCCAGCCCAGGTACTAACTGTGCACTAATCACTGGTTTTCTTGTCTGTTTCCCCCACTATAGTGAGCTCAAAATAGAAATTGTTCATATCACTCTAAAATTTTTGCTCACCTTCACTTCCAGGCACACTACAGTGCTCAATACTTCTTTTGATTAATGAGTGAATGATAAAATCATTATTATCGTTAAAGTTTTTAAGTTTTTTTCTAGGATTCCAAGTATTTGGACTGATGGAAACAAAGTTCATGTGTGCAGAAAGTGAATGCAGGTGTCCTCAGCACCTATGGCAAAGCTCTTTGTCATTGCCTTTAGGAGCTTAGTCTGGTAATTTACTCCCCAATAAAGTATAAACTGGAGTGATTTAACCATGCAAGAATCCACCTTATCCAAACAGATTAAATTGCAGGCTTTCAAATGGTGACGCAAAAGGGCGGGGGAAGTCACTACAAAAGGATTTACCATATACTACCTTTACAGTGAATGTCCTTAAATCCAGTTTAAATAATTTAATTTACACAAATTCTTTAGAATGCTATATCTTTATCTACTGCATAAAGATAAAACTATTATATATTTTGTTTCACGTCCATGTACTATTTTCTGTTAATTTAACCACAGCTGATTGTTTCAGAGATGTGGTCAGCAGTCTCCCCAAATACAGAAGGCAGAGAGCAATTTCTGTTTGGCAGACATGTCACACTTACCGCCTATCCATGAAACTAGAACATGGTACATGCCTTCTCCACCAGTTTGAGCATGAATTTATTTATATTATATATAAGAAAATATTAGTTTTGTCTGACTTGTTCAAGACAAAGAAGAAGGACAAGAGGTGGATATATAAAAATGTACAGGACTTTGAACCCACGTCTGTCACTCTGACATTTCTTACCCACACAATTATTTAAGGCATTCTGATGGTCAACTGAAGAAACAGATACTTGGTGGCTTGTGCTGAGTCCTTCCATCAGGCATGTCAATAAGTCGTGGCCAGGAGGCAATTCGTTCTAGGACAATGAGCTGCTGCTGCTCAAATGTGCTCATACTCTGATACTGCCAAATCTCTTCATCCTCTTCCAATAATCAGACTGCCACCTGTGCATCTGAACTAATAAACATCTTCACCTCTGGGGTGTATACACAGCATCCAACGCTTTAAGTGCCCTACATAATTCTAGTAAACACATTTGTCCAACCACTGACCTCCCAATAAAACCAGCAACCTGCACTAAAACTCTTAAATATTATGCCCTATTCACCCCGAATCAGTCTATAGGCTTTCCCAAATTGACTAAATTTATTCTTACCCTATGGCAATATCTAGAAAACTTCCTCTTGTCACATGCCTGGGTTAACAGATAGTAAAGGTAAGGGCTGCAATATCGATGATGGTTTGGGGGTCTATTGGAACAAATCTTCAACACTGAATCAACAGAGCTCTGTCATAAGATGGTTAGTTCTGTAACATTTTCCCCTTGCCAAAAATTCCCTCTAAGCTTCCACTAACAGGGATAGGGATTCATTTTGTCTAGTGGTGATACTCCCTGGAGTATTGGGTTAAGACAAATAAGAAGATCAGAGCTCTGAGATCTATTTATGATGTTTGCCATGAGCATGAAAAAGGAAAACTGTCACAGACACGCCACAGATTTTGCCACCTTTGTATCAGTATCTCCTATGTTCTGGGTTATAGATGGGTTAAGGATATTAATTCTCTTTTCCTTGTTTCTGACTATCTTTGATGAGTTCTAAGGCACAGGTGCTCTTTGCAGCTTGCTCTCCAGCCAGCTGGTTTTAGAAATTAGTGAGATTGAAAATGAGCATTAAAGGAAACCATCCAAGGTCCACTAAAAGTAAAAACCCCAATGTTTGGCTAATTCTCAAGTTATACAAGACTCCTGGCTCTCCAAAAGTGAGAATTGAGAGAACACCGAGGAGAAGAAAAAATGAAGAGGTGGGGAAGAGATGGATGGAGTAGAGAGAAAAATGGAGGAAAGATATGAATGGGAAAAATAAATAAGGGAGAGAAAAGGAAAAGTGACAACACAACTTATAAGATGAAACAGGAACATACGATGTAAGAAAAGCAAGACAAACTGGTTTTGCTGTATTCGGTTATAGCAGTTGGTTGCTTCAAGCCCAAGCTCAAAAGGAAATTTTACAGGATTCTCCTGATCTGCCACTTCCTGGCTCCTTTTAGGAGCCCGGCAGCAGTAATGTTAAGTGTCTAGCATTATCACAGAGCTTTCTAAAGTAGTTCTCGTTTGATGTCTGCAACAAGGCTTGGTATGAGTTTCGGGCCCTGCATGCTAGCTGCTACACATAAGGCTGGGGTTATGCTAGTGGTAGCAGAGGAACACAGAGAGAACGTAACACGCCAGAGCAAGCAGAGTTTATCAGATTAATGTCATAAAGCTGAAATTCCTCCTATACGTTATTTCACAGAGCTGGGATCAAGTGATTCAACAACATTCATTCTGTTGGCACTGAAGGAGGGAGCCTGGCTCTTTCCTAAACCTCCCTCTAGCATTAAGGGTTGGCTCAGAAAGTGTTGGAAACATCACCTGACTGTTCCCTTTATTCCGGTGAGGAAGACAGACTAGAGATCACTGAGAACAGAGGCTCAAACTGAAGTATAGAAGAGGTGACTTAGACCCCAAACAAAACAACGTTTTAAAATAACTTGAACTCTAAGAATAAAGGCCTTCCACTGCACACATTTGGGTGAACAGTCTATCGAACTGTTTTCCTAAGTCCAGAGACAATGACCCACACGTGATGGAGCTAGCCATCCTGACAGGAAGGGTGAAGTGGAGGTATAACAGAGGACAACGACATGGGAATTTGTTTAACAGTGAAAAGAAGGTAGAGCAGCAGGTGGAAGCAAGTGTGAAGGTCCTCCCAGAGCTTTCTTGCTCCCCTATTTCTCCATGGGCCTACAACTTTGGTTCTCAACCCAGAAGCCCATTAGAATCCCTGCAGAAACTTTCCAAACTATTTCTTCACGTTCCCTCCCAGAGATTCAGATTCAGTCAGTCTAGGATGGAGCCCAAGAATGACCATTTTTTTTAAGCTTCCAGATGATTTTGAGTGTGAATATAATTTTTTGTGGAGTAATTTTTTGAGTGTAATTACTGTGGAGTGTATAATACACTTCTCAGAATCTGGATTTTTCACAGACATTCTAGGACAAATTTCAAGTTCAAGCAAGGTTTTTCAGGATCAAGAATCCAGACAATATGGTAGAGCTTTCATTAAGATTTACAATCAACTTGAAGTTCAAATATGATCTACTTTTTACATGATTTTTATGTAACATCAACATTATTTTATAACTGAAGTCCAATTATAATTATAATAATCAGGTCAAGAGTGAAGGTCAATGCTTTTGGAGGGCCCAATTTTATACCTGCTGCATGGATTTGAGACGAGAAGAGATAGAGGATCAGATAAAACAGTGGTTCTCAATAAATGGTTCCCAGACCAACAGGCTGGGGATCACTTGAGAACTTGTTAGTAATTCAAATTCTCAGGCCCTATTCCACACTTACCAAATTGCTAGGGGTGGAATCCAGCATTTCTGTGTTGTAATAAGCCCTCCAGGTAATTCTATTGCAAACTCAAGTTTGAGAAGTACTGAGGCACAATAATAACTGATTACCAACTTTTTAACAAAGCATCCTAGGAGTTCCTTGTGAATATCCAGGAGGGAAATTATATACTCTCTGAAGCTTAGACACTCCCAGGCAACATCTCACAACATGGCCCACTAATTAGTGTTTATTGTCTCCAAGACTTTCTCCACAAAACCCCTTTTTGATCTCTACCACTATACCCTCAGGCAACAGGGGGAAGTTTACAGTTAATGACTTTTCACTGGGAGTAGCAGGTGCTTGTTGTTTCTCTCTTATAAGGCAAAATTATGGCAAGGATCTCTGAGTAAAACCAAGGACTATATTTCCTAAGTATCTCTGACATTATCTTCTAAGCTTGCTGTCGATTTATCGAGTTACATCAGTGAAAATTTATTAGTCTTGTGAGGAGCAACATGAGAGGCAACCTGAATAGGTGAAAAGGTCCATAGCATGAAAGTCTCTATGCTATTGAACACCAGTTGACCCAGGAGAGAGAAAGGCAGGGGGGTCTACAATACCCAGCCTTTGGTTAGTGGGTCAGCAGTATCCTCCAAGGCTATAAGATGTAAGGCCATTCTGCGTCTTGGCACATGCTGCTGAGGAGGTCAGGATCTTCCTTCCTTGTGACGGGTCACATATGCCAGTGATGGCAACTCCATTCTAGAACTACCAATTACATTCTCAGTCCCAACAGGTAGATACACGGCTCCAGAGAACCCATTCCCCTATTCAAAACCACCATTCAATTGATACTTACTTCTCAGTAAATGACAGAGGAAGAAAACACTTGTCACTAAAAATGGAGGAAACAAAAGAAAGGTTTAAAACACTACGAAACTTAAATCCAGATACACATCTCACAACCTCAACATATGACTTACTCTGGGAAAAAAAGAAAGGCATGTATTTCAGGCACCTGGAGCTATTTCTCAGAATTTTAGCACAACGGCTACCCTTAGGATTACCATTGGCTCAAACAATCTTTGGAAAATATTCCACAAAATATTAATGCTTCTTAGGGCTGCTGAGCCAACTTCACAAATGAGTTAAAACCCTGAAAATTAAGTCAGTCACAAAGCATCACTTAAATCTATCGTCATTTAAATCATGTCAAGGGTCAAAGCCAAGTATCTTTCAGTTATGGAGTAAAGCGATGTAAGAATTTTTACTTTCAAATTCTACATGTTTGTGTAGAATGTGATACAGATTAGTGACTTGTTAAAATAACTAAACTATATAAAACCAACTAGCAAAATTTAGAATAAAGGGACATTGGAATTTTAGATGAAGTACTATTAAGCATTACAGTTGGATTGGAGCTTCTTAGCAAAAAAGACAAAGGGAAAATATATTGGGTTACTTTATTTGTCACTTTCCAACAATAAGAGAAACAAGTTTATCAGGAATTTTTGCCTCATACTAACTTTTAAGAGTTCTTTATCCTGTCAATTGTTATAGAAAGGATGCTTGAAAACACCCAAAACAGACTTTTCAATGGCTGCTTTTCATCCTAGTGGCCTGTCCCCTTGCTATGGAGAAAAGTGTCAGCAAAAGTGATGGAGGAGCAAAGTACAAGGACATTAAACAGTACAGAATGTTGTAACATTTTCATCATTTTCTAATTTTATCTCAAACCATCCTGTGTGGATGGGTAAGACAGTTTGTCAGTGAGAATGCACTGGATTGTAGGAAACAGAAAACTCAATCATAATAGCTTAAATAAGAATTGTTTTTCCTCACACATAACAGGAAGTCCTGAGGTAGAACAAATCCATGCTGGTTAATTTGGCAACTCAACAATATCATCAAAGATATTATCTTTCTATCTTTCTTTCAGCTCTGCTCTCCCCTCCATGTTGGTTTGTCCCTTTAGGCCAGCTCAAGGTTCAAAGATAGCTACTGCCAAATTCAAAGCACCACATGCAGACAACAAACAGAGATAGAAACTACACTTTTCTTCTTTCTTCAAGTGCAAGGAAACTTTTTCCAGAAGTGCCCATACGAGATTTCCCCTAATGTCAAACTGGCCAGACCTGGACCTTTAACTGGCATGAGGAGTGGAATTATCATGATTAGCTTAGACTAATCAAGATGTACCCTCTGACCTCAAGTCCACATGAAAAGTTAACACCTAAATGAAATCAGGGCTCTGCCAGCAAGGATGAGGGGTGAAGTGACAGATTTGTGTTGATATCCACAGAGATGATATCAATCCTGTTTCCCAGCCCACTGATCAAGTCTTCATGGAATGCTTATTCACAACCTGTGCTGTGTGACATAATTTGAGGAATGGGGGTTTATACAAAAGAATTACTGTAGGATGCTCTTGTCTACAAAAGAGACAAGACAAAATAGAGGTACAGAAGTGGAAGGAAACCATGCTATGGGCTTCCTCAGTGAGAATAAGCATACACAATGGCCACGGTGCTATAGACAACTTGGAGTGAGCAATCTCAGAGACATTCCACTGAGGATTTCAGTGACTTAGCTCAAGTAAGATAAATAAATGACAGAACAATCCTTTTCTCCTCCCATGAAATTTTAAAAGCTCCCTCTGATGCCTACCAAAAAGAGAAGCTTTATTTACCTTCAAGGGAGGCAGCCCTTCAAGACAAAAACTACTTGTCTGCATTCGAGATCTTCAATCCTCACTGCTTTCCTTATACTCAAGCATAATTAACAGTCTCTCTGGAATATAGGAACCAGGAAGCAAAAAGAGGCTCTGCCTGGAAGGGGGGATAGGTAAAAGGGAAGAGAGAAAACAGTAGGATGGAATCAGAGAGCACACAGTCCAGGCAGGCTCTTTTCAAAATTCCCAGCAGCCACAACCACCTCTCCATGAGACATTTCTGGAGACCAAGAAGAGGATTTCCCTACCCTGGGCCTATCAGATGACTAGGAGAAACACTATCTCTCAAAAGCCAAGAAATCAATAAAGCTCAGTAGCCAGACTGGCCTGATAAAGACGGAGCAGAAGCTAAATGGGTGTTCACTCTTTTCCCCTTGACATATGTACAGTTTTATTTTTATTCTAGACTTCCTTAAGATGGAAGGAAAAGTAAACAGCACTGAGGCCAGCCCCATGGCCTAATGGTTAAGTTCAGTGTGCTCCACTTTGACAGCCTGGGTTTGCAGCTTCGGATCCCGGGCACATACCTACACCACTCGTAAGTCATGCTGTGGCAGCGACCTGAGTATAAAGTAGAAGACGACTGGCAAAGATATTAACTCAGGGCTAATCTTCCTCATGAAAAAAAAAATAGTAAACAGCACCTGGCACACTAGTAGGCACTCAATAATTTGTTGGATGAATGAAAACAATTCACAAACCACCCCAGAAAAATTTCATCTTCTAAAACTGAAGATATTAAGCTTTCAGCATTATCATTCAAAGCAAATAACATAGACTAGGAAAAATATTTTGCCTAGAAATAAAATACTATATATGAATATTCACATTCACAATAGACTAAAAGTGAAAGTAGGCTCCTTGGCGAGAGAGAATCACAACAGTTAATAAAAGATGACACTCTCTTGACTATGTCAAATGTACATTCCCAGCTACCAACTGTATTCTGCAGAGGCAAATGGCAAGATGCTTAATATTAATAGGGATACACACACAAGCAAGCACACACAAACGCAAACAAAGGATTCAAACTACGACAGCTAGGACAAACAGAACCTTGCGACGCCATTAGTCACATTTATAGGGTGCTCTAATCCAAGCAGAAGCACTACCCGAAGCTCAGTGTACTGAAGGGATTTACAGTCAACAGCTGTGGTTTCAAGGCCCAGCTCTATCGTCTAAAGCAGGTCACTCAATATAAGCCTCAAATTTTTTAATTCATAAATTAGAGACAATAAGTACTTGCCCTGATAATCCACAGCCTTGTGGGAGACTAAAGAGATCTTCTGGATAAAAAATCAACACTAACTATATAAAACAATCCTTGACTGCAAGGGGCTACTCTTACTTAAGATATGCTCAGTACTGCTCAATCCGCAAACCAAAAGACAATAGTTTACCAAACTCCCAGGCTGTGCTCTCCAGTGTTCACAGAATTCTCCCTAAATAATTATAGCTGGAGGCCCTGATGCAACTTGGGCTAAATATAAAGAAAAAAAGAAAGAAAGAAGAATAAAAAGAGGCCCTAATTCCCCTTAACAAATCAGTTATTTGCGTTTAAGAGCAAAACACGGCCCACAACACTAGTAAGGACTTAAAGAGGTAATAAAAGGCACTACATGTACTACTCTTTTACCTGACAATTTATGAAGTACAGAGCAAACCTCTGTTGCACACAAGCAAGCACACACAAACGCAAACAAAGGATTGTGCAAACCTCTGTTGATCTTAACCAAAGATCAGTTTTATGCCTCCAAGTGTTTCAGAGCTGGGTGTCTTCCTCCTCCCTAAAATAATAAAAATATCTGCTTGTGGACCTGTTCCCTCATGGACCACAGAAGGGAAAAGGCTCAGAGATTAAGTAAAGATGACCAGCTGGTAAATCTGGGTTCAATTCCACTATTTTAGTCATCCAAAACAAGTGGGAGAGGGGTGGTATTGAGCATCTCATATATGCCTGGCGCTAGGTTGGCTGCAGAAGATTCAGAGTTCCAGAAGACACCATTACTACCCTCTGAACTGCTATTCAAGTACAACTGTACCACTCCATAGTCAAAATGGGCACCGCAATGGAAGACAACAGGGTTACTGCCACGAAAAACTAGAACTGCTCTCATTCCACTGGTTCTTCCATCATAAGGGACTCCTTTCACATTAGTGGTTCTTCTTCTATTTAGACACTAGAGTCACTTAGGGAATTCTTTAACAACACCAATGTCCAGGCCCCACACGAGAGCAACTATGCAATATCTGGAATTGTGGGCCAGGAGTTGGAATTTTTTAAACGCTCCACAAGTGATCCTAATATGAACCCAGAGTTGAGAACCACTGTTTTGGGTCCTTCTGTCTCAGGAAGGTTTCTCTTATAGTGACAGATGGCAGTAATCCACTTAACAGAAGAAGTCTAAAATTGTTAAAAGGACATGTGGCCTCATTCTTGTGGATTACAAAAATTAAAAAGAGAACTGCCTAAAGCCTAAAGACAGCTCTATCTACTGGGTAAAGAGAGGAATTTCTTTCTAGAGTAGCTCAGGAACTGTGTCAGTAAACATATTTCCTGAATTTAAGTTCCTATCCACATAAAATCACCAGTGAAAGGGAGAGACCAGAGTGTAGCAAAAGTATTTTCTGCTTAAGGCTCAATCTCATCAACTTTTCTTTTTTTAAAATAGCCAAGAAAAGTCTCATTTCATACTTTCTAAAATAGATGCAGCCTTCATTGTCCACCAAAGCAGATCAGGAAATATACAGATACATAAGTAGTTGCAAAGCTCAATTTCACCAGTAACTACCTCAAACTTATAAAGTCAAGTCAGAGTGACTGACTCCGGAAGTGCCGAATGTTCACATTCTTATCTAACTGCTCCCTTCCCATGGCCTCACCAAAATGAAGGGAAAGGTGAAGATGTTCATGGAAAAGAAACAGAGACACTCAAGCGGCTGCGTCCAGCAAGGCCAGTTCTCAGAACTGAGGTATTGTGGAGCTGATGGAAAGAGTAGACAGTGCAGCCCAACCAAGATAAGGAGAAAAAATTCCAGTGCTGGTTTCTGTTCCAATAGAATTTATACTTCTGCCACAACAATTTGACCAAAAGGTACCAAGTCCCACAAACAATAATAATGATGATTTATGATATAATTAAATGTCATGATTATTAATGACTAGGATTTATTTACTGTTTATATTTAGTGACTAAGTTAAGCACTCAATACGTATCATATCACTAGATCCTCACAATACCTCTACGAGGTGGGTAGTATTGTCTCTATTTTACAGATGAAAAAAAACTGAGGCAAAGAGACATAAGGTCTTGGTCAAAATCACAAAACTAGGATTTGAAGTCAGGCTCTCTCTTTAGAACACAGAATTCTCAATTTTTCTCAAAGTACCTAACACAATCACCTCAATATTCATCACAGCCATTTCTCTTTGCCATTGTTCATCTGAAACACTTACATTTTTCCCTGTGTAACTGAGAACTTCCTACATTTTTTCCACCTAGCAATCATAAATGTCCCTAGTATTTAATAATCATAAATGTCCCTAGTATTTAATAAGTATTTCCTTTAATGTGCAGGTAAGAAGTCAATGTCATGCTACAGTGTGACATGAGCTGAGTATGAGCTGAAGTGATCCCCAATGTAAGCAAAACTTGTTGATAACGTGGCCTGACACTGCAAAATGAGTTTGATATGTTAGTTGCCCCTAATAAAAACAGCAGTCAGTTAAGTACACAAACTAGTAAACTGAGAAGACTTGTAGTAACAGCAGAGCTAATGTACTAATTTGCTGATAGACTATGTTGATTGACTTTGGCTGCTGTGAGACATATGTTTAGGCATCTTTTCATCGCTGCTGCTGACATACAGTTCAACAAGCAGGCTCCTTTCAAGGGTTCCTTACCTAAACAAATTCCTCATGCCTCCATGAGAGTCTACATTGAGTGGAGTTCAGATTTAATGAGGCATGCAGGCTTATCCCACTGCTAGCCAACTACTGTCCTGCACAATTTAATTGAGAGGTGTAATCTGACACCCAACAGTGTATCTACAGCTTCTATTCAGGAAAGGGGAGCAAGGCAGATGGAGTCGCACTTCACACCTGGGAAGGTAAGGAAAGGCAGAGAAGGAAGAGAGTAAAGCTGCTGCAAAGGAGATTCAGGCATGGAGATAGAACAATGACAGTTTTATAGTTCTGCCTATCTCCTAACTCTGCTAAAGTACCAATACACTTGCTAGGAAGTGGACATAAAAAACAAATAGCTTAGGTGAGACAACTCAAGATTCCCGGTTTAGCAGTAATCTTTCCTCTCCCCTTCTCCCTATATTCCATTTCGTACATATTTTTTTGTCCTTTACAGAATGTGGGGACCTTTGAAGTTAGATGGCTGAAGCAATAAACAGGATCCATGTTCTAAAATTGCAAACTTCGGCACCAAATCACAACAGGAATAGGAGCCATATGTATGTTCTGATGGGACCAGGATTCAAGGAATTTCCTTGGCAGACGTTGGATCAAAGAATCCATTCTCAACTCTGATTAGTGGATCACTGGTCAACAAAGAAAACAGCACAGCCCTTGTGTCCACCTTTGGGTGGGACAAGATTCCATCTGTCCTGTGCTGAAACTCTTTCAGATATAGTTTCACCAAAGGAACTTTAATGTCCTATGCTGTTGTTTCCCTATCTCTTAACACCAACTCCCAGCAGACAAGACTTGTGCCAAGACCAACAATTGCCCAATTTCTAAACAAAATAAATCATTCTATTTGCCAAAGTTTAGAATCTAGAGCAGAAAGGGTACAGGCTTTGCAGGCAGATGGATCTGAGTCAAATCTTGAGTCTACCACTTCCTAGTTACATAGCCTTTGTACCTTTGGTAAAAATCAATCTCCATAACATTAAAATGGTGATGATTAAGATCTACCAGTGACAGTGGTAAGGAGTTTATTAAACCACCTATGGAAGACATCAGCACAAGGCTGGTCCCTTGTACTTTCCTTCCACTTTCAACCACCATACCCCTAGGCTGCTCACACCACCATTTTTCTAGAACTGCACTAATTCAAACCCTTGCCATCTCTCACTATTACAATTAGAATAACCTCCTAACCCATCTACTTGCCCCCAGTCACTGATTCTCCTCTGATTAGATTCACAAAATATAATTCTAATCTTCTTATTTCCCTGTTTAATAACTTTCAGTGGCTCCTTTCTGCCTTTAAATGAAAACAAAAACTTAACAGACTTACATTTATATTTCCTCACATCCGCACCCCTCTGGATCCAACCCCACCCCCAAAGTTAGATCCCAGATCCCTCTCTCCAGCATACGCAAAGCACTTTACCAATCCTGAGCACTTTACCCTTATAGGCGGCTACTCCCTTTTCACACACAATTACCCCTACTTTTCATGAGTACCACAGGCCTCCTACTTTTAAAGTGGTAGCCTTAGACAAACAAAATCCTCCTCTTGAGAGCCTCACTTTATTAAGCCTCTCCAGGTGCAAGATCTCTGGCCTCAGTTAACTGCACCCCTGCCAGAGGTGATAAAAGAGATGAACTCACACTACAATTTAGCTTGTGAGGAACAATTTTTTCTTCTTCACAAAACTGCTTAAGTTCTGTACTTGACTTTACATTTATTTTTCTTGGCTAGAGGTTGAGTTCACGTTCTCCCTATACTTAACACTAAGCTCTTTGAAGAAACAGAACCCTCACCATCATATTTGCACTCATTTAGGTTTCTCTTCCTCTTTCTCTCCTATTCATTCCTCAAAACCTGGCTCAATATTCCCTCTCTCAGGAAATATTGCCTTGATGATCCACTGTTTCCTCCTTCCTCTGACCCATGCCACACACAACTGACAGTTCAGTTTAGCATCCTGCTGTAGAGCATTCTATTCCCTCCTTTTCTGTGCCCCATAAGCCAGCAGTCCTTAATTCCATGTGCCTTGTTCACTAATTTATCCCCTTGGAAGTGCTCAACCTAAAGCAGAGGTTCTTAAACTTTAGCATAAATCTGAATCACCTGCAGAGTTTGTGAAACAGACTGCTGGCCCCACCCTCCAGAGTCCCTAATTTTTTCGTTCTGGGATGAGGCCTGAGAATCTGCACTTCTAACAAGTTCCCAGAGGATGATGACGCTACTTGTCTGGGGACCACACTTGTAGAACTACTGATCTAAACTTCTCTTTCCTCAACTAAATGGAACGTACCTTGGGAGCCTGGAACTCATACTTCTTTTGTATTTCACAAAGCTAGGCACAGAGCAGGTGTTTGATAAATATCTCTATCGACTGGCTGATCACTTTTGTATCTCTCATTCCCTCGTGCCACTCAAGTAGGGTTTCTCCTCTCTACCTACAGCACACTCCATTGTGGAGTGCCAGTGTAGAACCAGCTCTGTATTAATCCCGTGTTTATATTACTTCCAAGCAGTACCGTTTGATTGGAGCAGGGCAGAGGAGAGCACACCTCATAAACTCCATGAAATGCAGCAGCAATTAACCTCGTGGGACAAGAAACTAAGTCTTAGGTAGAACAGCCTCCTTTGATAAATATGGGTCCTATACACCTCAAGATTGGCTCATACTTTAGTTATAATAAAGTTAATTCAGTTATAATAAAGCTCTCTGAAGATGCCTGTTTCTTGGCAACTTCCTCCATATGCCTGCTATCCTGGGTGCACCACGAACCAGGCAACTAATAGCTTACACAGGCAGCCTAACATACGTGTCAGTTCACAGAAATCTGATTGTTTCCTTTAGGAACAATTAAGCAACAGCATCCGGGGAAGATACAGGTTGACAGAGTGCCTAGAATTTCCTGAAGAAATGTTTAAAGAAGCGCTGAAGATGGAAGGCAATTAACTATGCCTTTGCAGCACTTAATCATACCTTTTTACTAAAGTCAGTGAAACTGAGCTTGGAGACCATTTCTCTGGCTCATTTCCTCAGGCCAGTTTTGGAAATGGGAAGAAAGGGTTCTGAGAAGATGGCAATAATGCCAAGAAAAGTTCCTTGATTTAGATCAAAATTTTCATTTCTACTTTAAAAAAAAAACCTCAATATCACTGCTTGGGTTTATTTAATGTACTACCCCACTCCCTTACATTCAAAAGTCATTTCCCTTAAAAGCCACTTAATTAAGCACAAAAGGTGCCCTTGGGGGATCCCACTGTACAGTTCCCAAAGAACTTGGGCACAATGAAGCTCTCTGCTTCTGTCTTTGGTAAGACCTGCCCCTTGCTGGCAGATCAGTCATTGCCAGAGAAAACTAAGGATAGGGACACTTTTTCCCTACTCAACAAAAATTCACAATCTACTTACTGAACACAATCAAATTTTACAAGGCACTGAAGTGATAACCCCCAAGCAGAGAGCCCATGAGGCGATAAAGATCTTATAAACACAAAGGTCACACACCCAGGTGTTTACGAGCACAGATGATGTTTATGGCTATCCACTCAGCTAGGAATCTGCTTTCAACCTTACTCTCTCTTCTTTATCGCTAGCACATTATTATTATCCTCCCATTATTTTGGGAAAATCCAAAGCAAAGAGTACTATAAAAGAGCTTTATGAGACTGTTGAGCTGAATCAGTATGCCAGAAACAAATCAATGTTTTGAAGAATTCTGAATACAATTATAGGCAAACAATAGTCCAATGTGTCTGGTAATCCCCCTCCAAATCATTATTGCATAGATTAAAAGATTACAGATATTCCTCTGTGCTTCTCAATATTAAGAGTGATATAAAGCACATTTAATAAACCCAAACTGCCACAGCCCTAAGTTGGATTATGGGTCTAGTTCTTCATAAACTGACATGTACATGCAGACTCAGTTTAATAATATACAATCTCAGGTCAATCAAAATCTACCCTCACCAGCTCTCTATTTATTATCACTTTTGCCACAACCTACACCCAATCAGATGCTGTCCTAAAACTCTCTTGGCTGGCAGCTGCACAAAAATCTGCACAGCATCAGCATAACAAGTGACAGGTCTCCTCATCAATTACAACTCTGAAGGAAAGACAGCTTCAGCAGGGACATAACCCCACAGTCACACACCACCTTAGTTTCTGACGGACCGTCAGATCAGAAAGGAAGCTGTCATCAATGGAGAAAAAGAACCCAGCTCCTCATTAGCCAGAGTTTTCTTTTCTTTCCTTTTTTTTCAACATACATCAAGGAATAATCATGGGCCAACTCAACTCTGACAGCTCCCTATGTAAATGACATTTAAACGCAGGCAAACAGCTCACAAACAAAGAGGCTGCAGCTAGGTTGCTGCTCACACAGATCCACTCAGACCTAGTGTCCATGCTATGGGTCTCTCTAGGTTTTCTCTCCTGCCAAACAACCAGAAACATCACGATGAACACAGAGATGTTATTACAGGGCTTCACTGAGGGTAGAGATGGGCTGTGTGCCTCCTGTTGGGGTCCAGAGGCAGGTTATCCTGCAGAAGTGGAATAGCACCTCCCTCCTCAACCACCCACATCGCCAGGCAGGACTCTCTCTCTCCAGCCAGGCCAAGCCAGCTTGTGGTTTAAGTCTCATAACTCCACCTCCGTTCAGGCTCTCCACCATTTTGTGGCTCTTAATGCAAATTCTAAGTTCTTTCAGGTCCAACTCAAGGTCCACTTCCCCCACAAAGTCCATACCATTCACCAAACTCACAAGAACCTACTCACATCTTATTTCCTGTGGCACTCACACAGTACACTGCACATCAGAGCATTGCAATCTATTTTGCTCTAGATAGTCCTCAATTGTTAAATACAGGTCTTATTTCCCCACATGACCACTTAGGTTCCCTTAGCCAGACATATCTTATTTCTCCTTCCTCCCTCACACAAGGTGTATACAAAGTGCCCACAAGATCTGGTACATTAAATACTGTCTTCAGCAAGTAATGAATAAGATAGGAATGTTACCAATACAGGGTTGGAAGCAATAAGATGAGCTCCTAGAGAGGTAGCTTCTTGGCAATTAATAGCATAAATGTTCTTTCCCCAAGCTTCTCCAGCACCCTGCTATATTTTAGTTATCGACTGACCATAAATTTATTGATTTTGTATTTTCATATTTGCTTCTCACATCAGAACTAGTGATTCTCAATAGCACAGATGCATCCTAGTTTGTCTCCCTAGCGATGGACCAGAGTGAGCAGATGATGAGGAAGATGATGATAAAGAAGAAGGGCAAACATTTATAATTTACTATGTACAAAGCACTTCACCACAACCCTTTTTAATCACTTCACAACAGCCTTACTAGATAGGTTCTATTACTGTCATTTTATTGATAAGGGAACTAAGGCTCATTACCTGAGGTCACAAAGCTATCTAGCTTCAAAGCCCATGCCAATCAAGTATCTCCTGAACAAATGAGTGAATGACATACTTTGAGCAGGAAGGTAACTGCAGTATAAAGAAGCAGTGAATTTGGAATCAAGATGTCCCAGTCTAGAATCTTGGCTCTGTCACGTACTGGATAGGAGACCATAGCTGATTCATAACCTCTATGGCCCTGATTTTTTTATCTACAAAAAGAATGGGGATAATAAAACCTATCTTGTAATTCTGATGTGAAGAGCAAATACTAGTGAAAGCTCTTGGTAAACTGCAAAGCACCCTCCAGTTATCAGTCAACTGGGCCAAAAGTGAGCCCTTTATCAAGATCCAAGATTTGTACCATAAGACTTGTGATACTCAACAGAATGAAGCAAAGAGGCACAGCCGACAGCAGCAGGGAATGCCATGCACAGAACGTAGGAGCACACAACAACGTGGAAAAGCTACTCGTGTGAAGTTGTCCTTCATTTCCAGCAGTCAACCTATACCGCTCCAAATAAGTTTCAGTTCCATCCTACCCAAAAATCTGATCTTAGCCAGAATAACTGAGTTGAACACATAAAGGAAAGTACTGACCCCAAACTGACTTAATCTGTTAATATTCTTCCAGTCTGTCTGGGGAGGGCAAAATGTGTGTAGTTATTTTCATTCCAGGGGCTGATGCAATGATCTGAATTCCACTGGAATGAGTGGAATTCAAACGAATTAATATATGATAAAGTAGTCAGTACCATGCCTAAAACATGGATGACCAAAAAAATGTTTCCTTTCTCTCTTTAATGATCATCAGGAAATAAAGCTTTGAGATGTCAGAAATGTTTGGATCTATGTTACCTGCCTCCCAAGGAGAAAACTTGCCCCCACAGTTAAGTTTTACTTAGAAACTGATGTGTCTCCATACCCAAACCTAAGCATCATTTCTAGCCTCTGTAGTACTTGGATTTCAGTAGCAAAAGGCTTGGCCTGTTTTCCCACTAGGAAATCGTGCAGCGGACATGACCTCTGTTGGCTGGATTCAGATTGACAGTCACCCAAGTCCAAACACAAATTACTGCCTCCAAAAGGAAGTTATTTACTGATAGGGGCCTCTTTGAGTAAACAGTGTGAAAAACAGTCAGGGATGGCTCTGTTGTCTTTCACTTACATGTAGAACACATACACAGCTGAAATGTATAGGTCATTATCCCAATTTTCATTTAAGCATTAAAAAAAATAATCACAAAGAGGTCTGGAGAAGATGTAAAACAAAGCAAAGCATTTCCTCCAACATACTAAAAACTGTTTCTCCTGATCTTATTTCTTTACAATAAAAAGATCTATCATCCCAAGGACGACTTTCAGACTGGTGCTTCAAATGCCTTGATCCTTTCACCTTGACAACTTTCTCCCTTATCAAACTCCCTCTCAAGGATGTTTCACCAAGTCCATGGGAGAAAACTCCCTAATTGCAATAAAAAGAGGTATGTTAGACTGCATGTAAGATGCAGGGTAAAGGGAAATAGACCCATTCCCTTTCAGAAGACATATCCATTTTCTAGCTACAGAGGAAGCCAAATCGCCTACATAGATGGAATATGGAAATCTTTGATACCTTATTACATCTTGGCATATCATTTGATTATTCTACAAGTTGGCAGCTTAAAACCAAGTCAGAAGACTCGCTGTAAGTGTCTTTATGGCAAAGCCAGGGCAATTTGCAACAGAGGTATCACAATTTAAAAAAAGTAAATTTTAACTGAAAAATAATTAGCTTCTCTCTCCATCTCTAAAAGGGGACCAAGCTTAACAAAAGAATGCCTATTATTCTTTAAGAAAGGAACTGCTGCCTTTCATTAAGATGCCATGAATGCTTTTCCTGTTGGCCACAACACTGTCAAGGGCGACGCATTCTTGGCAAACCCTGCAGCATAAAGAGGGCAGCCCCTTCTCTGCAAGCACCAGCCCCCGGACATCTCCAGAGTGCATGCGCTACTCCCCCTATGCCACTGGGCACACACTAAACACACATAAAGTTCCTGCAGATTTTTCCAACTGTCAATTGAACCCCCAAGTGCACATTCACTGTGCAGGCTGAAAGCACGGCTGTAGGTAACAAAGAAGACATGGCTCCTATTCTTTGGAGCTCTATTCAGTACACTGGGTTAGAGCAGCTCCAGACTGTGCAGAGCTCTCTGCTTCAGAGGTCCTTACCCGGGTGGCCTGGCTGGGAGTTGGCCAGCAGGAGGGGTCCACACAATGGGTCCACATCACACAGACATCCTGCCAGCCAGACACTTTTCTCTCCGGCCTGGCCCAACCTTGTCCACAAAGCACTTCTGTGAATACATCTCCCAGCTTTTGCTGACAATCTATCTTCTTTCTTACTCTCACTTTCTCACTCCAAACTGCCAGAGGAGAAACTCAGAGGAAGTAATGGGTGAGGGCAGAAGCATCACCATTTCCTATAATGAACATAGGAAAACCAATGACGTGGTTCAGCTTTTTACAACATTTGTATAGTATTTACAAGGTGGACCAGGGGGGTTAAAATGTATGGTGCCAAGAAAATGTTAAAGCAACAAAAAGGATGACTCCCTAAAACTGCAGAATCTTTAAACCAGAAATTTACAATGGGTTTTTCTTGGCAAGGAGAGCCTTAATGGAATAATGGTGAAATTGTACTTACTCTGAGGATGTAAATGGAAATACCACACTTGCTGGAACAGCCCAAAGTCTCAATTGCCCTGGACTCAATTGCCATTTTCATAAATGCAGTCCCTGTTGAACCACAGCAGGACTATGAACAGCCCCTTGCCCAGCTACTGACTTCGTCTGTTTACCAAAATCCGTACGTGCCCACAGAGCTGCCCCAGCTGACATCCAAAGTTTGAGAAGTGTCTAAGTCTGGTGATTAAAAGTAAGAAGGCCTGGACATCTATTAAGGCCTACCATATGTCAATCACAGGGCGAGGTACTTTAAATATATTCACAACTACTCACAGGTACTTGAGAATTACAGACCAGATTCAAACCATTTTTAGATACTCCCCTTATCCCATATAACATGACTCTACAACCAGGAAGTAGGATGTGTGAGAATTAGTAACTGGGAAGCCTCTACTACGTGCACCAGACACGATGCCAGGCACTTTACAGACATTATCTGACTTACTCTTCATAATGATCCCATGCAGTAGGCATCATCTCATTTATCGTAGAGAAACCTAGGTTTAGAAAAGCTATGTAATTTTCCCAAGATGGAACATCTATCAGACAGAGGGGGGTGGACAAATCCAGCAGAGTCTGACCTGACACCTGACTGCAGAGCCACTGTCCTTCTAGACCACACTCTCTCTCTTTCTCTTTCCAAGTCGGCTAGAATCTCTGGCCAATGCTTACTCACACTTCCAACGAAGGCTTCCTACGTACTTGCCATATGACAAGCATTGTTCTAACATCAGAAACTCAGGTGGACAGGATCTCCCCAACAAAGTGACACTTAAGTAGAGGCTGAATGAAGTAAGAGTACAAGCAATGTGTACAAATGGGAACAGAATGTTCCAGTCTAAGAGAACAATAATGCAAAGGCTCTGAGACTGAGAATTCTCAGCTGACTCCAAGAACAGTAAATTAGCTCAAGGGTCAGAGAGGATTGATATAAGGGATAGCAGGAGATGAGGTGGGAGATAGCAGGCTCCAGACCATGCAGTATGTTGTAGGCCATATTAAGCACAGTCTTTGAACTGCATTCTTAGTGAAATGGGAGACTAGCTGGTGGATTCTGAACTAAGGAGTAGTATGATCTAACATACATTTTAAAAAGGCCACTCAGGGAGCCAAGCCCATGGCATAGTGGTTAAGTTTGGCACATTCCACTTCGGATCTTGGGCATGGACCTATACCACTCATCAGCCATGCTGTGGCAGTAACCCACATATAAAGTGGAGCAAGACTGGCACAGAGGTTAGCTCAGGGCTAATCTTCCTCAAGCAAAAAAATAGAGGAGGATTGGCAACAGATGTTAGCTCAGGGCTAATCTTCCTCAGGAAACAAAAACAAACAAACAAAAAAAGTCACTCAGGCTGCTGAGCGAAGAACACTCTCCAGGCAGGCAGAGGTAGAAGCAGAAATCAGCTGGGAAGCTACTGGCAATCCAGGCAAAAGATGATGGGAGTTATGGGAGTTCAGCCCAGGGAGGTGACAATGGAGATGATGAAAAGTGGCTTGGTTCTTTTCCATCTGGTTTTAGCCCTCAGTGACTGACAAAATAATTCCTACTCTATCCTCAAAGCAATCTGGATCTAGAACTCTAGAGTTAAACAGAGCCAGGCAGAAATTCAAATGGGCATCAGTAAACAAAATCCAGCGGAAAGTTGTAGCCCACAGAAATAGACTCGCTGAGGGCATCCTTGAGCCAATTTAGACCCAGCACTTAGAAGACTATGTTTAGGTAAGTGCAGCAGAAAGACAAATTTCACAGTGCCACCTTCTAGGTGACACTTTCTGCCCTCTAGGTATGGCCATCATCTTCAGCAATACTAGTGCCCAAATTTATCATGCAGTGCAATCAATTCAGCATCAGGTCTGGTAGAAGCTGAGAGGAACCCACAGATTTGTGCTGCATGGAAAATGTAATCCCCTACTCCTACCTCGCCAATTGCAAGAAGTGTTTTTAAACATAATATCACTTGTTGTTTGCTGGTGTCTTTTATTTTTCCTCCCAGAAATACCCTAATTATCATGCTGGAGAGTTGGGGAAAGATAGCTTTTATGTGGTTTTATCTCCCAAATGCAGTATTGTCATGGGTTTATTTATTTCTGTTTTTACAGTAACACGATGCTCTCCTGTAATTGCGACTATTACGGAGAGGGCTGGCATGTGTTTTCCACAAGATTAAAGGCAATTTCTGCTTTCAAAGCCACTATTGCTTCTTGGAAAACTCCCTTCCTGTGCTAAACTAAATCCGCTAAGCCAAAACTCTACATTCACCTGGTCTGCATTACAAACAGCATTGCAAACAGGACTAAGAGAGAGAATTTCATTCATGCATTGATTCAAGCAATATTTACTAAACCCCTACAGCACCAGGGACTGTGGGGGTGGGAACATATAGCACAAAATAAAACAACAATCTTTGCCCCCCAGAGGCTCTGAATCCAGAGGGGGAAACACACAGAAATGACTATGCTACAAGGCAGACTGTGATAAGAGCTATAATAGAAGTTAAACAACATGCACTGGGAGAACAGGGAATGAAGCATTGATCCCACCTGGTGGGGTGGGGTGGTTTGGGGAAAAGCTATGATGTGAATGGGACTTTCAAGTCCAATGGGCCTCGGAAAGGTATCACCAAGAGCAGGCACAGGAAGGCCAAAGGCACAGGAGAGGCAAAAAGATAAGCTGTGATTAACTGAAACATCACCTGAAGGGCTTTGAGTCAGAAGGATAATTACTATTTTGAGGAGAAGGGACTTGAAGATGATAGGAGTACAAATAAGATCAGAGAGTAGGGCTTGGAGCCAGTCTATGAAGACCCTTCCTTGACTGAAGACTTTGGATTCGGATATTCAGGGGACACTGTTAGAACCACTTCGGGTGTCCAAGTAAGAAAAAACAAGACTGTGATGTGTCGATTACATGCCAGACATATGCTAGGTATCCACGTGTCTCTTAAACCTCACAGTGATGCAACAGGGTAGCCATTATGAACCCAAGATCACAGATGGGAAAACCCAGTATTAGGTCAAGTTTTAATCTCTCCTAGATTTCAATCAATTCTTCCCGAATCCATGAATCCATTTTAAATATTCTTCCCATGAGGCCTTCCAGATTTCTCTTTCACAAAGGTACTCAGTCAACAGTGTGAATAGTGGGGAGTAAAAACACTCTGGCCAGAGAATCACTGAGAAAGTTGAGCTCGTCTCAAACTAGAGATGCAGAAGGTATGAAGGGAAATATTAGAGACACTTCCAGGATGTGTGACTCTCTCTAACTTAGCAACCTCCATCTCTAGAGGGTATATGCTTCAGCACTGATTTATGTAAATATAAAAATGTTGCTTTCAAAAATGTTTTTTAAACACGCTGTAAATTGTAGGATTAGCAGTATAATACTGTCACCTTATTTCAATATACTGTCTAGTCCTCAAAAGTTCTCAAAAAATAGTATTTGAGTTAATTCCAGAGACAAACTCATTTTACAGATGAACTAGCAAAGGCTCAGAAAGTAGTGGCTCACCCAAGACCAGGCTGTCAGTTTCTTTTGAATCCCAGCCCACCACCATTTTTGTCTACCCCGCAAGGAATGATGTTAAGTCATATCCTAATGGAGGAAAGATCACACGGAAACAGATAACCCTTTTTCAATCTAATCCTCCACCTTCTTCTTCTATGTCTCTTAAAATTCTTCTTCTCTACCTCAGTGCCACTACTAGCCCAAATCAGACTCTGAACTTCTCGCGATCAGCCCTCTCAGAAGAGACTTAGGCTCAGGGAGGAAAGGACTTCTCCTTTATTAAACAGCTACTATGTGCCAGGGGGCTTTCCATACATCATTAATAACAGCAACAGCAATATTTATTGTCTTTACTATGGGCTAGGCGCTGTGCTAAGTAAGCATCTTAAATGTTACCACAGCTAATCTTTACAAGAATCATGTAAGGCTAGTAGGTTATTTTTGTAGAAGAGGAATCTGAGGTTCAAAAATGTTCAGTTAGTTTGCTCAAGATGACACAATTAGTAAGTCATAGAACTAGGGCTTGAATCAAAGTCTACTGCACTTGGAGGCCAGTATCCTTAGCCACTCTTATGTAGCAGCAAAGAGGTGGGCATACTGGGGGCACACGGAGTGGAGAGTGTGTGGAAAAGCAGCAACAGGGAAGCAGAGTCAGACAAGGGTCAGATTATGACTTACCTCTTCAGTCGTGCTAGGGAGTGCAGGCTTTATCTGGATGTTGACCATCAGCCATAGCTTTTTAAGTAGGTCAGTGACCTGGTCAAGTTTGGATATTTTAGGAAAATCCACTCTGGTTTCAATGTACAAAATTGATTGTATTGGGGCAAAGGCAAGCCTGAAGACAGACAGAGGGGTTAGGAGGTTTCATATTACTCTTAACAAACAGCCAATGAGGGCAGTGTGAACCAGGGTGCTTTCTAGGTATTCAATAAATATTTGTTAATTGCAGTATTGATTGGTTACAAGCAGAATAATCTGTTGTACCTATTGGGGCATGTCAGCTCTATCATATGGCCGTTCCAGTGTGTGATCACAGAATCTGGGTGCAATGCTCTCTTAGGCTGAAAAGGCAACCTTATGTTACTTCCTCTATGGGGTTTTCATCCCTTAATTGTGTCCTTCTACTAATCAAGGAATTTCAGATGAAATGTGAAACCCAGGTTCTGAGCATCTGTATTATCTGCCTTCTTTCATTGGGGGCACAGTGGGTAAGTGGATGGGTGGTTGATGGATAGATCTGAAGAGGAGTTATGTATTTCCATGACGTGCATCCTTCTCTCTGAAATAACCAACTGCATTCCTTAAAGTCAAGGATTCAGAAGACTAGGAGGTAATGTGCAGGGGGAGGTAAGGAAATGATGGCTAGGATGGAGAAGGGGGCCTGATTGCCCACCAAAAGCCTTTAACATCCAACAGGAAGTGATGTCCAGGTTAGAGGGGCTCCAGAAGCCACTCAACGGTTCTTTGCAAACTCCTGGTTTGTACCCCTCATCTTTCCTAACGGAAAGGAGCTGCAGAAGCCAATGAGCCAAAGAGGATCATCAGAATTTACCCAGCTCACCCTGGATCTTGAGACAAACACCTCATGATATCCTTTTGCCTTGCCTTGCCTAGACATGTACTCAATTTCATTGTAACTGTGAGCTAAAGTTCCTACTCTGGCTATATATACTGAGGGTAGCTGCTCAGACTCCACAGGCTAAACCATAAGTGGGGCTCATCTGGCTGGCTGGCTGGCGGGCTGAGCAACAGAAGAAAAGCTAAAGGCCTATCTAGCTAAACTGAAATCTAAGGAAATCGTTTACTATATTGTCTAGTTAGCACCTGATTTAGTGCCTAAGCATAAATCTCAAACATTTAGAATACGCACTATATGAAAAACAGTTCTGGCTTCTTAAATAAACCAGGATAGTGCAATATAGTATTCATTTACTTCCAGGTAGAATCACTCAACAAATATCACCTGAACACTCAGTGATTCTGTATTTTAAGTGTGCACAGAAATCATTTGAGGGAATTTGTTTAAAACGCAAATTACCACATGCAGAGAGTCTAATTTAGGAGGTATGGAGTCAGGCCTAGTATGATGGTTAAAATACGTCCACAAATTTTTTAATACTCCTCCCTTCCAACAGCAGAACCTAATTCTCCTCCCCTACAGTGTAGGCTGTACTTAGTGACTTGCTTCTGACAAATAGAATGTGGAAGAAGTGACAGTTATGACTTGCAAGATTAGGTCATTTGTCTCTCTTAAATCATTCACTCTGGGGAAACCAGCTATCATGTCAAGAGGTCACTATGGAGAGGTTCACGTGGCAAGAAGCCAAGGCCTCCTGCCAAAGCCATGTGAGTATGCCGTCTTGGAAGTGGATCCTACAGCCTTAGTCAATCCTTCAGATGACAGTAGTCCCAGCCAACATCTTGATTGCAATCTCATGAAAGAACCTGAACAAGAACTTCCCCAAAATTCACCCACAGAAACTGTGAAATAGTTATTAAATATTTGCTGTTTTAAAATGGCAAGTTTTGAGATAATCTGTTACACAGCCATAGATAATTACGATACACAGAAATCAGCATTTTAAATCTCAACCTTGGTGATTTACGAAACATAATTAAATATCCATAGTGACAGAATCCAGATGTTTTCAATTTCATATGATCTTCTTTGCTAAAATGAGGACAACAACTAAAAAGAAATTAGACTAGGCTTGTCTTATTTGAGCCAGCCCTGGTGGTCTGGTGGTTAACATTTGGGGCTTTCATCGCCACAGCCTGGATTCCTTTCCTGGTCAGGGAACCACACCACCCGTCTGTCGTTGTCATACTGTGGCAGCTGCATGCTGCTGTGATACAGAAAGCTATGCCACGAGTATTTCAAACACCAGCAGAGTTACCCACTAGTGGACATGTTTCAGCAGAGATTCTAGACTAACAGACTAGCAAGAAGGCCCTGGCCACCAACTTCTGAAAAACTTGGCCATGAAAATCCTGTGCATAGCAGTGGAGGATTATCTGATATAGCACTGGAGGGTGAGAGGATGGCACAAAAAGACCAGGCAGGGTTCTGCTCTGCTGTATACTGGGTAGCTAGGAGTCAGAATTGGCTCAGCGGCACTAACAACATCATTTATTTGAGCTCATTAGACTTAAGATTCATTTCATTTCCATAAAACCTCTGTGCAACCACTATCCCATCTAGGCTTTAGGGAGGCAACATGAAGTCCAGAAAACTAAACATTACAAGAGCAAGTTAGCCATTACTTACTATTAATATTTTAAATTTCCAGCTAAAATTTGCACTACTATTATTACAATAGTGTAATAATATTACACAATAAATATTTCCTGATTTAATTTTAAATGCAAAAAGAACAGCTTTCCACAGAAGGGCACAGACTTCTTTTCCTGGGACAAAATATGATGAAGAGTCTGAAAAACAAGAACTTTTATTGTAGTTAAAAGCTATTTATGACAATTCTTTAACTTGGAATGACAAGGAAGGAGGAGACTATGAAGGAGTACAGCAGAGTATGATGGTTAAAGGCAAGGGCTCTGGAATGAAAATGCTTGGGATTAAATCCCATTTACTAGCTGTGTGACCTTGGGCAGACTGCTTAACGTCTACCTCTGTGCCTCAGTTTCCTCAACTACAAAATGAAGACAATAGAACCTAGCTCATAAGACTGTGTAAGAAGTAATGGTTCAACATGCAAAAAGCCTGTAGAACAATACCTCATATGTGAAAGCACTCAATAAATATAAGCTATTATTACATTTCATTTCAACATCATCTCCTACATTAAACTTTTAGATAAATATCCTAAGCACAAGCAAAATTTTGAGTTTTGTCCTCATGATCTTGTCTTTCTCCTGTGGTTTTGAAGCTGGTCAAAGACAACCTTGGTGGAATTATTCAGTCAGGAGAAACAAAACTATCTGTCCTACTGCTGGAATACTATCATCCAATATGAACTTACTGCTCACTGGGGGAATCACATCTACATTTCCAAAGGGAAATAAAAGTTGGCTCTGCTTCTTCTGCTTGTCTCAGGAGGAAAGAGTTCGTTGCTACTGCAATTTTTAGGGTGACTTCCAATGTGAGGTGAACTGATCTAGATTGCTTGGTTCCTTTCTTTACATAGATGTGCAAAAATCTTCCAGAAGAATCTGCATTCACTATATGTCTTTTTCATTTCCTTTTTTCCCCACATACTTTCTTGTCTGTACATTATTTGATATTTTCTCACAGTTGCACCACTCCCATGCACCCTACCATGATCACCTGCCTCACTCAGGATATGAAACCTTTTTTACTCCTCATTGGAATTTTTTTTCTTCTGATCAAGGAACACAAAGTTTGCCTTTTCACATTATTTGTCCCCTTGTTCTGACTATCCCTCACCATGGCAATCTGTTTCAAGTAAATACAATTATCACAAGGAAATTTCTGGACAGGGAGCAGAGGTAAAAGATGATTTCAAAAATGCCAACACTGAGTAAAGCATTTGCCACAAACATAAAGTTGGTATCTTCTGAAAGCCTTGCCACATAACCTCACAGTATCTTTGTAGATTTATCTAACCATTACCAAGGCTGCTACTTACGTCCACAAGGCACTGGGCTAAGGCTGTAAACACTGCCACAGTAGGTCATATTCACAGTCCATCCTCACATCAGCATTCTGCATCTGACAGTCAACTGCACCAAGAAAGAGTTTAAAGGAAGATATAACTGTCCTCCCTCATATAAAAGTTAAAATATCAACTGCTGCACACTCAAGAGACTGAAAGGAAAGCACCTCCCATCTGTGCCATAATTCTTGAACTTGAGATTCTGTGTGCATCAGAATTTCAGGAGGGCTTGTAAAGACACAGATTGCTGGCTTCTCCCCACCCCTTCCCTGCCCCCACCTAGGTCTCCGATTCAGGAAGTCAAGACGGAGCCTTGAAAATCTGCATTTTGAACAAGTGACCAGGTGACAATGACATTGCTAGTTTGAGGATCGCACTTTGAGAACCACTACTCTGTAGTAAAGGGGCAGAACCCAGAGATGCTACAACTCAGGAGATGAGAAATGTAATGACAAAATCAGCATGATTCTTGACCATAACCCAGGTCTACGACCATCCATGTAACTCTTAGCCCATGATCCTACATTTTGGCTCTCAAGAAGGAATAAAACAAACACATCAGAAGAATGATAAAGCAAAGTCTGGGCTAATAAGTACATATGATTTAATTCTTCAGTAAAGGCATTATAGGATTAATTATCATGGCAACTCTACTGTCTTTTAGAAAATAGGGAGAGAAGTGACACTTCAAATCTATCCTAAACTCAGTATTTCAGAGCCACACCAAGAACCAACTGAGGTAATTCTCTGAAATGCTAAAGCAGCCAATAATGAGCTCTAATTCAACATCAAGAGTATTGGAAAGTTTCACACAATGAGGACTGAAAGCTCTGACTCCCCATGAGGGACACCTGCAACAGTGTTGTGGTCTGTGAAAATCCAACTAAACTACTTGTGTGTGCATGCACCTGTATGTTATGGTTTCCACCTCCATCCATCAGAAACACTCCCACTTCCTTCCCTCCTATTTCTCTATTTAGTATGGGGTCACTGGAAAAGAAGATTGAAAGAGCACTGAAAAATGTTAAGAAGCCCCAAAGAGAAGACAGTGTGCCACTGTGTTCGAGTCTTCCCCAGTAACACCTGTGAACTGAGTTTAATTAGCTTACAGCTGGTACTCACTGTGCATGGGAAGACAGGGATTTATTTTTTTACTACAAGTCCACAGGTTGTATCTTCCATAACTATCCACAACTATAGGGACTTTTATTTGGTGGGCAGCAAAAACAGAGAGGGACCAAGACAGGAAAGGTTTCCAGAAAAGCTATCAAAGTCATTATAAGGAAGCAAACCTAGTGAGTGGTGGTATATTGGTGGGCATCAGGGAATCCTGGACAGCCCCTTCACTGTCACATGCACAGTCCCCAGAGGGTGACCACATGTGACAAGTGGCAGCATTATTCAAGAGTTATCTCCAATTAGTGCCATTCAGAGTAGACTGCCAAAAAGAAAACAGCACACAGTACATCAGCAGTTTCAACTACAGTATTCCAAGCAAAGCAATTCCTAAGGAGAGCCATGAAACACAGCCATTTACAATTCTGCTGAGACACAGATCTGATTATTGCCCATTGTGGGAGGAGCTGGAAACTGCCCAATCCAACACCCACAGCAGAACTTGGCGTGAGCAACTATTTCTGAGGAAATGACCACAAAGTGAGAAAGAAAATGTCAATGAAATTAGAAAGGGTGATTAATTTACAGTGTTTATGTCATGAACAGTCAAGAGATAATTCTCCAAAAAACTGTCAATCTGGAGAAAACTAGTATTCTGCACAAAAATCTTGCAATGGAAGATTTAAGAATTCACAAAGATTTATCCCTTACTAACTATACTGTTGCTTTGGGCCCTCGAGTAGCATACCCAGGCCAAGTCCTAAGTAAAGCTGAACTAAGATATAGACTGTAATCCAGAAAAACAGAACACTGGAAA